>NC_088372.1:26394487-26424487 GCF_034508935.2 Berghia stephanieae | reverse complement strand
ACTCCGCCTGGCCGTAGGGTAAAATTATGTCTTTATATAAGTAATAAAATGGCCAAATAGTATCTCAATATGTCAAAATAAAATGGTCAAATATGTCAAATTATCCTTTTTGGATTCCTCTATTTGATGTGCGTACAGAGACATCTTATCTCATTTTAAAGAAGAAGAATATTAGTTAATTGAACAATAAATTTACTCATATCAAGTTAATGATTTTAACATGCACTACAGCACTTCACATTATTATGGACACCGCCAAATTTGTTCAAATGGGAAATGCAAGGTTCAAAATCATTTATGTCAAAATTGTTTAGCTATTATTTGTAAAATCAAACTTCTCGACAATTTCGAGCAGGAAAAGTGACGTTAAAATTTCTATATCAGAGAACAAAGTAATGACACGCAACACATCTTTGATATCCCGCATAGCCACTACTAAATGTGCTCAAAGCGCTTTAGAAGTTGTCCAAAGCCAACACTTATTATCAAAGACAAGACATGACGCAAGACGGCTTACGTGTGGCACTTTTACAAATTTTAAATCATGAGCATTATCTATCATTACCAAATGATACACAACTCACCATCGACGTTAAGTCTGGCAGTACAGAAAACACTGCCAGCCACGTTCTCTGCCATACAGATGTAGCAGCCTGAATCAGATGGCAATGCTTGCTCCACGTCCAGTGTCCATCTGTCTCCGTCATGACCGACCTGGAACACACACAAATTGGAGGCGTGGAGAATATAAAAATGGAATGGTGTGATCAGGATCTGGCACAAGCTAAGCTAACCTGGGCCAAAAATAGGAATGTCTGATGATGATGATGATGAGGAGGAGGAGGAGGAGGAGGAGGAGGAGGAGGAGGAGGAGGAGGAGGAGGAGGAGGAGGTGGAGGAGGAGGAAAGAAAAATGAACAGGACCTGGCAGAAGCTAAGTTGGATTAGATCAAAATAGGAAAATCGTGTGGAACTTGGGCAGATACATTGGTAACAAAGACGTTTGGTGGTGATGATGCTGACGATGATGATGATGATGATGATGATGATGATGATGATGATGATGATGATGATGATGATGATGATGACGACGACGACGGTGATGATGATGATGATGATGATGATGATGATGATGATAATGATGATAACGACGACGACGATGATGATGATAAGGAGGAGGAGGATTAGGAAGAGGGGAGAGAGAGAGAGAGAGAGAGAGAGAGAGAGAGAGAGAGAGAGAGAGAGAGAGAGAGAGAGAGAGAGAGAGAGAGAGAGAGAGAATGAGAGGAAGTGGAAGAAGTGTGGTGAGGTTTATAACAATAACATAGTACACAAAACACGTTCTGTAAACAAACCTTCAACCGAGAGGTCTCGGTGATTGGTCTCCAATCCTTCATAAACTTGACAGTTGGATAGGGAAGACCCTCCAAACGGCATGAAAACTGTCCGTTAGATTGGGTCTGAAGATTCAATTCATCCAGAGGTTGGAGGAAAACGGGAGGGTCTGTTTTGAAGGGGTATTATAAACAAATTACTTCACATTATTTAACACCATGTCGTTAGAATAGCATTGATAACATCGAAAAAAATGAAACAAACTAATGTCAACATTATACAGTCAGGTGCAACGGTTCGACAATTAATTATTAACGGAAAGACCTTACGTAATGAAGGAAGTTGTAAAAAAAACTCGATATTAATATAGCCCAATATCCACTGCATGTGATCAAAGGGCTATACAAATAACAGTAATGGAGATAAAGATAAAGGGAGTAAATCTGACTCATGAATGAACAAAACAAAGGACACTTGTGTTTACTTGAAAAAGGCCAAAGGCCGAAACGTCGTTTGTTTTTTGTTGTTCATTCATGAGTCAGATTTTCTCCATTTATCATTACCTCCATTTTATTGAGTCATTTAGGCACCTCTATTTATTAAATAACAGTAACAGTAGAATTATCAAAAAGTAAGGTAATATCTTTTATTTCTGGAGATTCTAGATATAATATAGGAGAGTAGTGGACAAAAGTCCAGAAAAACAGACAAGGACATTGAATAATAATCCAGTAAAATGTAATGTGCCATTATATATAATGAGTAGAAGATGCCCTGAGTACTACCAATCATTAGAATATTGGCGAAAACCTCCAAACGTGGACACAGCATTTATTATTGAATTGGATTCAATAGTCTGATGTCATGTCGCCCAGAAACGACGAGCGGCGTGGTTCTAAATAAAGAAAATCGGTACTTTTTATTCTTCATGCTGGCAAGAACTTTTCATATTGATATTTCATTCATTTTCATATTGATCATGTGATCAGAATGAATAAAAGTAAAAACATGATCAGATTTATAATGATTTTCTCCTCTAGATACACTTTTATGATCGGCGGAGAAATATTTCATAAGGGCGTCCGCCATTGTTCCGATAGTTTAGAGCCAGTTACTAAGTTACAATGCGTCATTACGAGGGAAGTGACGTCATGACTGTTGAAGCCTATTGCTCCTATTAGCCTCTTGAGTATTTGAGCCCCCCTCCAATCGCTATCAAAGATTCTGTAACAGTATCTTTTTTTTTTTTTGTTTAAAAAAAAAAACAAAAAAAAAAACAGAACTAATCAATATAATGGGCAATACGTAATACAAAAAACTTGCGGAGGCAGCAAATTATGTCATTCCTTAACCTTATAAAAGAGCGGACGCACCATTTATCTAGTTGCAAAAGAGCATCTCGTGAGTGAAACATTTTTCAAATCATATGTACCTACTTGTCACGAAGAGATTTCCGCTTTTCATAAATATATTGATCACGTGATATTTATTTGACACGTCCTACGGCATGTGTTGATATCATCATTTCGTCGACTTTTAAATTAAATTGTCTTCTTAGACAAAACAAATCTAGCTCTTGCGTCTTATAAAATGAAAAATGGCTGATTTGATCCTAATTCTTGTATCATTATTTACGAAAGCTAATCACCGATTAGTTTGCTTTAAGAAATTATATGAGGTTAATTATAAGAAACGTCTACCAATGAGGGCGTTATATTCCCAATAATTACATATGACACCTCAAAAAGATAGCTCTACAAAATCAATAGCATCAGAAAATTGCAAATTTCAATTTTTTAAAGCAACTATAATTGGACATTAATATTAAAATGACACATTTTACAAATTCTCGCAAAATAAGCCTGGAAATTCTGATAATATCCATTTAATAAATGGAAAAAATTCACAACAATTTACTTGACAAAAATGTGCCATAGCTACATTTGATGAGAAATTAAGTTACACAAAAATGAGATTTTATATACCGAAATATCCAATAAACGTGCTCAAGACGCTTTCCAAAGCATTTCTTTGAAGCTAAAATTATGCCAAACTCTTCTTATTCATACCCCTTCAGAGAATAATGTCACAAATGGTGAGAGTAGGTTCAGAACATACCGGCAATTTCCAGCTTGACAGTCATCGAGGTCTCTCCCAGCTCATTCTCTGCCACACATTTGTATTCTCCCACATCTGACCACTTCATTGGAGCGAATTCCAACACCACTAAGCCTGAGGAACGATTTGTAAGCAAAGGAAGAGTCGTATTATTGGGGATTTCAAAAAAATATTGAATGCGAGTTTTATAATGTAGATATGACGGAAAAGTGTTTAAAAGACTTATTTTTGTGTTTCATTGTGCGAGTGTGTATATGTGTGTGTGTGTGGTGGGGGGCGTGTGTGTGTGTGTGTGTGTGCCTGAGACATGGACGGGGAGAAAGAACTAAGTATTTTATTCTTTACCTCTATTCCGGGAGTCCTCTAGAGAGAGAGAGAGAGAGAGAGAGAGAGAGAGAGAGAGAGAGAGAGAGAGAGAGAGAGAGAGAGACAGACAGACAGACAGACAGAGACAGAGAGACAGACAGAGAAAGAGAGAGACAGAGAGAGAGAGGAGGGAAAGGGACAAATCAAAGACAGAGAGGGACGAAGAGAAAGTGAGAGGCAGAAAGAGAGAGAGAGAGAGAGAGAGAGAGAGAGAGAGAGGGGGGGGGGGGGGGGGGGGGGTGCAGACGGACTCCACCACCTACCAGTAGGTGTGACGTATCCTTCGTGTCTATCGCCGTAGAGAATCTTCTTCCCGTTCACAAACCAGTCCACGTTGGGCAGTGGAAGACCCCGAAGTTGTAGGGTTATCTTGACAGGTCTGGCGTCAATGCCGTACTGGACACTGGGGGATTCGGACTCCACGAACGATGGAGCGGCCGCTGAGGGTGGAAATGTTGACAGTCAGTAGAGGATTCGAAGTAAATAATTATACAAGTCGTACTCTCGCAGTACAATCAATTGTTCAACGTGTGCACCTATAACTGTCATCATCATCATCATCATCATCATCATCATCATCATCATCATCATCATCATCATCATCATCATCATCGTCATAATCATCATCATCATTATTACCACTATCACCATAATGGGTCAATATTTTCACAACTATGACCACAATATCATCATCATGAGAATCTCATTGTTTTCAGAAATCTCATTGGCATCCATATCAGGATCATTTGTAGCTTATGGATTCATTTTCGACTATTCAAAGTAATTAACCATTGTATTGTTCTATACTCTTATTCATAATAGAATGTGAACGTGAAAGCATGTCTAAACTAATCGATAGAATTAAGTTAAAATATTGCGTTAAATGTTTTAGAATGAAATATTTTGACATGAAAATAATAAATCTAACACTAGTCTATATTTGATTGAAATTTAAATGAATGGAAACGTGTACGTAAATTAGGCACTTTGATCAACGAAAATGAGGACATCAGAAAACAAAAGCAGCTGGCCACCAATGCCTTCAACCAACTCCAAAATTTATGGAATAGAAATAACATAATCAGTGAGAATAAACGAATACAGATTTACGAGGCACTGATTATTCCGATATTGACATATAACTTTGGAACCTGGGGCCTCACCAATAAAAAAAAGAACTTAGAAAGTATCGATTCATACCACAGCAAATAATTGCGTCGCGTAATCGGAATCTATTAGCCAGAAACAATTACAAATACTGATCTCTATGAAAGACCAGGGTCCAATGCTTGAGTACAGTGATAAAAGAACAGCGGTGGAAGCTATTTGGTCACACCTTACGCCGAGAAGATAACATCCCAGCCCAAACTGCAATGACAGAATATTTCCTTCATGGCAACAAATATGTAAGGAGACAACCAATATCATTAGTAACTACCCTGAACCAAGATCTCTCTACATATCAGAAATTTCTAGATTCAGATGAGGCCGAATAAATCCCTGAAGAACTATACTCATCGATGTTTTTAAAAATCTGTGACTGAATCACACAATTCTCAGCAAGCGTCATTCAGACTGCGAGGCTTACAACTATACTATATATTTGATTGAGACCAAAAACGGAACTGCTTTTTGTCAACTAGAACGCGTCTATGGCATCGCAGTCTTGTCTCGTCATGTGACAAGGTCAAAAATACTAAGTGTGGTAATTAACTTGATGGGTGACAAAACTTCGGGATCAGTCCAATCTTCACACACGCACACACACACACACACACACACACACACACACACACACACACACACACACAATCATCCCACTCAATTCAGCCGTGACTTTGTAACTGGCTACCAGCAGTCAATGGTATCATTAAAGGATTTTGACTAAAAGGAAGGCTAGCACATTACTGCCGTACTCTGCAAATACCAATATTTCAAAATTTGGCCAGAAAACTCGTCCTTCAAATATCGATCAATTTAAATGACCATCATCTTGGGAAAAAAAACTCTCAAACCTGGGATTTCGATATTTGAAGGACGAGTTTTCTGGCCAAATTTTAAAATATGGGTTTTTCCAGAGTACGGCAATTTACTAGTACCCTGCAAAATAGCAACGGGTGCCATATATGGTCTGCTGGAAGAATAAATGAATCACCGTGGAGCGCCTTTCACACGAAGAAGTCATGGATAAAGCCTATGCAGATGATGTGAAAATGACTGATACAAACAACAAAACGTACGTGCAGTTTCTGGAGTGGTAAAAGAATCCTCCTCTTCGACATCCCTTCGTGGCCCGTCCCGGGTCATCGAAGGAGCTCGTGGCAACGAGGCCCCTCTTTCCATGGACATGGATCTCTCTCTGGAAAGACGTCTCTCCACACTGCTGAACCTCTCCACAGAGCTCCGCCTCCTCAATGTTCTAGGCTCCACTTCAACGACGCGTTCACGGGTGAAGGTCACCGGTAAAGTGGGCTCGCTGACTCCGGCGTCGTTGAAGGCTCGGATTCTGGAAAACAAGAAATAATACGGAAAGGCACCGATTTAAATTGATTGTGCGGCTATGTGGTCTAATGATATGACACTCGTTTTCTAATCGGAAGATCCTGGGTTCGAGCCTCGCGCTCGGCGCATAGTTGAGTCCTTGGAAAAAGCTCTCTTTCTCTCACCGTACTCATGTGTAAAATGAGTACCTGGCCATTAACAGCGTTGTCTTTGTCCGAAAAATTGAAATATCGCCTAACAGGCAGCATGTCCCGTCCTAGATGTTAAATGTTGTGTTGACCAGGGACCCCTTGTAAAGCGCTTTGAGCACATTTAGTGGATATTGCTCTATATAAAGCTCAATTTAAAAAAATTAATTGTTTTAAAGTATTTCCATGTTAAAAACAGCTTAAAAACCCAATAGCTACTTTTCTATGATCTCAACAAAAAAAAAGTTCAGTGCAATTATTGTCTTCCGTATTTTTTTAGCAATTGTTTATTCAACAAGTTTTGTAGACTGAATTTAGAGTCCCCCTGGGCTTTGAATTCCACCTGTTTAGTTCACATTGAACACAAAGCTGCTGAGTGAAGTCATTAACAACTAGAACCTCACGTATCAGATATGCGAGGATTATAGTCAAATTTAGACTCGTTGTTTACTATTTCTCATGTCAATATCATTGTTTATTGCTCCTCACTGCCAATAAAAAGAAAGTAAGTTTCCCCATTACCTGAACATGTAATCTTGGTCACCTCTGAGAGCAATGACTTTGAAACTGGTTCCACTGACATCAGTGGCAAGTTTTCTCCACAGATGGTTGGGTGGTTCTCTTGCTTCCACAATATACTTGATGTTCACCTAGAAATAAACAGTAATTAAAGTAATTTATAACGTAAATCCGAGAATCAGAAAAAGCATTTTGAACTCGAAAAAATCCAGTTAAGTAATTGATTTAGCCATTTGCAAAAACTTTGATAAATATCATAATTTTTTAACCCTTAATCGTTCATCGATTTAATCGGTTTAGTCTCTATTCTATTCATTTTTAAATATTTATTTACTAGAAAGCAACTTACTTTTCCAGTGATGTAGGAAGGCATTCTGGCGTTTTTCCAGGAAAGGACAAGAGTGGTCTCTGAGACGTCACTGATGGTTGGACGTCCGTGTGGGACTCGGGGCGGCACTGTGGGTGATGAGAATGGGATGGGGTTATTTAACTCACACAACCCTAACACCAACAATATCCGTATTTTACCATGGTCACTTTTACGCCTATTTATTACATTTTTCTCAGACAAAATTATAAGCATAGTATCAAAGCTAATGTTTTCATTTTTACATGTTAATGACAGTTGAATAAGAATATCTATGCACATGCTCATTTTTAATACATTTTTTTCCAATTTTGAAAAGAAGCACAATTCTCTAGGACTGAGTGAGTTAAAGCTCTGTTATTCTCGTTGGAGAAGTATTTCATAAGGGCGTCCGCCATTGTTCCGATAGTTTAGAACCAGTTACTAAGCTACTATGCGTCATTACGAGGGAACTGACGTCACGACTGTTGAATCCTATTACAGTCATTTGTAATACCAGCGCTACTTACCACCTTCAGCAATAGAGTCGATATAACTGTAGGATGACCGCCTGGAGCTGGACACGGACTCCGAGTCCCTTTCTCTACTCATCGTGCTTCGGCGACTCATAGACGACCCTGAAAGGAACAGACCAGTTATAATTTTCAAAACTTTCGTTTAACACGCGTTTCGACACACCGGAAGTAATCTAGCAGCCATCTTGCGGAGGATCGTCACGTTGCCGTCCTGCAAGAGATTGAGTTCCTTAATGATGTCCCGTCCTACATGTTAAATGTTGCTGTTTACCAGGGACCCCTTGTAAAGCATTTGAGCACATTTAGTGGATATTGCGCTATATAAAGCTCAAATATTTTTAATGATCCTGAAGGTGACGCCAGCCCAGATACAATCATGCTGGAACAGCTGATGGTCAAATGTCAGACTAAGAATGATCCAACTCGGCGTCCGGACAAGGCCTGCCTTACTTCTCCTGGACCCACATCTCCACAATAGCCATACGATACTACTACTATCTAGTAGCCGATGCAATGAACAGATCGTGACAAAAAGGAGGATCACAAGTCTGTTCTTTTTTCTGAACTCGTTGATATATTTTCCAAGACTTCGTGTTTGATACGTTGATGAAAATGAATGGGCACAACAAAATGTATATAATATTGACATCTGATGTTGACGTTGTTGCTATGGAGACAACTCTCAATTCCTTTTTTCACAATGCTATAACATTTGGATACGAATTTATGACTCGTTATGGTCTTTAAAATTATATCATATAATATTGTCTTTAAAATACTGTAGCCTTCATCTTATGAATTGATTTATTGTTTTGTAGAAATCTTAGGTTGTCTAACTTTTCCAACGCAATCTGTACATTAACTTCAACTGCCGTCTTTGACAGCACTTATTTATAAGATGGTTCAGGGCAAATATTTCAGTCATGAAAATAATAGTGTCAAATTTACAATATGGAAACTAGTGACCGGTAAAAGCAAATGGAAAATAAACGAAAAGGTTATTGCTAAAATCAGGCATTTTAGTCTGCATCGTTTTCATTGCTATTAAACGTCATTTGCCGAGTCTCAAAATGGTACTATTGTCGCAATGGACCAATCGCTGGACGTTAAATTTAGCAGAGGTGTTATGTCACATTGTAAAATGTTATGTCTAAAATCAAAAATCGAAAGGGAGAATTATCAAATAGGGAAATGATTGTGTCATAATAAGTATTACATTCTTTATTTTATGAACCGAGTATGTTATAAACGTTCATTTTTGCATAGTACATTCTAACTATTCTATCATTGTCAATTCGCTTCAAAGTGGTTTATATTAACCCTCTCCTTACCACCTGCAGCAAAATCGTCATATTTGCTACGACACAACATACATTTTTCTTATTCAGTTTTATTTTGTATATCACAAACTTTGAAGAATGGTCTTTGTTTAATTAATAAGAATATAATGTTCTTTTGTAGAGAGCTTGTTTGAGTTTTTGTTTTTTTAAAACAATTTTTCTGCTGGGTAAGCCTGCCATTTTTGGGAAAAATACTGAAAATGATCGGTAAAGAGAGAGTTAAAGAAAAGCTCATATAATAACATCATCTACTAAGTTCTTATATTATATGATATTTAACAATATATAATATTATAAACTTACCCCTAGTTTGGTTGAGAGCAGCGGGCAGTGTACCTTCACTAATACCAAACTCATTCTGGGCCTTTACCCTGAACAAGTAGTCCACACCAGGTCTGATGTTGTCCACGAGGTAGACGCATTCGTGGATATCCCTGGCGACCGTCGTCCATTCCGTATCCGTTGGTTCCTTCCTCTCCACAATGTAGTAAATGCGTGTCTTTCTGGCATAGGCGGGAATACGTCCCGGGGTCCAGGAGAGCTTCATGCATCCTCTTTCCACGGGGCCCATCCTTGGGGTGTCAATAGGCATCTTTGGTGCAGCTGCATTGATAAATCGAACTTATTAATTATCAAAAAAGGGGGAGGTAGAGCACTCAAAGGGTGCAAGGGTGAATTCAAGATATTTTTTACCCCCGCCGGCTACCCACCAGTTATTGGGTGGCTGGGTAAGTGAGATCTGGCGGAAAGTAATTGGTGATAGACAAGCGTCCTATCTAAATGGTAACAAACAATTGCTAATGAGCATTTCACGCTAAAGAAACTAAGATCAACTCCGGCTCTGCGGGCCTAATGGTTCTGAAGGACTAGACGAAGAAGAAAAAGAAGAAATACTATGTCCACAACCCATATAAATGTCTGGCTTACTTGTATTAACAATCATTTAAGAGTTATAAGTTTTAAATTGTTCTGTACAGGAGTCCAGTAATATAAATGAACATGATTATTTTGTTCAAGAAATGAGTGGACTTGGACAGGATGGTCAAAAGTGACCTATCAATTTGACCAACTTTTATTGTTTTTGTTTTTTATGGCTTATTTGTACACTCGAAAAAGATCAATTTATTTCGTTTATAGCTGTTTGTCCGTTTCTTGTCAATGTAAAAGTAACGAGAATTATTATCTAGTTAAAATAATATTAAACAGATTTCTAATGGTTTTTGTTTTGTTTGTAGAAATTAGATATATAATTGGTACAAAACATCTCTATCTAGAGTCAATTGCCCAAGATCCCTTTACAAAAAAAAAAATATATATATATATATAATCATATTTTGTACCATGAATTACCATCTGGGAGAAGGTTTTGTCAGATTAAATGTAGAACTAACAAGCATAAATCAACGTTCGTTCCATCAGCAATAAAAATTTTGAATATTTCATATGGTACAGAAAAACCAAGGATTGATTCGTTGACTGATTAACCAATTAATTTATTTAATGTAAGATTAACTGACCAATTGATAATGATGATAATTTTTGGTGTCGAATTGCCACAATCGTAACAAATTGAAAACGAAATGAATATGTTTATGTTGTGTATATCGCACGTGTGAAAGAAAGAGAGGAAGAGAGAGAGAGAGAGAGAGAGAGAGGAGAGAGAGAGAGAGAGAGAGAGAGAGAGAGAGAATGAGATAGAGAGAGAAAATAAGTAGGAGTGAAATATCTGTTCAATGTTACAGTTATCGTTTAACGTTATAACAAGTGTAACTAAATGACCAATTGCCATATTTATGGACAATGAAGATCTATTATTATTATTATTATTATTATTACTATTATTATTATTATTATTATTATTATTATTATTATTATTATTATTATTATTATTATTATTATTATTATTATATTGTTGTCTTTCTTTCCGTCACAATTTTTCCTGAACATGGTGTGAGATACAACGTTTTAATATTCTAAATATTTCAAAAAATGTGAAAGAGAATGTTGAATCCTTTACCATTTTGCTTTAGAGTTGAGAACAAATTAATAGTGTGAAAGAATTTACCCCCCCCCCCCCCCCCCACACACACACACACACACATTTCCAGGTTGTATTTTTAGAAGGCGGAGATCAGCGAGATTAAACACATAAATTTTGTTGAATATTTATTTCATCATCATCACCATCATCATCATCGTCCACATCATCATCATCATCATCATCATCATCATCATCATCATCACCATCATCATCATCATCATCATCATCATCATCATCATCATCATCATCATCATCATCATCATCATCACCATCATCTCATCATCATCATCATCATCATCATCATCATCATCATCATCATCATCATCATCATCTTCATTATACCATCATCATCGACACAGTCACCATCACTGACGTCATGATTCATCATCATTGCCTCATTGATATGAACATCATAGCCAAAACATACGGCACTCTCAAGGGACAGACATAAATAAAACCATCAGTGGCAATACAATAAGTTCACATCAGACAAAGATACACCATAAAAAAAACTTACAAGTATCGCCAAGCAACGACCCAGTGACTTCGTATTCTTCAAACTCCATTTCGGCAGCAACGTCCTTCACAGCTGTCAAAATATTTATATTTTAATGAATATTACCCACTACCATCAACACAAACATCATCATCATCACCATCTTCTTCATCATTATAGTCATCATCATCATCATCATCACCATCATCATCATAATCATCATCATCAGAAGCATGATCAAGATCATTTTAATTGCAATCGAAAATTAAGATGGAATTACAAACAAAACCAAAAAAATTGTTTAAAAGAAAAAAAAAAGAAATCATAAGACTGGGGCCGGGTTTCTATTCCTTTTTATCTAGAAGATATTCAAAGAAAATAATTTCTAAAGTAAATTCTCAAAGGATAACACTATTTTTTTGGATTTATCTAGAGTAGCGCTGCCCACTTGAAATTTTAAAAAAATATTGGTTTCCAAGGGTTAAAAAAAAAAAGAAAAAATCACTTTAAATAGCTTTAGAAATAAACAATTTGCTCTCTCATGGTCCAAAAATGTTCCGGTCCTGAATATAGATTTTAAGAATCTAGCCTCTCCTTTTGAGAATGATTTATTGAATCAAAGAGATCTATGAAGCGCTGTAGCTGGAGCCAAAAATTCGCATTGGAATTTTTAGGCAGCTCTGATCTAGGGTGTGTGGACGTTTTAGTTAGTCTTAAGGGTCAGTATTGTTTGGCGACAATGATATTATAGAAAATCCAGATAATCTGTAAAGGTACATACCCTGAGGCCTGTGCAGGAAGACAGGCAGTGTACACTCACTCCATCCGAACTCGTTGACAGCACGAACACGGAAGGCATAGTCAATGTTTGGGTTAAGGCCTCTGATGTCGGTACCCAAAGACTTCACTCCAGTTACCTTTTCTACCCATTCAAAGGAGTCTTCATGGCGTACCTTATACACAATATTAAACAAAAAAAATCAATCATAATATCTGACCCATCATAACAGGACATATCAGTATAATGCCCCGGATAAATTTGCGCTAAAAGGTAAACTTAACGTTAAAATAGTCATGTCTCATGTGATGTATTCTTCATCATCATCATCATCATCATCATCATCATCATCATCATCATCATCACCATCACCATCATCATCGCCGCAGTCACCATCACCGACATCATTATTCATCATCATTGTCTCATTAACATGAACATCACATATTGAATTACCATTCTTTGTTATGTTCAGTTGAGCGTGGTTCAATTAGTAATATTAATCAATTCAATGAGCTTTTTCTTCTTTAAATTTCCTAACATACTTGGGCCTAATGCAGTTTTACTAATCATCATTTTGTGTTGTTGTATTCTAAAAATAAATATAATTCCCATAATATGTTTAAACTCGTCTTATTGAGTAATTCCAAGAATATTGACGTCTATTCGCTGTGTACATTAATATGGTATGATATGTGATATGATTATCTCAGAGCAATATAATTGAAATTACAATTTAGGACCAACAGGGATTAAGTCCTGATATTATTTAAAATGGCGATACATCTATCGTATGTCAAGGTCATTGACGTGTGCTCAGTAAATAGCCGAATGGCTCTTGATTTTAAAAAAAAATAACACTTGAGGGCTCACTGGGGATTATCACATTATGAGGACTCAAATTACAAGGGCAATATAGGTCGAAAAATGTAAGGGCTATAATTCATGAAGCATTATATTCAATGAATATATTTCACGATTGTCTCCCTTTGGCCACTCATCATGCATTATTTCTAAAAGTCGAACATTTCAGTCGCCATTTAAAAAAAAGTTTGAACTCATTCATGATTTGTGCATAGATTTATTTACCTCGACCCTGTAGGTGGTTGGAGACAGGTGAGCAGTTGCCGATGGAACTCTTGCAGATCTCCAGCTCAGACGAACAACGTCAGGGCTGACAACAAACAGCTCTGGTTTTTCAATTGACATTCTTGGTGGAACTGAAAGAAATGAAGAACGTATAAAACTGAATCAGGGGAATAAATCAAAACTACAACTTTTTAACAACCAACACCGGCGAGAGTTGAAAAGATTAGGTGACTGTGATTCACAATAACCATACACTCAATAACATTTAAAGCAGAAAAGCAGGTACAATTAGGAGATTCTCATCTTTCATATTTGAGTCATTTGTATATGTAAAGACCGAGTATAAAGGCTGAAAGGCCACAAAGATGTCTTGTTGGGGATGTTTTATAGGGGGAAATTGGAGTTAGATAGCGGAGAGGCTGTATCACAGGACGTTAATTAGAGAGATAATGGAAACATCTTTCTGAATGGTTTCTGAGGACACGGAGGATTGGAAAGCCGGCTTAAAATATTGAAAGGCCGTGATGGTCATAATGCCATCAAAGAGAAATGTTGGCCTTCTCAGCCATGTTGACTGGGTCATAAATCCTTGTTTATATAATGGTTATGATCACTCTGCTGACATAGCAGTCGGATAAGTAATTCTCAAATGTATGAAGTCGAAACCGCTTCTTCCAAAACATACATGTGATTAGAATGATTCGCATGCCAGATGAGATGATATCTGATAAAAATAGGAGCAGTTCAAACTATGTGTGAGATTTCATCAAGCAACTTTTTTAAAATTTGCCATCCAGAAAATAAATTCAATATTTCAATCTAATTTGTAAGGATTGGTCACATAATGTTTCATGTATTTAACACTAAATAAGAGTTTAAGTTATCGGTTATGTAAATATTTCACACCGATAGATAATTTTTAAAAACATTTCTTGATAAATTGAATACATAATCATTTCATTCTAGTTACCTTTAAGAACAAGACCTTCAATGTAAGGCCTGTTGAGAGGAGAGTACTCCTCTACTGGCAGAGGCCGGGCTGGAAGAGAATCCCAGGACGAGGCTGAAATAAATCAGTGAGATAGAAATTATAAAACCCAATAGTAACCAATCGCCTAGAACGGTCTTTTGTGAAATGATGCTTAAAATTCAATTCTGAGCTTATTTAACATAAATTATTTCATTAATGTACTTTTGTCTATTTATGTATTGCATTTTTTAATTTCAATCATAGTAAACCAAATGACAAATTGTCATTTTTTGAGCAATAAAAATTACATTATTACATATTATATTATCATAAACAGAACCTACACTGTCTATGTCCATTATTTTGTGCATCCTCAGCTTAATCTTGTATTCTTGATTTTTCTAGCGGTTTTTTATTATCTCTACGGTATATCTAGTGTTGAATTTTTATCGAATTCAGTTCAAGTCGCCTTTAAGGTAAATTTGTTCTTAATATTAGTTTATAATCATATATAAATGAAATAGACCGAAGTAGTAAACATAATGCTGAAGTTTTATTAATATGATTTCTTAATGTTCTTTTTTCTCTCTCTTAGAAGGAGCTCAAGTAGTTCAGCTTGTTGGCTTATAACCGCGTAGCCTACTTGATTTTTTATGACCATACTGTCCACTAAGTAACTGAGTCTAAGTTAGATCTCATGCAAAGTACTTAGTCATAGATCAACACTCTGGTCACAAGATTACAAGCAATTTATAGGTTACAAGAAGAGAATAAATCCTATCTCTATGGTTCTAAATTACTTCATTACCTACATCTCCTTATTAAATAAAAAGAAAATAATACTACTTCAAGTTGAAATACGAAAACAATTTACAAATACTGTGCATGTTTGGGGTTTCCCCTTCATCAACAGACACAACGAAATGGACTTCGAGAGAGAGAGAGAGAGAGAGAGAGAGAGAGAGAGAGAGAGGGAGAGAGGAGAGAGAGAGAGAGAGAGAGAGAGAGAGAGAGAGAGAGAGAGAGAGAGAGGTGACTTACAAGGTTCCCTGTAGTAGGGGATGGGTAGAGTGGGAATGCTGTATTCCCCAGTCCCTGCCCTAGCCTTGATACGAAACAGGTAATTTTTCCTGGGACTGAGATCAGGCACTGTGTAACTAGTGCTGCTCACATCCTTAGCGAGGGAGTACCAGTCTCTCCTGGGTGGTTCTTGTACCTAATGGAAAAGAGCAGAAAACAAGGTACATGAAGAAATAAATAAACGTGAAATTTAACAAAGCGCAATATCTCCTAAATGTGCTCAAAAAGATCATAGAAAAGTAAAAAAAAAACATCAATTACGCTATATAGGAAACTAAATACATGAATGATTTAGTAATATTAAGTTGCTACAAACTGTGGACTGTAAAAATCAATAAACAAAAAAAGAACAAAATGCCACACACATAAAACGTTTCAGGCTAAAAAGCCATTCTTCAACCAACTACAAAAACAATAAACAATAGTTTAAATTGTTTTTGTTGTTGGTTGAAGAAGGGTTTTGAGCCCGAAACGTTCCTTGTTTGATATTTTGTTCTTCTTTACGCTGTTACTATATTTATTTTTGTTTATCCCTTTTAATGAATGTTTTATTAGAGTACCTTGATTTACTAAATGCCAAAAATACTTTTTCTTAAAAAAAAAGGAGAAGAAACAAGTTATAGAAGAAGAGGACGTGGGTAGAGTGAGTACTGATTTGAAGCTGTCGTTTGTTAAATTTATTGAACAAAAAGAGTAAATTTCTACAAAATAGAACAGGAATCTTTGCACATAATAGGATTTGTCCTTTCTGAGGCTGTTATACTTAATTTGTTTGTTTGTTTTTATTTTTTAAGGGTTTTACGGCGCTCGCAACACATTGAGGTTATATCAGCGCCAGTAAAAAGGAAGAAAATGGGATAGTAAAAAGTTATAGAATTACAATTAAAGCACCCAAGAGAAAGTAAGACAAAGGGGAACTAGGAACAAATAGGGATCAGGTGTAGATTCCAAGAGCATACCACCAATGTACTTAGCTTGAGATCACCTATAAGTCTCATCAGGACACAAGCACAAAATCCAACAAAGAGGAATACACTCAGATGCTTACATTAAACATTAAAAATAAATATAATAATACATAACAGAGAGATGATTTACAAGGAAAAAAATATCGTCTCTCAAAACAATAACTATGCATTTGACTGTTTCCCTCCCAGCCATGACTCCGGCCAGGGCCAGGACAAAACCAAGTAATCTCACTCCAAGACAAAGACAGAAAGCATGTCGGAAAACAGACATAAGGGGATAGAAGACATAGTATGGACCCCCCTGCCCGCTATGGGAGGTCAGAATCCCCACCCAGTATACTTAATTTGTGTCCAATGCTTTTCACAAGGATAAAGAGAACGAAGGGATTTATCTATGAATAAAAGCCTATAGGTGGGACGGGAAACGTACTTCAATGGTGTAGGTGGTGTCTTTGGTGGCGGTATAAGGCCTGATGTAGACAGGGTTCCATCTCAGACGAGCAGAGTAAGGCTGGTTCGAATCTGAGTCGATGCTGAGGTTAGTAATGGGGATACCCGAGCCCACTGTGGAAGGTAACAAGAATGAAAAGACGAAAGTGTCTTTGTCTGTATAAGGATTTTATATAAAAAGGAATATGTTTGATACTTGTATAGACTTTTTAGTCTCAATTTCAACTCACGACATTTTTTTTCTGGAACATAGACGTCTACCTAAAATCATGACATCCATTCATTTACATTACAAATAAGTTGGATTGTCTGTTGTTTTTTTTTCGGAAGAAAGTAATGTTTGCTACTTTTGTGGCCAACCCAATAAGCTCAAATTTCTGACAAAGTAAGGCACCCATCGCTCTTTGCTTACAAAATTTGGAGTCCGGTTTGGCCACGTGGTTGTGCTAAAATTAGCTTATCCAAAAAAAAAGGATTGCTTTGATAGAAATGTTGAGAAATAATTATAATTATATTCGATGTGGTAATCATGCTCATAAACGAGCCAGCATATTTGAGATGGTGTTTTATTACTGAGCTTGTCATTACATTTAGAGAAAGACGAACAAAGATGAGGAGGTAGTGAAGGAGCAGATGAGGCAGGAAGAAGAAGAAGAAGAAGAAGAAGAAGAAGAAGAAGAAGAAGAAGAAGAAGAAGAAGAAGAAGAAGAAGAAGAAGAAGAAGAAGAAGAAGAAGAAGAAAAAGAAGAAGAAAAATAAAAGGAGGAGCGGAGGAGGAGGCGGAGGAGGAGGAGAGGAGGGAAAGAGAGAGGAGGAAAAGAAGGCAAAGAAACAGGAAGTGAAAAAGAAGTGTGAGGAGTTAGTATTTGGAGGAGGAGGAGGAGGAGGAGGGGGAGGGGGAGAGGGGAGGGGGAGGAAGAGATGAAGATTGAAAATGAAAAGCTGCCTTACGTGGCCTCCTGTATACAGGGACTGGTTTAGTAGGCTGAGTGAGACCAATTGGAGTTTCTCCTCGAATTCGAAATTTGTAGTCTTGTTTGGGCTCAAGCCCTGTCACCTAGGATGAAGATAAGTAAATTGAATAGCATTATTCGTCTGACGTAACCTGTGTGTTATGTTTCTGTCTTCCATGTATCCTTTCGGTGGACAATGTGAGGCATGAAGGTTTTTGCAGAACGGTGATGGAGGGTACCATTGAAGGAGGAAGAAGAAGAGGAAGACAAAGGAAAGTTTGGGTGGACAATATCAAGAAATGGACAAGAATGAAGACGGAAGAACTCTTGGAGAAGGCCAATAATAGAGAAGAATGGCGGAAAGTGGTGAGAGCTGCATCCCATGTATCCCACCGACGATCATCAGAGATCATGGGATGAATGAATCAATGAATGAATGAGCCTGTGTGATCCGAGTTCGATTCTCACTTCATGCATTTCTTTTGTTTTTCTCCGAGACAACGTTATTAACCTTCAATGTAATCATTTGAATGGTGTGGGCAATTGTTGTTTTCGATGCTTTACTTATCGTCATTTTTTAGCATATTTTTTTTTATCTTAGAGGACTATTTTGAGTCGCCCAATGAACTGGAGTGAGGTGACAAAGTGGGGGTAATGTGGGCGAAATCCGTCACATCCGGGTTAGGAGGCGGAGACATTACTACTGAGCCACACTGCTCTGCGTTCCTTTTTTACAGTAATATTTTTTTTTTATCTTAAAAATATTTAATGAATGATTTTTAAGCTGCCCGTTTTGAATTCATCTTTTTATAACATTATTTGTTGACATGATGTTTGTAAGTTTTAGTAGTTTTTTTAGGCAAAATATCGGAAAGCGTATAGACTAAGAACATAGAAATTAAATAAATAACGATCGTGTACTTTTATATAGAGCATTCCAAGGATTTGTCATTCTCACTACCCTTAACAACGCTTCATTTAGTCTCCTAGCAGGTTATATAGAACTATACATTCAACCTTGCAGTAAACGTCATCTGTTGAGCGTCCTTTTTTTGAACTACCATTCTTACTATATCCGTCACAGCCTTATAGCCAGGTACTCATTCAGACTTAAACAGACAGGATTAATGTGTATAAAATGTCTTACTCAAGGACACAACGCCGGGAATAGAATTTTATATGATCACCGTCATCCATCCAAAGTCCTCCACTGTCCAGTAACTAAACTTGAAGGTGGCTATGAAACAGTTCTTAGGGCGGAGGAAGACTTCCGAAGCTGGGTTGACGAAATGGATTTGGAGGTGAAGCCATACGCTACTACTACTACTACTACTACTACTACTACTACTACTACTACTACTACTACTACCCATCCAACAATTGACTACGCTCAACATAGTTAGACTTTTGTATCAGGACAGGACACCGTACAGCTGAGCCAACGATGTTGTTCTAGCTGCAGGAGCCATTACCTTGTGAGAAGCTCCAGTGATGCCTCTAGCTACGGGCTTCCAGTCATATTCCGGCATCCTCTGTGCCTCTATGATGAAAGACAAAGGTTTCTCGTCATAGTCAAAGGCTGGGACATCCACCGACTTCCATCGCAGGTTGATGTAATCATCGCCCACGTCAGCCACCTCCGGAGATGGTAGAGGGACCTTGGGTGTCACTGCAATTAGCAGGAGAGTATAACAGAATAGAATTTTAAAACAGCAAAAAGAAAACACTGGGTCACCACGAACCGACTTAGAACCAACCATGGCCGCAGTAAAGAAAGCCTCTATCGATGGAGACTCATTGACTCACCAATCTGCCAATATTGCAAAGGGGCACGTCAAACCATCGATCATCTGGTCCTGCAATGCCCAGTAACAAAATTAGAAGGGGGGTATGAAACGATCTTTGAGGCCGGAGATGACCTGACATCATGGATCGACAAATATAATCTGGAGGTGTAGCCATACGCTACTACTACTACTACTACAGAATAGAATAAGTGTGAATGGAAGGTTCCAAACAATTAATTTCTTAATTTGATATAACAGAACAACTTGTCCTTTTTGGAATGGTAGTGTGTTAGTTTACAAAATTTAATCGAATAATTACAATTTTTGATACAATCTTTTTTTCATAACCATCGAGCGTGAAAACAATAGAAAATACAATTTACGACAGAGAAGGTGAAAATATTTGAGGACGTGAGTTTATTTTTCATCATTCAGGTAAATTCATTCGCTTTTCTATCATTTATTTTATGAGGTCAAAGAGGAAAAACTTTGTTCAAAGAACACTATCATGAGTATTTTCAATGTTCAGCTTATCCCGGTGATATCGTGGTCAAATAGAGTGAACGAGTGTGCTAACCCATTTTCCATCTGGATGTCACTTAACAGGTTTTGTTTCAAAGAACACTATCATGGGTATTTTCAATGTTCAGCTTATCCCGGTGATACCGTGGTCAAATAGAGTGAACGAGTGTGCTAACCCATTTTCCATCTGGATGTCACTTTACAGGTTTTGTTTCAAAGAACACTATCATGAATGTTATTAAAGTTCAGCTCATCCCATATGATTTCATGGCGTCAAATAGAGTGAAGTGAAAGAGATTGCTAACTCATCTTCTTTTTGGGCGTCAACTAAACAGATTTTAACAGTCACTTCATTTTACTGACCTATCCAATATTTTATATTTTGGTCGGTGTGTAAATTCTATTTCTATAATAGGTAGAAAATAAAGTTTCTATTACTTCTTAAGATTTGTCTACAATATAAAACGTTTGTTTTGACATTTCCGACAAAGACTTCAAAATAACTGATAAAATTTCTTTAAAATTTGAATTTGACAGTCGTTTCTCAATCAAAATATGCTTTGTGATGTCCTAAAATGTATAATCGAGCAAGAAAAGAATAATGATGAAACTCCCATTTCATAAACAAAGAATAAATAATTATGAATTATGCAATGACGATTTTCATCATCTGACTCTTTTTTTCACGATTGATTTGGAAATAAACTTCAACTTCAAAACTGTACATATTTCAGAGGTGGAGCATGTATGACCGGTAATCAGAAGGTCTGAGGTTCGATCCCCAAAAGAGGTAGACTTATTTTTTGGGATGGTTTTTTTCTTCTATTTAGTTTCTTGCTTTGTCTGGCATACATACTTGTTCCTTAATTTCTTAATAATACTTCAGAGTTGCTATTTTGAACTTAAAGCTACAGGATTCACGTATTACTCTACATGGTACGTACCCGTTTGCCTGTAAAGATATGCTGAGGGAGAGGGCTCGGACATTCCCGATTTAGAAACCGTCCTCACCCTGAAGGCATAATCCTGACCTGGTTTGAGGTCCGTCACCTCATAGCTCCACTGGTCAGTGTTGGGGATAAGGGTCTTCCAATAGGAGTCAGGTAGTTCCCTTACCTAAATAATCAATAATTATATATTTCAATATATTTTCTAAATTATTCCATATGAATATCGAAATTTAATCTTTATAAAAAGAATAGAGGGTTTAATTATTATTTTGTTTTAGTTTTTGTTTTTGTTTTTATTTTTTTGTTTCCCTATTTGCCCGTTGAGCTAACAACTTAAAAAGGGGGTCCATTGCATGTTGAGTTCTAATGTGGAAAATCATAGCATGTAAATATATCATTTTTAAAAATCAAGCACTGCCAGTGGACTATACCTCAAGTCTGTAACCCTCGGGAGCCGATCTGAGTGTGGCGCCCCGATACAAGATGGGGTGCCATGATACCCTGACAGAATCTTCAAATACCTCCGATAAAGTGGGGCGCTCCACAGGAAGAGATGGGAGAGCTGATGAGAGATTGGCAGTAGGATATCATCAGGTATAGTTTCAAATAAGGTGGTATAAATAGTATCAATTTGAGAGCCGATAAACAAATAAGGTGGTATAAATAGTATCATTTTGAGAGCTGTTAAACAAATAAAGTGGCATAAATAGGATGGATTTGAGAGCTGATAAACAAATAAGGTGGTATAAATAGTATCAATTTGAGAGCTGATAAACAAATAAGGTGGTATAAATAGTATCAATTTGAGAGCTGATAAACAAATAAGGTGCTATAAATAGTATCAATTTGAGAGCTGGTAAATCTATTATTGCCATAATCGAGAATGAATGAGAAATAAATGTAAGATATTCCTTTTCTTTAAAAAAAAGAGAGGAAATGGTTAATAATATATGAATGAAGAATATATGTTTCCATTCCTGGGATGTGACAACTGAACTAAGAGACATTTAAAGAGTTTAGTCAGAGCAAGGGCAATCAACTTTGCACCAGTTTTTAGGAACCGTGGTGAAACATCGTCTGGTCAACGACTTTTAAATTATTCTATTCAGGGAGTACAAAAACCAAAATGAATTTAGAATTAAAGATCTATATAATGCTGCTGACCTTTTTACATTATATATATATATATATATATATATATATATATATATATATATATATATATATATAATATATATATATATATATATATATATATAT
This sequence comes from Berghia stephanieae, assembly GCF_034508935.2. Lineage (NCBI taxonomy): Eukaryota > Metazoa > Mollusca > Gastropoda > Nudibranchia > Aeolidiidae > Berghia > Berghia stephanieae. The sequence goes on along the minus strand of NC_088372.1, from coordinate 26,401,893 downwards.
ATATATATATATATATATAAATATATATATATACTAATCAACTTTGACCACAAAACTGAGTTGACCAGTAACAAATACATGAAAATACAATCGAATGTAGATTTATTATCTTTTTTATTCTTTGCATTGCAAACGCGATCATTATCCATTATTACTGCATTGACAATAAATAAATGATGGATGTTATACAGCACTCCTACTGCTAGAATATGAGCCTTTATAATATTATATATAATAACATTACTTTTTCATTCATAAAAATCTCTCTCCTCAAACGGTCTAAATTCTAAAAAGAAAAGTTATAAGTTTGCACTTGGAAATCGTCAGGAACTAATTCACAAATTAATGCTCTATGGCAGATTTCGCAGGATGTGTAAAGGAACTCGTTCCAGTTTCGGGCCTGATCGAGGAATCACTAATTCTGTATAATATGAATTCCCTACTTTTGTAATGAATGGATTCAGAAACTGGATTATATTATCAAAAGCAATATTTAATAACAAGAGATGAAGTGAGTAGAAAAGTGCCAGAGGACAATAGAGAATAAACAATTTTCGAGGCGGTGGTGGGGTTTGAACCCGCGACCTAATTGGTACGATTAATATGATATGATATGATATGATTTATGTAGGCTTTTACAGCCTTTTATCTGCTCTTGTGCATTCGTGAACGTATATAATTCAAGTCTCTTAAAACTTGGCATGCCACATAGTGGAAAGAGGTGTCTGAATTTAACTTTACAAACAGTATTTTTCTGTTTCACAATGAGCATCAAGACGGCACTTGAATAGATACCGCCGCGAAAAAAATGTTATTCTCTATTGTCCTCTGGCACTTTTCTACTTATTTCATCTCTTGTTGTTACCAACATAAGTGCCTGCTCCACTCACTTTTCTGAATATTTAATAACTCAACTCACGCATAGCGAAACAGTTCATTAAAATATTATGTGCAGTTTTTTTAAGACATATAAAGCTGTGTTACTTTTGAAATTTGTACTGTCATGAATCAAAATACAATGACTACTTAAATAATAATATTATTTGCTCTTTGCTTCTAACACATTGTTCTGTAAAGGAGAAAAATATATTGATTTGTATTAATAAACAAAAAGAGTCACCGTGTCACATTAGCAAAGCAAATAAAATACAAGTGCCCAAACTTACAATACCGAATCTTTTTTTTTAAAGAAAAAAATCAAATTAGAATACAATGATAGTAAAGCAAATAATAAAAGCTTACTGGCCGAGTATTTGGATCAATAAAACAAAATTATCAACTTTTCGGGCGGCAGAAGACAAAAACGTTATACATTACTAGGGGGGTCAAATTGTGAAGTTTCCTGTTTCATTGATCCTAATTCTCACATTGTTAATTGACTGCGTCATTTACCATCAATTATTTTGTCGTAAATGAATCATATGTGCATATTGTACAAGCAAATAAAGTGCTCAAAGTGTGCCTGGACAACAGTTTTGGAATGGCGTCATAGTTATACATGATGTGTCGATTGTGTCATACGTAATGGAGTAGGCTTCAACAGTCGTGACGTCACTTCCCTTGTAATGACGCATAGTAACTTAGTAACTGGTTCTAAACTATCCGAACATTGGCGGACGCCCTTATGTATCCAGAGGAGAAAAACATTATAAATCTGATAACGTTTTGACTTTTATACATTTGATCACATGACATATTAAAAAGTCCTAGCCAGCATGAAGAATACAAAGTACCGATTTTCTTTGTTTAGAACCAAGTTGCTCGTTGCCTGGTGGACGTGACATCAGACTATTGAATCCAATTAGTCTTAGGTAGTGAGATTTGGGCACTGAATGCAGTTTAGCTCGAGTTGCTTTTGATTTATGGGACATATAATGGGAATGACTATGAATAATGGTAGGTGGATAGGTCGGTAGTCCATCGGAACCATTAGACACGTACAGCCGGAGTTTATCCCCGTTTCTATAGCATGGAACGGAAAATAGCAATTGCGTTCTACCCATTGGATAGGTCGCAAGTCAATCGCATTAATAATAGTAGGATTTAAACAATGGGGTCACGAGGATTGATCATACTGGATAAGTTGTAAAACATTATGATATAAATTGGTCATAATATATATATATATATATATATCAATGGCAAAATGTAATCAAACGTGAACAAATGGCATGGGTTTGTTCATGAGTGTGTAGGGCTTTGGAAGCATGAGGATTTGTTCATAAATTATGGTAAGGTTGGGGGGTTTTTCTGGTCATACATGGAGGGACTTTGGAGGGGAGGGGGGTATTGGGGGTTTGGTCATATATGTCTGGATTTTGGTCATATTATAGGAGCAGTCGGTCATATATTGTGGTGATGGAAGCAAACCAAATGAAACCGCAACGAGAAAAAAAATCAAGAAAGAATGACAAAAGTAAAATCACTTCACAATGTACACAAAAAATGACAATAATTTTTCAAGCATTCATCGTGTCCGTAGATTTTTAAAAAGACAATAAGTGGTTTTGGTGCATTAGCCTGAAATAAACCCAGAGAGTAAATGTAGATTTATTTACAGCACGAGACATTACAAACGGCGTTTTTCTTTCAAAAAATGTTTGCTGTCAGTAGGATTGTAATAAAACTAACTAAACGTGAAAATGAACTTTCTTTCCAAAATATCATGAGGCTGTAAAAAGAGATCATATTTTGGGGGGACTTTGATTCATTCCATAGCTTTGAATCATCCATTGGATTGCTATAAAATTCCTATACAAAGATTTTGTATTGACAAATAAAGTTTCGACTCCTGACTCAACGCATTACTTTTTTCGGGCCGCACACTAACCACCAATTGGGGGAAATGCACTTGGGATTGATTCTGCAATTTGAATTTGACGTACAAAAAAAATCCCCATAAAACTGTGGTAAAAAATAATTTAGATACTAAACGAAAACATTGTTTAAATAAAAATAATCACGAATTTTATAGGTTCTTTGAAGTATTGGGTGAAAGGTAAATTGGACGTTCAACTTATTGTGGTTTGCTAAACAATAAAAATAGTTTTGTCAATCCCCATTAAGATAATTTCTGTAACTTTGACCCTTAAGGTTTAAGTATATCAAATGTGATGATCGTTCACTTTTCGGACTGGCAAAAAAATATCATAATAGAATAACAAAATATTTTTTCTAACAAGCTTTGGCTTCATAGACCGGTGAATGAAGTTAATCTACGACTTGTCAAAAGGTCGTAACCTGATATTTCAAGGAATTAATACGTTATAAATGTGTTTGACAAGATGGGTGTCATCTTAAACTGAGATAAAGTGTTTTCACCAAAATGATAACAATAAGACTTATCAGAGAATAGTAGTATATGCCATCACGTTAATACTGGTTACTCTGGGTTTTATCTAATGAGTGATTGTGTTTGTTGCTCATATTATTATGATCATAGGACTGATAAAACAAGAGTCAAATGCATTCCAGCAATTTATTTGATAACAAAAGCACAATGTCAATCGTATCACTCAATATACCCTCATCTGATTCTGTGTCTTCCATTTCCAAAAACGTTCCTGAAAAGGAATCGACTTACATTACCATAGCACACAAAACAAAGACATGACGTTGAGCATACATGATACATGATCGTTTAATCAACTCCCCTTCTATCCTCTCAAACATACTATTTGAGTATAACTAATCAGATTGGGATAGGTAAAACATTTTTGACATATCTTGGTGGTTGAATTAGTTTGTAGTTCTAGTTTTAGTGTCAGAGGTTTAGCTGCGCTTGCGAAGTTCTTAGGCGAAGTCAGCGCCTCGGCAAAATAAAGATGGTGAAACAATGCCGAATGATCGAAATTGCCTACAATAATACCTGTGAACTGCAGAGACCAGAGATAAAATATGACAAAAGGGAGGAGTTACAATTAAAGGCTGGTTTTCCAAAAGTCAAATTTTATGTGTATTTTGAGATTTTCTGTCCATGAGCCAAATTGAAACGTAAACTTTATTTTAAGATTCAATTGGCACAAGAATTTTTATAGATCGATTTGAAATTTGATGTTTACTCATGATAAAATGATAGACTGGATGAAAAATTTGAGGGGAAATAATCCCCAATCCTCAATATCTCAAAACAGAGAAAAATGGAGTTGTGGAGTTTTGGAAATCCACTCTTCAATTAGAATCCAGTAACAATCTATCCCAGTCCCTGGCTTAAGATCGCACACAGATTCTCAACAAGGAGACACTAAATTGGTCTCCCAATTTTAATTCACAGTCACTCAGAAACAATATGATTCATAGAAGAAGAATAGCATCTGACACAATAAAACACGTTCCTTCATACCCATCTATATCCCCCACAGAGGATACCTGTCAGGGCTTTGGAAAAATAAGTTGCTTCACTTCAGAACATGGACGGAATGCCACAGGAAAATAGGGCAGTAGATACTAATTAAAATACTCGTTAAGAGAGAAAAATATAAAGAACGATAGAGAGGGAGAGAGAGAATAGAGAGAGGGGGAGGGTGAATATTTGAGGGATTAGTGACAGATTGAAGATATTATCATTGTCGGGCCCATTATCTATTTGGATTGCAGGTTCCCGACATAGTGCTTTCAAATGTTATCTAAGTATGAGCCGTCTATTTGATCCATATGGGTGAGAAAATAAATAAGCAATTTGATGTAATTGGGAATGTAACAAATCAAAACGGGCTCTGTTATTGTGTAAATATGTAATTTTCACAGGTAATTAAATATATTCTTAGACTAACCTCTTCGACTGGAGAAAGAAATTGGGAGAGATGGCTCACTAACAACAGAATCAATCTCGGCCCTGACCCTGAAAGCGTAGTCACGGGAGGCCTGCAGGTCCGTCACCTTGTAGCTTGGATGGGGCAGGCGTGACACTAATGGGCGCCATTTCCAGGTGGTTGGTTCCAAGGTCTCGATCGCGTACGTTGCTTTCTTGGACACTGAGGGTCGTTTCCAGGACATTCGAAATGCGCCTGGCTCGGGGTCTTCGATCTCAGGGATGTATATAGGACCTGAGACAGGGAAATGGACAATTAGAAAATGAGTGTGTAAAGAGGCTAATGCTAGGTCCAAGTATTAGAGCCGGCAAAGACATTATGTCCACCCTCTCTAGTGATTTAGTATCTTGACTTGACTTGACTTAGATGCCTTTCGCGTCTCGACCGAAAGATCGGGTCGCCTTGGCTGTTTCCAGTATTTCCTGTGTGAGGTGTCTCCAATATTGCCGGTCCTCTGCTAGGGTTCTCAGATTTTCAAGGTCCCCTGCCTTTATGAGACTAATGCTTTGTCCAAGTGTTGTGAGGTTTTTGTTTAGTATCTGGGTATGTTAAATTTTTCTGAAAGTACTTTGTGGTAGACTGGAGTGCTACCCAAAAACTATCAAGCAGTTTGTCACTCTTTGCTTAAGGCTACATGTTTGGGATAAACTACAACCCAATGAGCTTATGGCTACAAATGAAAGCTTGTTTAAAACACATACGTAGAGAGGTTAAAAATTAAAGAGAAATTATGGCGATTGCTCAATTCGTTCCCTTATGTCCGTGTGAAATGCAAAAACTTGTATTTGAAGCTCAGAAAAGTATAAAACGATAAAAGAGAATCCAGGATACATCCCATTGATCTTGCGGGATTAACTCTCCTTACCGACTATTTTTAGGAGTTTTCTCGAAATGTTTTTCTTGACCAATACGAAAAAATGTTAAACTCAAAAGTAATGAGACGTTTGTCCAGAGAATGACGTGCCACATAAAACAACATTAAATTATCACAGCTATAACAAAGATTTGTCTTCAAAGTTTGTAATGTACATTACAATAAATCTGAAATATTGAATCGTCACAAATGTGACGATTTTCTTATAGATAGTATGCGTTTGGCTAAGAAGCTCATAACATTGTCATCCGGAAGTATAACGGACCAACACACAAAGCTATGTGTGACCATGAATTTTTATAGTCCCGTTCATTCAGTTTAGTGAGAAGTGCTCATAAACGGGATGGCAAAAACCAATAACAAAGTTGGTAAGGAGAGGGTTAAAGGGTGTGAAATAAACTTACCCTGAAATTGCCTAGAGAAACGAGCGGGTGTGGTTGGGATGCTGGTGCCGAAGTCATTGGTAGCCTGAACCCTGAAGCTGTAGTCCTTGTCGGGTGACAGGCCTGTGACGTAGAAGCTTGTCCCGGCTACCTTGCGGGCTATGGTTTGCCACTGTGTGTCGCCCATCTCCTAGGAAAATCAGAAGAAGCACAAATGGATTTTTTTTCAAGTATGTAGTTTGTTCGTAGGTTGTTGAGCATCTATATTTAATGATACGATAACGGTAGCGTGGTGGGTGGTGGGATTACGATGGTGATGATGATGATGATGATGATGATGATGATGATGATGATGATGATGATGATGATGATGATGATGATAGTAGAACAGAGAGGGATGGTGATGTGGTGATGGCGATGGTTAGGAGAAGGCTCACCAAAGTAGGATGAGAAGGGGGATCACAAAGAGTAGACGATAGGAGGTAAAAATATGATGAATAGGAGCAGGAGAAGAGGAAAAGGGGAGGAAAATGATAAGAAAGAGAAGGAAAGGCTAGGGGAGGGTTGGGGGCGGAGGTAGAGGAAGAAAAGAATGGGAGGATAGAGAAAAGGAAGAGACCAGAGAGAAATGGAGATAGGAAGATGAATAGTAGAGAGGGAAATAGTAACGGAGTTGGTGGTAAAGGTGATGGTAGAGGGCGAGAAGAACGAAGAGAGTTGTGAATAGTAGAGAAGGAAATAGTAACGTTGTTGGTTGTAAAGGTGATGGTAGAGGGCGAGAAGAACGAAGAGAGTTGTGAATAGTAGAGAGGGAAATAGTAACGTTGTTGGTTGTAAAGGTGATGGTAGAGGGCGAGAAGAGCGAAGAGAGTTGTGGCTTGGAAGGGAAGGACGGGGGCGAATTAAGTAAGGAAAAGAACGATGTCGACGCTCTGTGATAAGAAGAAACATTTTGGCTTACCTGCATGAGAACATTGTATGTGACAGGTACCGAGTCGGTGAGATAAAGTGGAAGTTCTGCAGGTTGCCAAGACAACCGAAGAGAGTCGGCACGAACGTCAGAAATCAAAGGCTCATGCTGCGAGATGGATGGAGCGACTGATAGAAAAAATAAGAAACATAATGTACACATTTAGTTCAAACTGGTTAATTGTCAAAAACAAAGTGATTGTGCGGCTATGTGGTCGTGTGGTATGATGCACGCTTTCAGATCGGAAGGACATGGGTTCGAGCCTCGCTGGGCGCATAGGTGAGTCCTTGGAAAAGGCTCTTTACTCACATTCTCTCGCCGTACTCAGGAGTAAAATGAGTACCTGGCCGTTAACAGCGTTGTCTTTG
>NC_088372.1:26356987-26389487 GCF_034508935.2 Berghia stephanieae | reverse complement strand
TTAAGCGAACGTTTATAAACAAGACAAAGATTCTTTTTCACGAAGTAATCCATTTGTAAAATTGTTGGCTGTGATGTCGTAGATTGATGAACCTGACTCAGCTCTGGATTAACTGTCAAGTACTTAGACGATTCTTTAAATGATAATTAACCAAATATTGTAAAATTATGATGTTGATGATGGTGATGATGATGTTGATGATGATGATGATGATGATGATGTTGATGATGATGATGATGATGATGATGATGATGATGATGATGATGATGATGATGATGATGATGGTGGTGGTGGTGGTGGTGGTGGTGGTGGTGGTTGTAGCAATAGTGTTTCTGCTCAATAGGCCTCATGCCACTAAAGTGCTGAGCTAGTCGTGACAAGTAGTAGTAAATATTCCACAGGGTTAAAAAAAAATAATCAGGAGTGAAATGCATTGAGTAGTGGTAAGCATAGCGTAACAAAAAGGATTAGTCCGGTCCAATGGGCCTTGTAGCATCGAGTAGTCATTGAAAGCCATTGGGTCCGTGTAGCCGTTGTTTATACGTAGCCATCGTTTAGTTATAGCCTGACACTGAAACCCAAAAAGACTGGCATTTTGACGTCATTATTTGGTTTTTGCACTGCGTAGTGAGTTGTCGTTAGTAGTGCTCATGGAAACAAGTGGGCCCATAGGTTGAACTGTTGAATACAACTCACAATTTGTTTTCTTTTGTGGTCAAAGACTCGCATTTTGAGGTCATTTTTTGGGCATATTGGAGGTTGGTCAATGTCAGACTATACGATGGCTACGGTTTATCCCGGTTTGGTGGCTTGAAACGGTTAATAGCAATTGTTTGCTAACCTTTGGTTAGGACGTTAGTCTATCGCTAGTACTTTCCGCCAGATTTTACAAAACCCAGCTAACAGGATGACAGGGAACTCAGAAATAAATCTTGAATTCACCCGGGATCGATCTCGGTAGCATTGCATGTGAAGCGATTGTTCTACCAACTGAGTTATCGCCGGGGCCCTTTATGGATCTGAAAGAGTAATTTAAGTTGCTGCTATGTCACGGGTGACAAGTAAATACCTGATATTCCACGGTGTAGGAGATCGGGGTAGAGTGTCTTGAGTAGTAAGGAAGCTCGGCGGGTTGCCATTGGATTCGGATTGAGTCATTTCCTAATTCAGAGAGGACCGGCTCCCGGCTGGCAAGGCGGGGTCTCACTGTGATGGGGGGAAAGGAGAAAAAGATGGGGTTGAGATAGTTGGTTTGTGTTGTTGATATTGGTTTATATGACGAAGTAAATCGAGTAAAATTAAGGAAGAAAGGGAGAGAGAAAGATAGGAAGAGAGAGGAAGAGAGGGAGGGAGAGGGAGAGAGAGAGAGAGAGAGAGAGAGAGAGAGAGAGAGAGAGAGAAGGGGGTTGAGATGACGACGAAGAAGAGATGATGTTGATGATAATGAGGAGGAGGGGGAGGAGGAAGAAGAAGAAGACAAAGAAGAAGAAGAAGGAGAAGAAGAAGAAGAAGAAGAAGACAAAGAAGAAGAAGAAGAAGAAGAAGAAGAAGAAGAAGAAGAAGAAGAAGAAGAAGAAGAAGAAGAAGAAGAAGAAGAGGAAAAGGAGGAGGAGGAGAGGGTGAGAAGAGGAGCAGACGGAAGATGATAAGGAGGAAGAGGGGAGAAGGAAGTAGAGGAGGAGGGGAGAAGAGGAGGGGTGGGGGAAGAGGAGGATAAAAAGTGGGCAATGTAATAGGTTAGCTCTAGTCGAGTACAAGTATGTTTAAGAGTTCAAGCAGCAATGTCCATCGAATATTATCTCTAGATACCATTGAGTTTTAAATTACAGAAAAAGTGATTTACTTCTGATAACATAGTACTTGACGCAAGGTTTAAATGAAATAAAGAATATTAATGATATATTATGTATGTTAAACAGTGGCTACGAGTAAAACATTATCGTCAAAGTCTAGTCATTCTTATTTATTCTTTCGTAATAAAGTATACAAATTGATAAATTTTAAAATCGAAAAAATAAGTAAAGCAATAAATGAACGTTTCAGTCTATAATCTGGTTTTAAAAATACAATTTAATATCTATTTTATAAGTATTATCAAGATCAGATTAAGGTTAGAAAAGTAAAGAGAATAATTGTTGAGATTTGTGATTCTATGGGAAAGTTTGGGATTGAAAGGATCGAAAAGGGATGACACTCAAAATCGAAAAGGATCTGAAGACTGTAGTTCAAAAAAGGTCATAGGTCTTAGAACTCGTTTTGAATTTAAATTGGAGGCGGTGTTCATTTGTATTACTCATATGTCTGGAATTCAAGAATTGACCATAATAGTCTGACAATCTGAAACACAAATGTGTATCAACTGTTAAACAGACGTAAGTTGTGGGAGATGGATGACTCTAGACATGTCAATCGACCATGAATTGCAAAGATCCTCGAAATACTTCAATATCCCTTTTCATTTCTTACAATGCTTTCAAATATTTTTGGTAACAATAAATCAAGGAAAAATCTTTTTTTCTTTTTGTGTTGACTGGATTCTGAAAGATTGGTATAGAAATCTTACAATTATGGCATCCAAACATTTTTTTTTTGGAAAAAAAGTTGGTCCCACTGTATTTACATAATTAAATAAGGTTTGGTTTGATTACATTAATAGGTAATCGAATATCTAATCGAAGAAAAAGGTAATCGAATATCTGACTTTTGATTATCGATACTACGAGTTGATGTCAAAGGTTGAAAATACAGAATGCAGATGATTAGTAGAAAATAAAGCAGATCATCAATTGCGTTAGGGTTACTAAGAAATACAACAACATGCAATGGTGTATATTAACTCTTTCAGCGCTGAGGCTATAATATTCGGATTTCCGTTACATAATGGCTGACACCTGATTGAGGCAGCATGAGAATGACATGTTAAGATAAACATATATCTAATTTGGTGCAAAATCTCAATTAAAATACCCCCTAGGGTCAATTGAATGTTCTGATGAAAGAAATGATACCATTGGTTCAATCTATAGTACATTTGTAGAAATTAGGATTGGATTACATTATTATTTTTGCCTTTCAAGACCGGCTGCACGTGCGACCATTGGCCAGTAGAACAGATTCTGCTCTGGCCGCACAGTGCCACCAATGGCGCTGAAAGAGTTAAGTTCAAACAATTGTAGATTTAGTGTCATTGTAAACCTCAATAAAAAGTTAACCTCCGTGACAAAATGATAGATAAACACAAGAACACAGGAAACAACTTTGTAACTTCAAAAGATGCCACTGCTTTCAAAGAATTCATTATGAGGGTTGGTTAACAAAAGGTTAACAACTTTTTAAATTTTTTCAATCCTCTCAAATTAAAAAGTACTCGAGACTATCAGACGAGAGCTTCATACTGTTAATCCGAACCAAAGCATGCATTTTCAATATAAATTACAAAAAATCATGACAAATTGAAAATGGTCAGTAAATTTATAAACAACTAGAAACACCTAAGAAAAGAATAGGACGATAATCTTGTGTATGCAATGTATTAAAACACTTCAAAAACAATTTGGAAAGTCGATAATTTTTTGTAATTTGTCTGAGACAGGATTTAATTTTTTTTCTAATCTTTATTCAGTTTTCTGAGGTTAGGTTATCTGATCAGAGAGATGAATGGCGTGCTATGATCACCGATGTCTGGCACAGACTTGGTACTTGAAGAAGAAGAATCTTTAATCACACCTTTGAACCCATGATGGGTAATTGGAACAATGTCAGAGCTCCATAAAGGAAAATACATGAAATTTCGATTATTAAAAGAATGAAACAGTTTCCCCACACGTCTGCAGTCTAGAATGCCAGTGGTATTGTATGAGAGTTCTCGTGATAGCTGTCCCTACTATTGGGCATCTCGATTAACAAAAACATAATATTTGGAGGGAGGTATAATATTGCATGTTATGAAAAAATGTTTGATTGTTTATAACGGAATCAAATGGAATCAAAGCTACGAATAACAGCCAGCATATCTTTTCTGCCCTATGTGTTGAGGGAGTCTCAAGAATGCTCTCAAAACTCGATAAAATTCCATTCAGATCACTGGCGGGAGTGATTGTGAAATATTTGCACTTTCGTTCAAAAGAGATAGCTTTATCTTATCATATACGTACTTAATTATGTATTTGTGCGGTTTTAAATCCAAATATGAGTTTGATTTGTATTTTTTATCCCCCCAAAAACAGTGTTTTGTCCAATCTAAACCAATATTATTCTTCTGATTTCTGTGTTAAGTCATCATTAGATTAAGCTGCCAAAAGGAAGGTCTTATCACTATGCAATTGTGTTTACATCTTCTCTTGGAGGGGGGAGGGAGAGAATTTGATCCTTATCACATTCTATCTATTTTGTCACCGATTTAATCAGGGGTAGCAACACGCTATAATGTATGAATCTCTGCCGCGGCATGTTCGTTTTAATTTTTTTTTAATCTATCTCCCATTTTCCTAATATCCATTTAATATGGAAACTCAATAATTGTGTGTTCTTTGTTCCCATTGGTCCACAGGTCACTCGCATTTCCGTTGTCGTTGGAAATAACAGGAAATGAAGTGAGTAGAAAAGTGCCAGAAGACAATAGAGAATATAAACTTCGCGGTGATGCGGGCTCGAACCCATGACATTACTGTAACGACAATTCCGCCTGTCGTCGGAAAACATTCCTTTGTGACAATAAAATTAAATCTTCTAGATTCTCAATTGAATATGTATTTAAAAGCAAAATTTTGGTATGCACTTGATGAACTAGAATATTACAAGCAAATGTTTTGATTACAAAATGTTCTTTAAAGAAAAAAATATGATATATTGTTAAAATGAAAAAAAATGATACAAAATAGACATTACTACAAATTGAGAGATGCAAAATGCATGGTGATCTAAAAGTACAAAGGGAAAATAGAAACAAAACAAAACAGAACATCTAAGCATTTCAAAATTATGTTTTTGATTTGTGTAGATATGTAAAAGTAAACTCTTTTTAAAGCCATCTCAATCACGACTATATTAGTAAATAACATATCTATTTAGTGAATCGTCTGTTTTTTCTTATCATTGTATATAAGTTTAAAATTCGATCCTGTTGATAGCAGAAATAGCCCTGATTTGAACGATACTGACGTAATACAGGTGAGAAAGATGACTTTAAATTCAGTAAAAATGTTAAAAACTGCAAGTACTGCAAACGATAAACGCGCCATTGTATTATAGTATTATCTCAATGAATTGCATACGTGATAGGAAAAGTATCAGTACAGTCATGCATTATCGTCTAAGTCAGAAAAATATCGTAAACTATCGATTATGATGAACCAGAATAATTTCTAAATTAAACTAAGACTTTATTTAAAACTATGTCTAGAGTTCTTTAAGACTTTCAACAAAGGTATGATGATCATAAGTATTGTTAGCCATTTCTTTTTTTAAACAGTCAAAAAAAATAGAAATTACTTATTTTGAAAATACCAGAATAGCAACCCATTGAACAATTCATTGGCCAAAAAAAAAAAAAAAGAACTGGAAAAGAGTGTTTGAAGTAACTTGTTAAAATTCTGTTTAATATTACATACTATCAATGCCTAGTCAGGCATATCTCTTCCTAGCAGATCCTGAAATTCAATGGGGGGAAATAATAAAAGCAAAATGGAATTGTTAATGTGCTTTTATTATGAATTACAACAAAGTTCTGTGTTAGTTTTCAGCGTAATTCACACAAGTCTAACAAAATTTTGGACTAAAAGATTTTGTTTTTAATATTAAGCCAGTGTGTACGAATTGTCACAATCTAGCTTTGGAATATTTTTCAATCAAATCAATTTATCAATTTAAATACGTATTAATACTTTGACTGCACTCGTTATCATTAATTTATCGGTTGCTGTGGACCCATAGGTCAAACATAGCACACTTGAAAATATAATCTGACATGGTGTAGTATTCCCTTGATTGCATGCTATAGAGCAGTCATAGAACTGTCAAAACAGTCGAGTGAATAATTTCAGTTTAAGCACATCCTTCATCATATTGTGCCTTATAATATTAAGCTTAAGTATACAATGTTCTATTTCGAAACTATTAGTGCCTGTTTCACATGTCGACTATTTAGACTAAAATTATTTTAATGTCTATTATTTTGTATAAAGCAAATAGTTTTTCGCTATGACAATGACCCTGACATTGATTTTAATTAAGAAATATTTTGATTTGCAATAAATCAAAATTTTGCAGGCTCGTGTGAATAAAATTAAATTTGAATAAAAACGTAGCAGCAAACAAAGTATAATTACAAGAATGATATTAAATTTAAAACAAAATTTACTTTTAAAAAATAGAATTGAGTGGACGCTTCAAGCAAATTTACAGCGTTTTGACTTTCTAATAGACCAAGAGCGAGGGGTCAAGAATTCGAATAACAACTGTTAGATTTTGCTTGAAGCATATTATGTCAGCGAGTAATTTGTCTACACATTTAATTATCTATTCGTATTTGAAAACGAAGCAACATCAAACAAAACAGTATTAGAGCATTACAGTTGAATCAAGGCATGGAAACCATAATAATGTTTTCATTTGACTGAAAGGTGCATGAATTGTGAACTAGTGAACTATTAAGCTTTCTTCATTCTTGATTCATTACCGGGGATCAGAATGACCTCTATATTCCTGTTTTGATTTTTTATCACTGCCAAAACTGATTTTTTAAATTTAAATTTCAACAACAACTGTTACATTTGGAATTTAGTGTATTCCTAATTCTTGAAATTCTATAACATTGTTCTATTGAGGAAGAGAGCTATCAAATGTCACGTATTTTCAATAACGGCACATCCTTTGGACAATGCAGCAAAAATAGTTTAAATTACTACATGATTTCGTAAAGGTTGTCTATAATCATCTTTAATCATTTTAAAAATAAAACAAGTGCTAAAATCGGTTTCCAGGTCTTGATATAATACAGACATCACAAACATGACCACCAGCATTTTGCATCTACAAATAAAACTGTAAACATTAATTACAGTAAAATAAATAAATCGTAATTATTTAAGCAAACTAAAATATTGCAACCAAATAAATGGGTTATCATATTCGAATCATACATGAAATACGTGGGTAAGTACAGCTTTTTTACGAAACAGGCTCAACACAAAACTTCTTAATACACGGTCAATATAACGATATCGCTTGGAGGAATGTAAATATTTACGTGTATTCAGTTCGTACTCCTGGCTGAAGATTTACAACTAATATTATTTGGTGTAAATAGTTTGAACAGCTGAGTGACAAAGAAAGAAAAGAGTAATATTAGTTTTCTGAGGTTATCTGATCAGAAAGATGAATGGCGTACCATGATCACAGATGTCTGGCACAGACACCTTGGTACTTGAAGAAGAAGAAGAAGAAGAAATCTTCAGGAATAAGAACTAAATACACGCATTATATTAAGTGGAAAGGTCGTGGTTAATGATATTTATTGTGATTATTTTCTTAACTAACACGTGTTTGTTAGTGTGTTTGTCATGTAATCTTCTATAACATCTGTGCTATCCAATTAATAGTTATTTATTGGTGTGTAAAATTAAAAGGTGTTAAAACGATGCATTAATGATGGATAAACTCTTGAAAATACTGCTCTACAATCGTGATTATTAAGCTATAAAACAATGTTTCATTTGGGGAAAATCTAAAACGGCGTAGAAAAATTAAAGGGAACATTGAAAAAGAACTTACCAGGAAGTGACGTCACAGTGACGGGTGCAGTTGGCTCCAAAAGTCCCGACGGTGTTTGGGCACGTACACGGAACGAGTAATCCGATGAGGCCTTCAGGCCTGATAGACGATAGTTGGTGTCTCGGATGTTGGAGGCTAGGGGGCGCCATTCACGTTTGGGATATTCCATAGCCTCGATCTGGTAGGAAGGAAGCTCCGATGATGATTTTGACGGAGGCACAGAAGCTGAGCGCCATGACAGTCTGAAGAAAAGGTAAAGGCTATCAACTTGAATTTCAACAATATTTGATATACATTTGAACAGTACTCTGCATGTATATGGGTCACTTTATTGTGAAGTTTTTGAAGTGTAGAAATCTTGTTTGCAAGTTACTACCTTTATATAATACATGGCAATTTGGTTCGCTTATGTTTCTAACAGAATAAGGCCCTGTGTCCACTGAATCAGAAATGAACCGACCAAAATCGGCAGTCTTTCTAAAAAATATTAAGACACTATCATTTTCCTATACCTGACTACAAAACGCGAAACAGTCCGTGTCCACTGGCGCCGACTATAAATTACACGTCAAAAGCCGACTCCCAGCCAAACGTCGGAAATAGTTATGTCCCATTTTAATGGGATTGTCTGATGAGTCATCAGCCATTTCCTTCGTTTTGAATTTGTAAAAAAACGTTTTGAGCTCAAATCTTAATTTTTAAAATAATATCAGAATCGAACTCAGCACTTTAAAATTGGTCAAATCTCGCGTAGGAGCTAAATATTATCTTTTTACAATATTTCAATTTTATGTTGTATATATATATATATTTTTTTTTTTAATCATTCAAGATTGACCTTGTGACAATTTTCATCTGAACTTCCGGGAAAATCCCTTTTGTTCTATACTCTCACACAAACTCGTTCTTTCATCTTTTTTTTTTTTTTTGGAAAGTGACTGCAGTTCGTTTTCCATTGTTCAAAAGTTGCCTATTTCTGACTATCACAAACATCTCTTCTTTTTCACTTCTTCCCCCATTTACTCCTCTTCCTACTACTACTACTACTACTACTACTACTACTACTACTACTACTACTACTACTACTACTACTACTACTACTACTACTACCACTCCTACTCCAACTACTATTAATACTATTATTATTATTATTATTATTATTATTATTATTATTATTATTATTATTATTATTATTATTATTATTATTATCGGCCCAATAAATTGGACGTGTTGTTTCTGTCTCAGTGCACTTGGCCACAGGAAACGATCTGACCAGATTTTGCCTGCTGCTCAAAAAGTTTATGAATCCCATCCCTGCCAAGTGGCCACGCGGCATAATCTCGACACACGGACCCAGTGATAAACAGTCTCAGTGTACCCATTACCTTAAAATATGTCATTTTTTATCTGTCTTCAAATTATTGTTACTGGTATAGTCCTCTCTCACAAACAACATTATAATGAATTCAAAATTGTCACACCCATGTTAAACAAAATGGAAAAAAAATATTTGACTAACATATATTCTACAATGCTAAAGGATTTCCAGTTACCCAGTCATTCGAGCACCTGACACATTTTTTAGGTTAAACCCTATTCACAGATCTGTATGTCTAAAGCGCTTTGAGTAGATTTAATGGATATTGCCCTATAAAAATGCCCCAAATTTGTTTTGTTTTGATATTTTTTTATTTTAAAAATAAAAGGAAAATACCCATTAATAGACAAGAGAGTCATTCAAATTATATCGTGAAAATGTTGTGGTTAACTTAACACAACCATAAACCAGGAAAGACGACGCTTCATGATGGATGCATAATTTCTTACCTTAGACTGTCAGGCTGCATTTCACTGATTCGCAGGTCCTGCGCCAGTGGTCTCATTGGAGCTGGAAATAAGTCAAAAAGTCTTTTATCATACAAAAAAAATAAACGATTTCTATAGATAATATGCGCTTGGCTAAAAAGCTCACAACATTGCCATCCGGAAATCTAACGGGCCAACACACAAAACTGTGTGTCACATCTTGAACGTATAATATAGTACGGGTATTATTGTTAAGTGAAAATTACTCATCAACGAGGATGGCAAAAAACATGAACAAAGCCCTGAGTGACGTCATCCTCGTTTCCTTTTGGTACAACAGTGTAATATAGTCTATATCCATCGTGACACATTTTCAATGCTAACCACATGTTCTATTCCTTCACAACGGTTTATTCAGCATTTATCCATTCCACACAACATTGGCGTCATTCTTTGTGGAACACGAAGCAATCCCATAGCATTATTTGCCACATTTGGACATTTACTCCTAAACCCCATTTTGATAAATAGATGTAAAATGACAAATACTATCGACTAATAGAGAGAACTCCGCCATTGCCGGTCCCAAGCCCGGATGAGAGAGGAGGAGGGTTAGGCGTAGGGCCAGCAACTCCAACCCTGGAAATACAAGCCGCTACAGAAACGTCGACGAAAGAAAACCCAATTACTACTGTTCTGGGAGAGGAAGGGTCTTTGCGACACATGAAGAGAGTCTATACACAGTTACCTATCTACTGGAGAGAAAAATAAAGTGAGTAGATGGGACTCATATATAAGGGAACAACACAAAATGTTTGTGTTGTTCCCTGATATATGTGAGTCACATCTAACTACTCACAATTTTTGTGTTGTTCCCTCGTATATGAGTCACATCTAACTACTCACAATTTTTGTGTTGTTCCCTTACATATATGAGTCGCATCTAACTACTCGCAATTTTTGTGTTGTTCCCTCGTATATGAGTCACATCTAACTACTCACAATTTTTGTGTTGTTTTCCTTATATATGAGTCACATCTAACTACTCACAATTTTTGTGTTGTTTTCCTTATATATGAGTCACATCTAACTACTCACAATTTTTGTGTTGTTCCCTTACATATATGAGTCACATCTAACTACTCACAATTTTTGTGTTGTTCCCTTATATATGAGTCACACCTACTCACTTTGTTTTTCTCTCCATTTTACTGGCTCATTAAGGCTCCTCTATCTTTGGTTTTACCTATCTACTCATCCAACAATATACCTATCCTCAAAAGTCATATTTGATATCTTCATGAAAAGGATTGACGCAGCCATACGAGACGTCTTAGTACTATTGTAGTAAATGTCTTGGTTCATTCCAAAGGTGTTTTATTTCTCTCTCTCTCTCTCTCTCTCTCTCTCTCTCTCTCTCTCTCTCTCTCTCTCTCTCTCTCTCTTTCTCTCTCTTTTTTTTTCTCTCTTTCTTTCTCTCTTTCTCTCTCTCTCTCTCTCTCTCTCTCTCTCTCTCTCTCTCTCTCTCTCTCTCTCTCTCTCTCTCTCTCTCTCTCTCTCTCTCTCTCTCTCTCTGCTTCTCTCTCTCATGCACAGACGCACACATAAAAAACACACGAACGCACACAGCCTCTTTTCATCACATAGTTGGTCTTTAGCGGAAAGTTGATAATGTTTTTAAAAACGGAGAGAAAAAAACTTACTCATGCTTCTGTGAAGTCCAATAGGGTAGGAGGGAGGACTAGCACCGTATGGAGTCAACCCCCGGACTCTAAACCTATAATCTCTGGAAGGACTGATGTCAGGAACCCGGTAGCTGGTGGTAGGGATGCCACTGACCAGCTTCTTCCAACCCTCCACCTCAGGAGATTGGTACCTGTAAGTATGAGATGGAGAATTGTAAATTTAATTAACGGAAATAGACATGACGTCACTTCCCTCGTAATGACGCATAATAACTTAGTAACTGGTTCTAAACTATGGGAACAATGGCGGACGCCCTTATGGAAACTTCTCCAACGAGCAAAAAAAAGTGTATCCAGAGGAGAAAAAAATTATAAATCTGATCATGTTTTGACTTTTATATATTCTGATAACAGGACATGTGAAAAAGTTCTAGCCAGCATGAAGAATAAAAAGTAACGATTTTCTTTGTTTAGAACCAAGCTGCTGGTTGCTAGACGGACGTGACATCAGACTATTGAATCCTATTGCAATCATTGATTATTCTGTCTCTAAATCCAGAGAGTTTAGATATTTATTTGATCGTATAAAGGACGTGATCGATCCCGGGTGCAATCGAGATTGTCTTCTGACCCCCCCCCCCCCCCATCCCCGGCTACCCAGCAGTGATTGGGTAGCTGGGTCTGTTAGATATGGCGGAAAGTACTTAGCGATTGACTAGCGTCCTATCCAAAGGTAGCCAGCAATTGCTATTGTCCGTTTCACGCTATAGAAACCGGGATAAACTCCGGCTCCATAGGCCTAATGGCTCTGAATGACTTTTATAAAGGACGCACTGCTGTGCCGTACTATGACCAATTTTGATCTTTTTTCTATTCACGTAATTATTTCTTAGGTCGCTAAAACACTATAAGTCAGAATGTTTATAGTCAAATATCATTTCCTAGCGGCTATGACTTTAGTAGCCCTTCAGAACCAATAGGCTGTAGAGTTTATCCCGATTTCTATAGCGTGAAGTGGACAACAGCGACTGTTTGCTATCATTTGGATAGGACGCTATTCCATCGCAAAGTACTTTTCGTCATATCTAACAGACCAGCTACCCAATCACTGCTGGGTGAAAAAGGGGTGGTCAGGAAAAAAATCTCAACTGCTCCCGGGATTAATCACAATCCCTTTGTGAAGCGAGTGCTCTTTCTACTGAGCCATCATGACTACAATGACTTTTAGACTAAGGAGGCTATTTAGGCGCATATGACACAAACAAAGGCTTCAAATCTTGATCATATGGACGATATATAAATTTTGACAATAGAAAATATGTTACAGTGACTGCCATAATCAGTCGCATAGTGAAAAGGTTTGAACTAAGATATTGCCAAGTTCAGTTAGAAGGTCAATTCTTATCAAAAATGAGTTCTTGATATAAATGATTAAATCAACCCTTTTTGTACATCTTCAGGAAATATCAAAGCTTAATTCCACTTCTAAATATTTTTTACAGCTAGTCAAGTTGAAAAAGTATAAAATTTGAGAAGAGTTGCTGGAAACCTTTCCCATACATCTGACCATAACTCATGAAACACACCCGATTTACTTCAAATAAAGATTAAAATGCTCTGGGTAGCATACTCTTTCAGAAAATGCAAAACAATGTAAATCTAAAATGTTCACCTTCCGACTGATTATGTCATGCACTGACACATAATTGAGCTTTTATATAGGGCAATATCCACCAAAATGTGCTCAAAGCGCTTTAAAAGGGGTCCATGGTCAACAGCAACATTTAACATGTAGGACGGGACATGACGCCTGTTAGGCAATATTACAATTTTTCGGACAAAGACAACGCTGTTAACGGCCAGGTACTCATTTTACACCTGAGTATGGTGAGAGAATGTGAGTAAAGAGCCTTTTCCAAGGACTCAACTATGCGCCGAGCGAGACTCGAACCCAGGACCTTCCGATCCGAAAGCGAGTGTCATACCACTAGACCACATAGCCGCACATATCATAACAACCACAAATATGATAGAAAGGCCTGTCATTCAAACAGGATCTAGACATAGAAATTCGAAAATTATTCTACTCACTCAATCATGTAGAGCAGAGGAGATTCAGCGTTGGAGAAAGGTGGAACGTCCACCTTTGACCATTTCAGACGTAGGGCCTCCAGGTCAGCATCGTATTCTTCTATCTCTACTCTGTCCACAGGTGTGTGGGTCATTGCTGCAACATGCCAGAGTCAAATTAATGGAAAATTATAATCAAAAATGAATTTAACATCTTCAAAAAAGAACAAAAATACCAAACACGGAACGTTTCGGGCTCAAAACCCTTCTTCACCCACAACAACAAAAAAATAAATAAAGACATTAGTACATTACTAAATTACAGATAGAAGACAGAGATAATTTGTAGTAGTATATTAGTAATGAATTTATGTCTTTATTGTTTTTCGTTATTTGACTGAAGAAGGGTTTTGAGCCCGAAACGTTCCGTGTTTGGTATTTTGTTAATTTTTTGAAGCTGTTATATTCATTTTTTTGTTATTGTTTTTTATTGCTTTTTACAGTCCGCATCTTCTAGCAGGCTAATATCACTTAGGAAAATTATATCGGCCTTTATTGTGTCTATATATTATCAATTAAACACATAACCACGTACGATACTCACGAACACAGATCAGCACAAACACGCATACAAGCACACTCACATGCTCGCACACACACACACACACACACACACACACACAAACACAAACACACACTCACAAACACATACACACAGACACACATTCAATTTGATTTGGGTATTTAAAATATTTCATTTATTCATTTTCTCATTAATAGTAGCAATGCATTCCAATTAAGACAAAATAGTGGGAATTGAGCGTAACAGTATACCCTTCAATATAGCAATCAAGACAAGCCCAGTAGCCTATAAAATCCAGTACACAGCGGCAAATAGATCTGACGAATTTGAAAGTGTAATGAAAGAAAAAACAGAATGGAGTGTTTATAATTTCAATTCCAAGGGTGTTAATGAAACAAGTTGTGTTGCAGATTTCTTGTTAAAATCATGTAACATCAGTGAAACATCCATCCATAAATGGAATTGTGGAAAATTATTAAAATTATCATTTTTGCTCAAGTTTCTCAGATAATAACAAGAAATGATGTGACCCCAAGAAGTCGGTGAGAGCGGCTCAAGATAGGCGTAGAGGTTGAAACCACTTTTTTTTTTTGGAATGGTGGATAGCTCATAGTTGAGTCACGCTCTCCCCGGCTAGGTGGAGTTGTCGTACCAATAAGGTCGTGGGTACGAACCCTCATCGCCGCCGAAGAAATTTATAATATTCTCTACTGTCTTCTGGCACTTTCCTACTCACTTCATTTCTTGTTGTTATCAACATAAGTGCCTGCTCCACTAACTTACGACACTTTCTACATGACATACCCAGAGTTCTAAATATGGACGTCGCGGGGCTGGGTTCGCTGAGAAGGCCCTCCTTCGTCTCAGCTCTCACTCGGAATCGGTAATCCTGACCTTGTTCAAGGTCACGCACCATGTAGTACGTGTTGGGGACGCGTCGGGCTAACTCTCTCCATCTATAAATAATAACAAAAAAAAAAATAAATAAATAAATAAATAAATAAATAAATAAAATTCTCTTTATTCATCCCCGAGGGGAAATTTGTCTTTAAGGGTCTATTCCAAGGCAAGACTGGAATAACCCAGGCGTCACCCGCGGTGGACCGCCGCAAAGTGAGCTAGGGCGAGGTGACTTGCTCAAGGCCACAAGACGATGCGGGTAGTCGAACTTTTGGAATACTTCAAGTTTCTGGATGATACTCTCTGTGATCTTCCAACAATCTGATCCATAGAGCAAAACGCTCAAGACATTAATCTTTAAAATCTTTATTTTTATTTTAGCGTTTCCCTCTACCTAAAATAATTTATTTTTCATATAAAAAAGAAAGAAAGTATGAGTAATAAATATCTGGATTATCTTAAGAAAAAAAAAGCACAATGCTGGAATGACAAACCTGTATGATGGCGGTTCTTGCATCTCCACCATGTAAAGAAGGGGGTCATCAGTCCGGTCAAACGCAGGGATGTCCACACGAGTCCAAGCAAGTCTTGCCGTGTCATCGTCAATCTCGACGATCGTAGGTCTGGTCACCGGCACGCCAGTGAAACCTGGGGCAAAGAGATCGGAATGAGAATGAATGACTCTAATATCTGATGCTTAACTCATTCAACCCTAACACCGGCTTTATCCGTAGTTTACCCGGGTTACTCTTTACCCCATGCCTATTTATTACATTTTTCTGAGACAAATTATAGGCGTACTATCAAAGTTAAAGTTTTAAGGTTTTTGTATGTTAATGATAGTTGAATAAAATGTATCTATGTACACGCACATTTTTAATACATTTTTCCAATTTTGAAAAGTAACAACAATCTCTAGGATTGAGTGAATTACTAAAGTCTGGCTATGTTGTCTTGTGGTATGACACTCGGCTTCGGATCGGAAGGTACTGGGTTCGAGCCTTGCATGCTTACCGCATAATTGAGTCATTGGAAAAGGCTCTTTACTCACATTCTCTCACCGTACTCAGGTGTAAATTGAGTACCTGGCAGTTAAGAGCGTTGTCTCTGTCCGAAAAAAAAGGGTAATATTGCTTAACAGGCGGCATGTCCCGTCCTAAATGTTAAGTGTTGCTGTTGGCCAGGGACCCATTGTAAAGCGCTTTGAGCACGTTTAGTCACCCATATTCATTCACAAATCTCTGTCTACTATATTTGTTGACCACTTTTTACAACTATCATAAATGGGAATTAGCATGAACCCAACCAGTGTCACAATCTAAGGAAGAAAGTCATTCAAATTTTCCATAAGAAGAACGAACTGTTTAGCCACAAATTGCAAGAGAATCTTTCAGAAGTGGGAGAAAGTATGATTTGTAAGTGAGATAGTATTGTAAATGTTACCTTTAGCTCTCGGAATCCACAGAGGTTCAGTAGGTTGACTTATGCCGTAGGGAGTTTGGGCTCTAACCCTGATGTTGTAGTCTCGGTCAGGTTCAAGGTCAGATAGGTACAAGCTAGGCTTTCTGATGCGACTAGCCAGGGGGACCTTGGATAGAAAGAAAATTAGAAATATATATATAGTAATCATCATCATCATCATCATCATCAACATCATCATCATCATCATAATCATCATCATCATAATCACATATCATCATCATCATCATCATCATCATCAACATCATCATCATCATCATCATCATCATCATCATCATCATCATCATCATCATCATCATCATCATCATCATCATCATCACATATCATCATCATCACCGTCATCATCATCACCATCATCATCATCCTCATCATCATCATCATCATAATCACATATCATCATCATCACCGTCATCATCATTACCATCATCATCATCATCATCATCATCATCATCATCATCATCATCATCATCATCATCATCATCATCATTTACATTATCATCACCACCATCATCATCATCATCATCATCATCATCATCATCATCATCATCATCATCATCATCTTTGTCAAAAGTACAGTTTGGTCTACATATAGAGTAAAAAAAAAAAGCATAACCGCACCATAAAATAACCAAATCCTATCTCACCCATTCTTCACTTGGCAGTTTCTGTGCCTCCACTCTGTAAGAGACAGGAGGCATAGATGTTGACCTCTTGTAAGGCATCTCAGCTGGCTTCCACCCCAGATGAATTGTCTCTTTGCCGATGTCAGACACGTATGGACGACTTCTAGGAAGAACTGGTCTCGCTGGAACGATATTTTGTAAATGTTTAAAATAATCTTAATGTTTTTTTTGTTTTTTTTTAATTAGGGGCAATGTGGCTCAGCGGTCTTTGCTTCGTACCTCGCCCTAGCGCAATTTACGGTACGGCACTGCGGCTGACGCCTAGGTTATTCCAGTCTTCCCTTGGAATAGACCATTGAGACAAATTTCCCCTATGGGATGAATAAAGGGAATTTTATTTTATTTTTTAAAAAATTATTTATTATAATAAATAAAGATTTGAAACACGGTGGATATTAAAGACTAAAAAAGAAACATTCTTAAAAAGGAAAGTGTTGAGCACAAAACTCGTCTCGTCGTGTGACAACATCAATCATCGTACAACGGGTAATAGGATACGTACATTGAAAAACAAACACATTGGTCGAACATTTTCTGTGACAGAAATAGAGGTCCTATAGATAGTTCGAAGTTGACGTCACTCAGGTCTTTGTTATTGTTTTTTGCCATCCGTGTTCATGAGTAATTCTCACTAAACTGTATTAACCAGACTATAGATAGTTCGAAGATGACGTCACTCGGGTCTTTGTTATTGTTTTTGCCATCCGCGTTTATGAGTAATGCTCACTGAACTGTATTAACCCGACTATAAACGTTCATGGATACACACAGTTTTGTGTGTTGGTCCGTTACACTTCCGGATGGCAATGTTATGAGCTTCTTAGCCAAGCGCATACTATCTATAAACGTTCATGTTTAGACACATTTTTGTGTGTTGGTCCGTTATACTTTCGGATGGCAATGTTGTGAGCTTCTTAGCCAAGCGCATAATATCTATATCAGACATTTTATCTTTTTGAACCCGGTATTATATTAAATTTTACCATCCAAAATGCCTACGTAGCAACTTGAAATTAACGAGAAGAGTTTTTGTTGTGCCCAACGTTGAATCAAACAGCATGAATTGTTTCGTAAAACCAATAACTAGGGGCCTCAAGGAGTCAATAAAATGGAGAGATAGATATAGGGAGTAAATGTGACTCATAAATACGGGAACAACACAAAACAAAAGTGAGATGTTGTTTCCTTATAAATTGAGCCTTTATATAGTGCAAAATCCACTAAATGTGCTCAAAGCGCTTTACAAGGGGTCCCTGGCCACAGCAACATTTAACATTTAGGACGGGACATGACACCTTTTAGGCGATGTTACAATTTTTTTCGGACAGAGACAACGCTGTAAACGGCCAGGTACTCATTTTCCACCTGAGTACGGTGAGAGAATGTTAGTAAAGAGTCTTTTCCAAGGATTCAACTATGCGCCGAGCGAGG
Source organism: Berghia stephanieae (assembly GCF_034508935.2). Taxonomy (NCBI): domain Eukaryota; kingdom Metazoa; phylum Mollusca; class Gastropoda; order Nudibranchia; family Aeolidiidae; genus Berghia; species Berghia stephanieae. Next base: position 26,371,080 of record NC_088372.1, on the reverse strand, counting down.
CTCGAACCCAGGACCTTCCGATCCGAAAGCGAGTGTCATACCACTAGACCACATTGCCTCACACAATTTATGAGTCACATTTACTCCCTTTATCTTTCTCTCCATGAATTGTGTCGTAGTGGATAATAAGAGACACTTCTTTAGGAGATAAATTTGTCAGGGAGTTAACATTGACAAAATCTGATCGGAATCTTTATGGCGCTCTCTGTGAAATTTTGTTTTACATTTAGTAAGGTTTGACAAGAAAATTAAAACAAAGGGCATGTAAAATTTCAGTATAATATAAGGCAAATCGCAGACGAGTTGATCTCATACTCATTTTATTAGGAATTTAAAAGGTAGCATTAGGGTGTTCCTATTTAGCTTTATAATAAGGTCTAAATTTAAATTACATTTAAGTAGACATACTTACATGGTGTCTCCGATTCCCTTGGTGAAAAGTAAGGAATTTTGGGTTCTGAAGAAGAATTAATATTGTTATCAGTGCGTCATAAAAATTATATTCAAAAACATTTTACAATAAAAAAACGAAATGTAAATGTTGCTGCTCGAAGCTCGAAGAAATAAATAACGATGTGAACTTGAATGTAAGTTTCAATTTAATATACGGAGACTGATAAAATGGACGTTTCGGGTTTCACCTTTATCAACAAAACAGGATGAATAAAACACTACAGACGAATATAGTGTTTCATTCATTCAGTTTTGTTGATAAAGGGGAAACCTGAAATGTCCATTTTATCTATTTTCGTATATTAAATTGAAGCTTACAATCAATTTCACATTGTTATTTATTACGGTAAAAAAGATGACACCAGTCAGACAGATGATCTTTTCTAGAAAGCCTATATATCAATTCACACCAAATTTGAGAAATCTCCTGGTATTCTCACACTACTTGTAATTATATTGGGTGGTCCTAAGAGAATGTGGGTAATAGGCAGAAGAAGAACCATCTGAAGACAGAAAATTGAAAAAAAAGAGAGGAAGAATACTGTTGTATGGATGACATGGGGTTAGGCAAGAACGAGATACACCTGTAAACAGGGAGGTAGGGAGACAAAATAGCAGGTCTTGTGTGCCTGCTTGTTCGAGGTGAATAAATAAATAACGTGTAACAATGATCATTTTGTAACCTTACATCATAACAGAATAAACTGTGTGAGTTAGTTTGTTTGTTTTTTCATTCAAAAAGTTATCATTAATGTAATAGACAACAGCAAATAGTTCCAAGTTCTCTCTCTCTCTCTCTCTCTCTCTCTCTCTCTCTCTCTCTCTCTCTCTCTCTCTCTCTCTATCTATCTATCTATCTATCTATCTATCTATCTATCCATCTCTCTCTCTCTCTCTCTCTCTCTCTCTCTCTCTCTATATATATATATATATATATATATATATATATATATCCATCTCTCTCTCTCTCTCTCTCTCTCTCTCTCTCTCTTGGCTGAAAAGCAATATCTTGAGCTAAGTAATGAAATGGGGGCAAAGCATCAAATTTAAATCAACCTTCCACGACAGATGTTAATCGATAAACTGTTTCACTTCCCTTCCCTGAATTGTCTTTAAAATTGATAATCGTTCAGAAAGAGTCTATTTTTAATGTATTCATGAAATACCTTTCGCTTAAAACATATCTGTTTCGTCTTTAGTAGATGGTATGAGAAGCAAGATAGGTCTGTCTGGTTTGTGTTGTGTGTTGTGTGTGTGTGTGTGTGTGTGTCTGTTTATGCTTGTGTGTATGTGAATGAGTATGTTTCAGCCAAAGCAATTTGTAATTTAAGCGCTTAAAAGTCTGGTGTCTCGGAGTTATAGCGCTATATAAGTTTTCATCATTATTTTATAATAATTTACCTTCTCTAGCAAGCAGGGAGCAGGGAAGCGTTGATTCACTGACGCCATAGCGGTTCTCAGCTTTGACTCGGAAATTGTACTCCTTTTCTGGCTTAAGCCCATAGACGTAGTGAGTGGTCGAGTTGATCTGACCGTCTAGCCTTACCTGAAAACAAAAATCATACAACAGAATAAATTATACACAGTCAGAGATTGGTTGTCTTGAAATCCACTCACCTTAATACAATGATTTCATGCTCTGCTCATGTGCAGAGGTACGTTATGTCAAACTAAGGAAAACAAACAAGCAAGTCGTTGTTCCTGAAGTTCATTTTAAATCGTTTTATTTTTATCAAACAGTTTAAAATAAGCTGTTAAAATTCTTCTTGTTAGCAAAACAAAGCAAATATTGTGATACTGACATAACAGTTGAAAAACCGAAACGAACGTAAATTATTCACATATTAATTGGGGTGGGGGGGGGGGGGTTGTTATATCTGTACTATTCTGAGTTATCAAATATTTGGGTTATGTTCAATTCATGTGAAAAGCATGGTAATATCATCGATATGAGGTCTTATCTAATTGGATTCAGAAGTTTGATGCCACGTCGCCCAGCAACGGCGGCCATCGTGGTTCTAAACAAAGAAAATCGGTACTTTTTATACTTCATGCTGGTGTGTGTGTAAAAGTCAAAACATGATCAGATTTATAATGATTTTTTTTCCTCTGGATACGCTTTTATGCTCGTCGGAGAAATATTTCATAAGGGCGACAGCCATTGTTCCGATAGTTTAGAGCCAGTTACTAAGTTACCATGCGTCATTACGAGGGAAGTGACGTTACGACTGTTGAAGTGTATTACCCAATTTTTGTTGGGGAGTTCCCTGGCCTCAATAATGTAAGAAATCTTCTGGGCGTTATCAGGCAACATGGCGGTGGGTGCCGGCATCCAGGACAACTTTGCAGCATTGGACTTAACCTCCAAAAGGACTGGCTTGTCGATGGGCATGGACGGTATTTTATCTGAAAGTGGAAAATCGTCTTTGATGTTCTATCTAAAATCTAAAAAAAAAAACATTGAAAAAGTTGAATAAAAACTGCAATTTGCTTCACAAAGACTTCCATCTAAGGTTTTTAATTTTCCTGAAATTTAAGCCATTACAACTTTTAAACTCTGGTCTTGTATAATAATCTAACAATAGGATTGGTTAGATAGAATGATAAATAAGGACCAAATAAGAAATTACTATTAGTAATCAAACAATGGAAATAAACAATCTACGAAGACTATGCAGAATTACGTCATTTCTTTTTTGGTCATTTTTTAAAAATTGTTGACATTCATAAAACCTTACCTTCGGGAGCGATCATCTTAGCCTCGTGTTTCTTGGGTCCTGGAGTTGGTGACTTCTTGTAGGCGTCAACTCCAAGGGCAGGGGAGATAAACCTGGGCAGAGAGTCACGACTTCTTTCCTTTGCTATAAAGAGAGGATAAATATAATTATGATAATCACCAGTCGGATTAAGATAAGATTGACATTTGAATCCATATAACATATCAACTCTGTCTTTAATTATGTCTTTCTTTTTTTTTTTTTGCCAAAATTGAATATCTCTGAACAAAAACATTATCTATGCTACATTTTCCCTAATATAAATGTAAAGAATTTAAAAAATATGAGCATTTACATAGCGTATTTACCATGCTCAATACGCTTCACAAAAGCTGGCCAAACGGAATGTTAACATTGAACCGAAGCAGATAAAATTAAAATTAAAATTAAATTAAAATTCCCTTTATCCATTCCATAGGGGAAATTATTCTCTAGGGTCTATTTCAAGGGAAGACTGGAATAACCCAGGCGTCAGCCGCAGTGCAGCGCTACAAATTGAGCTAGGGCGAAGTGACTTGCTCAAGACCACACATCGCAGCGGCAGGTGATCGAACTTGGTACCTTCCGGGTACGAAGCAAAGACCGCATGGCTGAGCCACACTTCCCACCGATGGATGACTTACCTTGAACTCTAAGGCTGGAGGTACAGAAAGCCTTTCCAGCATCATTGTAAAGTGTACATGTGTACAGGCCCTCGTCTATGGTGTCGCAATTCTCTACCACCAAAATAGCATTGTGGCCCTCACGTCCGATCTTGTACTTGGGACCCCATTTCAGAGCATAGCCGTCTTTTGACCTAGAAATAAGTTAGAAACCACTCGGCAATAACACGTCGATTCCAGGAGTTTTATATTAGTAGCAAGCTTTAAATTGTGAACTGACCAAAGATTACGTGTTTATCAAAGTTTCGAATCCTTGTGAATGATAAGATTCTAACGCTAGAATTTTAAAATTACATTTGTCGCAGATTGTTATAAGAAGAAGGTCTAGCCTTTAACTTATTTTGAAAATAAGCAATGCCTTAATCATTTTGAAACTTTTCAATTGTCTGTGTGTTTATGCCAATACCTGCAAATTCATCTCCAGTTCTGGATATTAAAAATTCATTGTCATGTGCAAAAATATTTTAACTTTTATTGATGTTTAGTACCATAAAACTCATTTGCAATATTTCAATAACCGATCGGAAATGAATATTTAAAAATGTTTATTTGTTGTCGCACTAGATCAGTAAAACGTCGTATTGTTTTGCACTGCTGCAGTGGCTATTCGTACACACTATAATAAACAGGTCAAAAGCTATTTTGAGTTAAGAATAGCGTCCTATCTATTGTGGTCACTTTGAATTGATGGCAAATAACAAATTGTATTTCCATGATTATGCGAATCTGGTTTAGGCAAAGAAGTTTTGACTTCTTCTGATGTTTTGATTTTGTCTATCGAGCCTTCTACCTTCCGTTACCCGATAAAAAAATTATGCCCTTCCGCCACGACACCATAAGATATCGTCCCCTAATGTTGTTCCTGATGTCAACAGGAATCACCCATGTTATCTAAGTGAGCAAATTTGGGGTTAATAATCTTGCTCAAGGAAAAAAAACAAAGTGCCTGAAGCGGGACTCGAACCCGGCACCTTCCGGGCCATAACAGTGCAATGCCTTAACCACTCGGCCACTTCGCACCCCCATTACCCGAAAATGTGTTAGTAATAATATAACATTGTGAGCCAATATGTGGCTTTAACCTGTACTATGCCGTGGTGAGTCAGATGGCATACGTGAACCTGTTTTGCACTCATTTTAGAAATTACAGTCCCATACAAACACAAATTGAGGATAGATGTACACAATAATAAAGGCCATGTCCTCCCAACTCACCACTCCACCTCTGGTTCGGGAACACCAATGACCATACATTCAAATCGAGCCATACGTCCAGGCAACACCCTTTGGTCAGTCATGCGTCTTGTAAACGATGGCGGGAAGGCGTATTTGCCCATGTCGTAGTCAGATTTCCTGGATGGGGAGAAAGAAAAAGTAAAATTGGTACACTAAATGCCATCTTTACAACTACCCCCCCCCCCCACCTCCCCATTGCTCTCAAAGGCCCTTCTCGAAGGAGATCGTACTTCAAACATTCTGACTGGAAGACCTATCTCTTTTTTTTTAACAAGAGCACAAAGAAAGAATAAGTTGTACATTTTGTAAGGTTTTAATATATATAATTTTGGCAAAAAAAAAAAAAAGAAAGACATAATTAAAGACAGACTTGATATTTTATATGGATTCAAATGTCAATATTATCTTAACCTGACTGGTGATTATCATAATTATATTTGTCCTTTCTTTATAGCAAAGGAAATAAGTCATGAGTCTCTACCCAGGTTTATCTATATACTCTTTTTCTTCTTCATTGTCACATTTAGCATTCTTGAGTTTTTTATGAAAACTTACTCATAGCTCCTGCCCTTCAAGAACTTTTCTGAAGGGAGTTCTTTGACGGACAGTTCCACAGCGCACGATGCATCTCCGGCTCGGTTTACAGCCTTGCATGTGTAGACTCCGGCGTTTTCTGGAATGATCTCCTTGACCGTCAACGTGTACTTCTGGCCTGGACGGCGTTTCATTACCCTCCGACGAGATTCCTGATGATAAAGTGTAATAAAAGATATGATTATATGTGATCTTTAAGATGCATAGTTGACCCATCCTCTGGAATTGGTATTAGGTCAAAAGTGAATTAAAAGTTGCCGTGATAAGATATGTAAAATTTCCATTGTTCTCTTATAAAGAGACAGTGATCTCTCTCTCTCTCTCTCTCTCTCTCTCTCTCTCTCTCTCTCTCTCTCTCTCTCTCTCTCTCTCTCTCTCTCTCTCTCTCTCTCTCTCTCACTCACTCTCTCTCTCTCTCTATCTATCTATCTATCTATCTATCTCATAAAAAAGTAAATAAACCTAATTAAGCCCCAAATCTTTAGCTATAAATTCAGTTTTTAGTATCACTACCATCGCAAAATAATACGTCTGAGGTTATGGATAACATTTTCAAGACATAAATGAAAGACGTGTAATCCCTGTAGGCGCATTCCAATACAAAAGAAGCTCTGTTATTCGATGCACTCGAACATAAAAATAAAAGACTATTAAAAATAGAAGACATGTGCAGCAAGGAGCAGTTCAATCTTTAAAAGTCATCCAGCATATCTCATCCAAAGAAGACAGTCAAAAATTTAGTTATAAAAGGAGCCTATTTTTTCTTTACAAGTTGGATTAAAGTCATAGCAGCCATCTTGCAATATCATAAATATCTCAACCAATTGACTTACATGCAGTTCTCTACTGTTGAAATACCACGTGACGTCCGGCTCGGGCATTCCGGAAATGACGCACTCAAAGGTCACTTCGCCTCCCTCGTTGACCTCCGTGTCAGAAGGACGCTCCAGGAAAAGTGGTCGGTCTCCACGTTTGGTGACATCTTCCTGGACTTGCAGACGAGCTTTGCATATGGATTCACCCGAGTCGTTCTTGATCTTGCAGATGATTTCACCAGAATGCTCCATCTGGACGGACCTTTTACAGTTGGGAAAATGATACAACAGCTGATATTTACTTAAAAAACAGAAAACTTCAAAAGATCTAAAGAGATGTAAAAAATCCACTTTTGTAGGAAAGTGCCATACATTTGGACACGTGATAGTCATGATAATATCGATTATCAAAATTCAATTTTAAGTCTTACCTATGAATTTGAGCTTAAGTAAACATTGAGAAGAGGGGGTTTGTTTTTAGGAAAATCATTAAATTTTCAAATTCTGAATATTTCAAACAAACTCAGTTTTGAAAATTCTGGCGTATGGTCACATAGTGGTTTTAAAAGAACAATAGAAAGCAGCATTCAGTCGGTTGGGTTGTAGAAATCTGTAGTATTGTAAAATACCCGAATAAGCATAAAGGGAGACATTGTAGTGTTGTTGTTTGACACGTGCCTATGAGAGAGACCTGTAGATCTCAAATTCGAGTCCCGCTGTGTGCGGCGGCAAGTTGAGTCATTGGAAAAGGCTCTTTGCTCATATTTTCTAACTGTACTCGGGTGTAAACTTGAAGACTGGTTGTCTCGTCAGTTGCTTCTGTTAGATTTGGGACCGTTAGTAAAGCGCTTTGAGCACATTTAGGAAACATTGTTTAATATAAAAACTGATATTTTGGGGGATATTTGGGGAGGGGAGGTCAGCTTTAATACTCTACACTTCCCATTGCCCAAATTAGTACCATGTACACCGGAAATCACTAATGATGAAAATGGCGGAATGAAAAGCTTCAAAAGTTGTTTGTTTTCTTTAACCAACCTTACCTCCTGCCGATTGATGCTGTGCCAAAAGCATTGAATGGCCGTATCTGCGAAATATATGTGTGTTTGGCATCTTTAAGTTTTAGATAAAGACTTTATACTACCCCGACAATTTTCATCAATTTGAACCATACCTGAATGCCAACATGACTGAATCATCTTGCCGACGGGTGAGGATTTCCGATGAACTCTCAACCTCTTTGCCATTCAGTATCCAGGTCACATGTGGCTCTGGGTTTCCGTCTACCACACAGACAAACTCCACGGGGACTCCCTCCACAGCCTCGATGTCGTAGAACTTGGTCAAGAAGGCAGGAGCGACGTGGGCATCTTGTATCTTCTCCTTCAATGCTGTTGAGAAGATATAATGGTGGGGTTTTTTTACGCTGTTCGGGGACTCTCTCTCTCTCTCTCTCTCTCTCTCTCTCTCTCTCTCTCTCTTATATATATATATATATATATATATATATATATATATATATATATATATCCTTCTATCTATCTATCTATCTATCTATCTATCTATCTATCTATCTATCTATCTATCTATCCATCTATCTATCTAACAATCTCTCTCTCTTTATCTCTCTCTCCCTCTCTCTCTCTCTCTCTCTCTCTCTCTCTCTCTCTCTCTCTCTCTCTCTCTCTCTCTCTCTCTCTCTCTGACCGACAAAACAGTCTTATTTTACATTGAGTACAAATCTCAGTAATCCACGTGTCTTTGAGACTTCCAAAAAAAAAGAAAAGGCCAGGATTTACGGCCTTACCGTGAACGTTCTTAAATTATACCAGCCTTCTTTTACTTTGAGTGCAAATCTAAAGAGTACACGCGTATAATATTCCCAATTCTTTCAAAAGAGGGAGAGATGAGGATATGCTTCTAAACATCAGTTCCTAACTCTTACCCAAGACATTGAGGATAGCCTCAGATTTGGCCTCTCCGTGTACATTCTTGGCCAAACATGTGTATTTGCCACTGTCGTCCCTCTCCACGTTCTTGATGAGCAGGGAGAAAATGTCATCGTGGAAATTCAACAGTTGGTGTCTGTCGGTGGGAATCACCTTGTGGCCGTCCTTGAACCTGGTAGATGAAAGAAAGAAATTTATGGAATTATTATTATTATTTTTATTATTATTATTATTATTATTATTATTATTATTATTATTATTATTTTTATTATTATTATTATTATTATTATTATTATTATTATTATTATTATTGTGATTATTATTATTATTGTTATTAATATAGTTAATAATAATAACAATAATAATACTAATACTACTACTACTAATAATAATAATAATAATAATAATAATAATAATAATAATAATAATAATAATAATAATAATAATAATGGTAATAATAATAATAATAATAATAATAATGGTAATAATATAATAATAATAATAATAATAATAATAATAATAATAATAATAATAATAATAATAATAATAATAATAGTAATAATAATAATAATAATAATAAATAGTAATAATAATAATAATAATAATAATAATAATAATAATAATAATAATAATAATAATAATAATAATAATAATAATAAATAATTCTAACAATAATGATGGTAATAATAATAATAATAATAATAATAATAATAATAATAATAATAATAATAATAATAATATAATTATTATTATTATTATTATTATTATTATTATTATTATTATTATTATTATTATTATATTATTATTATTATTATTATTATTGTTGTTGTTGTTGTTGTTGTTGTTATTATTATTATTAATATCATTACTATTCTCATCATTATGATTATTTACTATTGTTATCATTTCATTAAAACTATTGACACAAACCATGTGATATCAGGGTCAGGGTAGGCAGACACTCTGCAGTCAAAGCGAGCCAGATCACCCAGTTCAATCACTACGTCATCCATACTTTCTAAGATTTGAGGTGCGTCCGGTTTTCTGTCCTTTTTCTTGAGTTGTCTTAGTTTTTCTTCCTCTGCAGCCTCCTGTTCCTAAACACGAAAAAACAACACTGTGTGAAATTTTCTTGTAGAAAAATACAATTGCCATATTAACAAAATGCTTGGACCGCTGAGTGTGCCCATTAATTAGTCGAACACAGTGAATACTAAAATGAGGACAACTCACATAGAAACAATGGAGAGTATGCGCTTGGCCAAGAAGCTCACAGCATTGCCATCCGGAAGTATAACGGACCAACACACAAAACTATGTTTAACCTTGAACGTTTATAGTCTGGATAATACCGTTTAGTGAGAATTACTCATAAACGAGGAGTACAAAAAACAATAACACAGACCAGAGTGACGTCATCTTCGTTCTATCTATAGGCATGATGATTTCTACGAGTTTGTAAAATTTACAGATTATAAAAACCAGGAGAAAATAAGAAGCCAGATCCCTGGAAAGCAGTCCCATGTGAGTGTGAGCCTTTGTGAATATTACTACGTTACTGATAAAAGGACTGAAGCGGCTAATAAACGTATTCACTCAATAGGAATATCTAATATAAATTCTTATATTGAAAAAAGACAAAGTTTGAATACTGTCATTCTATTTATATTTTGAATTACAATTCAATCCATGAAATCTCGTACATCCAGACTTAATGGCGGAAAGACGGAAAGAGGGCTGTGGGGGGGGGGGGGGGGCATAATAAGCAGTGGGTGAGCTGTATCCCATATTACCATTTACCAGTTTCAATCAACTACTCAGTTCACGATTATAAATTATTGATTCATTGCATTGAAAATGTATAGATAGTATGCGCTTGACTAAGAAGCTCACAACATTGTCAATCGGAAGTATAACGGACCAACACACAAAAATCTGTGTAACCATGAACTTTTATAATCTGGATGATACAGTTAAGTGAAAATTACTCATAAACTTGAATGGCAAAAAACAATAACAAAAGACTGAGTGACGTCAAATTCGTTCTATCTATAGGATAGCTTTGACGTGTGAATTAACAATTTTAAAGTTTATTATAAAAAAGGATTATAAACCAAGAAAAAGATAGATTATCAAAAGATAAGCATGTACTTAAAGGACGAGGAGAAAAACAGGAGAAAATTTGTTTTAAAATGAAAACTGATAATTGATTTTAACAAACCTTTTTACTAAGTGTTGGCTCGGTAACTTCTTTGTCAACCTTTTTAGAGACGTCCTTTACTGCCTCTGCAGCTTGCTCAACTTCTTTTTCAACAACTTGTTCAACAGTTTGGCCTTCTGTCTCTAATTTGGCAACTTTTTCCTTATCCGCAGCAACCTTATTGTCTTCAACTTTCTTAACTTCTTCCTCAAAAGCTAACTCAAGTTTTTCCTCAACAACTGGTTCAGTGACTTGCTTTTCCTTACCAGCTGGTTTAGAAACCTTTTCTTCAACTTTCTCAGCAACCTTTTTCTCTTCAACTGGGGCGACTTTTTCTTCTGCAACAGGCTCAGCAACCTTCTTCTCTTCAACTGGAGCAACTTTCTCTTCTGCAACAGGCTCAGCAACCTTCTTCTCTTCAACTGGGGTGACTTTTTCTTCTACAACAGGCTCAGCAACCTTCTTCTCTCCAACTGGGGCGACTTTTTCTTCTGCAACAGGCTGCGCAACCTTTTTCTCTTCAAGTGGGGCGACTTTTTCGTCTGCAACAGGCTCAGCAACCTTCTTCTCTTCAATAGGCTCAGAAACCTGATTCTCTTGTTTTGGTTTAGCCTTCTCCTCTACGACTGGCTCTGCAACCTTTTTCTGTTCAACAGATTCTACTTTTTCTTCTGCAACTGACTCGGCAGCTTTCTTCTTTTCAACAGCCTTTTCAACCTCTTTATCTTCAACTGTTTCAGTTGTTTCTTTGATCTCTGGTTCAGCAACTTTCTTCTCTTCAGACTTAGCTACCTTGTGTTCTTCAACTGCCTCAGCTGTGTTTTCTACAACTTCTTCCGCAACCTTCTTTTCTTCAACAGATTTAGCAACCTTCTTTTCGTCTTCAACAGGTTCAACTTTATTCACTACCAGTGGTTCAGCAACTTCTTCAACAGATTTAGCAACCTTCTTCTCTCTTACAGATTCGACCTTTTCTTCTACCACGGGTTCAGCAACCTTTTCTTCAACAATTTCAGCAACCCCCTTCCTTTCAATAGATTTGACTTTTTCTTCAGCTACTGGTTCAGCAACCTCTTCAACAGATTTAGCAACCTTCTTCTCTTCCACAGATACGACCTTTTCTTCTAGCACGGGATCAGCAACCTTTTCTTCAACACATTCAGCAACCTCCTTCTTTTCAATAGATTTGACTTTTTCTTCAGCTACTGATTCAGCAACCTCTTCAACAGATTTAGCAACCGTCTTCTCTTCAACAGATTCGACTTTTTCCTTCTCTACCGATTCGGCAACCTTCTGTTCAACCTCCTTTTCAACTGGTTTAACTTCTTCTTCAACTGCTTCAGCAACCTCTTCAACAGATTTAGCAACCTTGCTCTCTTCCACAAATTCGACTTTTTGTTCTACTACTGGCTCAGTAACCTTCTCTTCGACAGATTCAGCAACTTTCTTCTCTCCAACGGGTTCGACTGTTTCTTCTACGACAGGTTCAGCAACCTTCTCCTCTTCAGCAGTCTTTGCAACATTTTTATTCTCAACTACTTTAATTGATTCTTCTACAACTGGCTCAGCGACCTTTGTTTCTTCAACTAGTTCATGAACTTTCTTGTCTTCAACAGCTTCAGCAGCTTTTCTTTCTTCAACTGATTCTGGAACTTTCTCTTCAGCGTGCTCGGCTAGTTTCTTTTCCTCAACTTGTTCAGTAACTTGAGTCTCTTCAACAGCCTCAACAACCTTTGTTTCCTCAACTGCTTTAACTTCCTCCGCTGCTTGAGCAACCTCTTTCTCTTCTTCTTTTAACTTTGTAACTTTTCCTTCTTCAACCGGTTCACTATCTTTCTCTGTGACGATCTCTGATTCTTTAACTTCTGCAGACTTTTTCCCAACAGAGTCAGTCAGATCAATCGACTCCTCCTCTTCTGCTTTTGTCTCTTTTTGAACAACTTCGGGTTTGGCGTCAGTTTCGTCTTCAGCCTTTAGTGCAGCCTCTTCTTTTTCTGCTTTCTTCTCTAATTTGTCTTTGGGTTCTTTACCAGCGATTGCCTCTTCCGACTGAAGCTCTTTTGAGGCAGTTTGTTCTTTTAGCTCTGGAAGGTTGTCTTCAATGGTAATTATTTCATCTACGGATGACGGTGGCTCAGGATCTGTGCGATCTGGTGAGGATGAATCAACCTCGTCTAAAGGTGTTTCTTTTCCTGATTCGGTTTCTATAAGGTCTGGTTTGTCGGTATCTGTTGATGGTTAAAGAATAATTATTCTATCAATGTCACAAAGCAATAAACTCCAGAACAATCACAGTTCTTGTCTTTAGATGACGTACTTTCCTATCATTTGTTAAGTCGTTATGATCAGCTTTTCATATTTATATATTTTAGATCATAATCATCGTCATCATCATCATCATCATCATTATTATCATCATCATCATCATCATTATCATCATTAACATCATTATCATCACCACCATCATCATCATCATCATCATCATCATCATCATCATCATCATCATAATTCTTGCCGTAATTATTTCATTAAGATGATGATGGGCATATCAATCAACCTGTCAGCGATGCCCATGTTCAAGTGCAAAGATTCAATTATATAATATTTCATTTTCTCCATCAAACGTTCGGTGCCTCTAGATCGAGCGAACCACGATTGACCTACCTAGTTCAACCACGAGTTCTACGTCCACCGACACACTTCCGGCGTCGTTTGTGAGTGTCACTGTATACGTCCCAGCCTGGCTGCTCTTGACTTTGGTGAAAGTCACGATACTGACACCGTCCTCAAAGGTGATCTCAACCCCGGATCCTGTAAGGATCTTCTTGGAGCCCTTGGACCACTTGACTGTAGGAGTAGGATGGCCTCCCACCACGCACTGAAGCTTGGCACAGCTGGACTCTATGAGTGGACAAAATTATTTTTTTTCATTTTTGAGCTTCTATATAGCGCAATATCCACTAAACTTGTTCAAAGCACTTTACAAGCGGTCCCTGGCCAACAGCAACATTTAACATTTAGGACGGGACATGACGCCTGTTAGGCGATATTACAATTTTTTTCGGACAGAGACAACGTTGTTAACAGCCAGGTACTCATTTTACACCTGAGTACGGTGAGAGAATGTGAGTAAAGAGCCTTCTCCAAGGACTAAACTATGCGCCGAGCGAAGCCCGAACCTAGGACCTTCCGATCCAAAAGCGAGTGTCATACCACTAGACCACATAGCCGTACATGCGGTTGACATCACACTCACTATCATGAACGTGATAGGTATTCGCATTCTTTATCTTGACAGGTGATTGTGCGCCTTGAGCTGCGGCAACGCGGGATTGGCGCTATATAAATATATTATTATTGGTGTATTATTATTTGACACCGACAATCAATCAAAGATCATTTACTAG
>NC_088372.1:26311987-26351987 GCF_034508935.2 Berghia stephanieae | reverse complement strand
ATATCGCATAACAGGCGTCATGTTTCGTTCTACATGTTGCATGTTGTTGTTGGTCAGTGATTCCTTGTAAAGCTCTTTGAGCACATTAAGTGGATATCGCGCTATATAAAAGCTCAAGTTTTTATTTTGCCGGGAGACGCCGGTACCCTGACAACCCGCGTTAATTTTCTGCCTTACGATCAAAGTCGAGCGACGGGTCACACTGTTGGCAGTTCGACAAAATAAATAACACCCCCCCTCCCCCCCCCCCCCCCCCCCCCCCCCTTCCACAGATTTCCTGTTTTCATGTGTTTTCGGCACATACAATCTGTAACGTATTTATTTCACAGGTAATAATAATTGATATCGGCTAGTTTACGTATTGTTAGAATTCTGTTTTCGTATGAATTCATGAATTCCTGTGCTTAGAGTTTGAACTGGGATTCGTACCGTTATCGACTCATGAGTACATTCTATCAGTCAGATCAGGTGGTGAGCCAGTCTTTTTTTGTTTCTTTTTTATTTATTTTTAAATTTTTGTTTGTTTCTTTTCTATGGGTTTTCGTGTTAGTTTGTTTTGTTTCGTTGTGTTAGTTTGTTTTGTTTTTGTTTGTTTTTTCTGGTTTATTTTAGAGGGGGGGGGGGGGGGAGGGAGGGTTTGGTCTTTTTTTTTTTTTTTTTGGCGTTTTATTGCTTGTTTTTTTATTTATTTCCAACATGTTTTGTTTTTCGGGTTTTTTAAAATATTTTGTTCTGTTTTGCATTTCGTTGTTGTTGTTTTTTTTTTTTTTGTTTTTTTTTTTTTGTTCTATTTTTTTCTTTTTTTTTCTTTTTAATTTTTGTTTTGGACTTTGTTTTGTTTTTGGTTTTGTTGGGGTTCTTTTGTTTTTTGTTATTTTTTTAAAAAATGTTTTGTTTTGTTTTTTTGTTTTTTGTTTGTTTGTTGTTGTTTTTTGTCTCTTTGTGTGTATGTGTGTGTGTGTCTTTTTTGTTCTGCTTTTGTTCTTTTTCTTTCCCTTTGTATTTTTTTAAACTTCGTGTTTGTTGTTTTTAGCGGAGTGGGGGTGGGGGTCTGTTTACTGTTCCGACACGGCAATAAATTTACAGATCGCCATTATTTCAAAATTACTTGCATTAAAAATGAATCGGGGAAAATGTTATCAGGAAGGCCGATGATTTTGGCTGGTAGACGTGTATGATGACAGCTAAGATTCGAACTCGAGTGACTGCAGCTAAAGCATGGCACATCGCCTCAAAACGGTATTGTGTTGGGATGAATCGAGCCCAAAACAGTGAATTTAGAAAAGTAATACGAATGGGCATGCATGATCTAGAGATAGTTCGAAGATGACGTCACTCAGGTCTTTGTTATTGTTTTTTGCCATCCGCGTTTATGAGTAATGCTCACTGAACTGTATTAACCAGACTATAAACGTTCATGGATACACACAGTTTTGTGTGTTGGTCCGTTATACTTCCGGATGGCAATGTTATGAGCTTCTTTGCCAAGCGCATACTATCTATATTACATTTCCATGTGCTCGAGGTCATTGGTCACATTGGAATATGTGCTCAAAGTGACCCACATAGTGAAAAATGTTCATATTTTTTGAAATATCTAACATCACGATTGGTCATTGTGTTCAGCTTGACACATGGGTATGCTTACAACTTTCATAAACGAAGCAACGTGTTTACATTTCTGAAGAAATATCCATGTAAAAAGCTATAACTACTATAATTTTGATGCTAGATTGTCAGAATTATAGTTTATTTTTCAGTATTTAACAAATAGAAACGGATTAAGGTGATTTCTTTAGTTTTCCAAATAACTTATTATTGTGGCTAGTAGTATTACAATCGCTTTCGGATAGGAAGGCTCTGGGTTCGAGCCTCGCTCGGTGCATAGTTGAGTCCTTGAAAAAGGCTTTTTACTCAAATTCTCTCACCGTACTCAGGTGTAAAATGAGTACCTGGTCGTAAACAGCATTGTTTATGTCGGAAAAAAATTGTAATGTCGCCTAACAGGCGTCATGTCTCGTTCTCCGTGTTATGTGTTGCTGTTGGCCAGGGACGCCTTATAAAGCGCTTTGAGCACGTCTAGTGGATATTGCACTATATAAAAGCTCATTAAAAAAAAAAAACAACTTATAATTGGACTATTTTTGTGGCGAGCGTCACAAAAACTTGTGTTATAAATTCACAAAGTACCAGGTTTGAAACTGTTAAACAAGATCAGGGTCATTTCCATCGATCGATATTTTAAGGGCGGGTTTTCTGGCCAAATTTTTGAATAGATGCCTTTCTCAAGTGCGCAGTTAAATGGTTAATGATATCGGTATATAAATAATGCAATCCACGTCAATACAAGAAGGAAGGTCAGATTCAACACAGAGTATTTTATACAAATAATCTATTATAAAAAATAGGGTTGGGGATCAACGTCGTTACGTAAAGCTACTGTTAATTTTTTATCATCGAGCACAGAATTACCGACAAATGTAAAAATACAATACAGTAATATAATAAGTATAATAGATGACCACCTGTTCCTAATATCCTTTATTTCTATTGTGCGGCTATGTGGTCTAGTGGTATGACATCGCTTTCGGATCGGAAAGTCCTGGGTTCGGCGCATAGTTGAGTCCTTGGAAAAGACTCTTTACTCACATTCTCTCACCGTACTCAGGTGTAAAATGAGTACCTGGCCATTAACAGCGTTGTCTTTGTCCGAAAAATTGTGATATCACCTAATAGGCGTTATGTCCCGTCCTACATGTTAAATGTTGCTGTTGACCAGGGACGCCTTGTAAAGTGCTTTGAGCACGTCTAGAGGATATTGCCCTATATAAAAAGCTCATTTTTAAAAAAAACTTATTACTGTTAAATTTTTATCATCGGGCACAGAATTATCGACAAATCTAAAAATACAATAGAGTAATATGGGACCCCTCGCCTCAAAACGGTATTATGTCGGGATGATTAAGATGCTGAAATGTGAACTTATAACCAGAAACATCAGACTTGAGTTGAGTTTATATGTTTTATTGAGGAGAATAAATGTGATTTTTTCATGGAACCGATATCAATAATTCGTATTTTTGACCACTTTAGAATTAATTTAGGGTTTTTAACATCTGGTCCATCCCGACATAATACCGTTTTGATAAGATGGGTCACATATAATAATAAGTATAACAGATGGCCGCCTGTTCCTAATATCCTTAATCTCTCCGCAAATATTGCGGGTTCTCCGCTAATTATTAAAATAACAATATTCAAGATGTTAACTTTTAGGTCAGAGGTGAATAAGAGGTATCTATAATTTTTTAATTATATTATATCTATACGCGAAATTGAACTATTGTGTCCCTTCCTTCTTGTTTTCACGAATTTAATTTTTAAAATGAATAAATAAAAAATCCAAATGGCGATAACTATATTTCGAATAACAAATTACATACACAGACGAAATCATCGCAGATGTTGAGAGAAGCATTTTAAAATTCCTCGTTACAAATTACGTGAAAGAACACGGCATTCGTTGTTCTTGCTTTGTAAACAATCACATGTAACATTTTAAAGTACATTTACATATTTTCCTTGGGTGGATGGAATGTTTGATGAGTTATTTCATTTTTAACTACCAACCTATATAAATAGTAAGTAAAACAACATGTGGTGAGGGGGTCAAAGCTATGTTTGTGATAATATATATAATATTATGATAAATTTATTTCCTTTAAGTTCTTTACTGCAAGCCACCTCTGGTGTAGAAATCGCAGATTCAATAATAAGGGTTTAACAGAATAATACTCAGTCAACACATATTCACATGCATGCACCAAATTTCACTTTATCAGCTCTTTAAAACGTTCAATGTCATACTCTACAACTACAATCTGTGACATCACAACTTATTCACGTTTTGATGAGATGAGGGTCATTTAAATCGATCGATATTTGAAGGACGAGAATTTTGGCCAAATTTTTTTCAATACGTGCTTTTCCAGAGTAGGGCTATTAACAGGTTAAAAAGTATACGGCTGTACCGTTATCTATTATATATATATATATATATATATATATATATATTATATATATATATATATATATTATATATTATATATATATATATATGTATATATATATATATATATATATATATATATATATATATATATATATATAGATAGTTCGAAGATGACGTCACTCAGGTCTTTGTTATTGTTTTAGCCATCCGCGTTTGTGAGTTGTTCTCACTAAACTGTATTAACCAGACTATAAACGTTCATGGTCACACAGAGTTTGTGTGTTGGTCTGTGATACTTCCGGATGGCAATGTTGTGAACTCCTTGGCCAAGCGCATTATATATATATATATATATATATATATATATATATATATATATTGGTTAGAATAATGCAAGAGAAATGCGAATTTTGTTTACATAATGACCTTTCTATTTCTCATTATAATCATATATCAGAACCTTTCAACAATATCCTCATATTATGCAATATACCCCGGGTGTTAATCAATGCATTATTAATAATATTATATTTATAACGTTTCTGTCTATATCTTTGCCATGATGAGTTGCTGCATGATTTCGAGTACTCACATTGGAAATGAATAATAAGGTGTTTTACAATTTACAGGTAAGAGTTGGAAGTGAGCAGTGAGTGAGTGAGTTGGTGAATTGCACGATCGTCTAGGTAACCGCAATGTGTTAGCCATAAGAACAGATTCTACCTGTTGTGCTTCTGTCTACACATTACATCTCTGACATATTTCACATAATATTATTATTTACACGGAGTGTGTATGAACACGTCGTATAAAAGAAATACTTATAATATAGTATTTAGGGATTGGTGAAGAGCAACAATTGTGTATTAATATTGGTATCACCAAAATAATTGAATTCATTGTCACCGTCACCGTCGCATTCTTCAGTACCACCAGCACCACCACCACCATCATTATCATTATCATCATCAACAACAATAACAATATTGTTATTACTATTACCTACAGCATCATCATCATCATCATCATCATCATCATCATTATCATCATCATCATCATCATCATCATCATTATCATCATCATTATCATCATCATAATCATCATCATTATCATCTATTTTTCATCATCATCATCATCATCATCATCGTCATCATCATCATCTATATTATCATCATTATCATCTATATCACCATGATCATTATCATCATCATTGTTACACTTTACATCGGAACAACGAGCCCACAATAACAAAAACCCCAGTTTAGGTTATCAGATCTGCATATAAATACTTGTTGGTCACCACTCATTTACATCGGAGTCGAGAGAGAGAGATAACGCATAAAATCACAAAACCCAAGTCAGACTCTGCTTTTATCTTTCAACCGGCCACACTGATTGTCGCTTTATTTTGCAGCAAAGTGGTCTCGCCTCGAGGTATGACACTCGCTTTCGGACCGGAAGGTCCTGGGTGCGAGCTTTGCTCGGCGCATAGTTGAGTCCTTGGAAAAGACTCATATTATCTCACATTTCTCACGTGTAAAATGAGTACCTGATCGTCAACAGCGTTGTCTATGTCGGAAAAATTGCAATATCGCCTAACAGGCGTCATGTCTCGTTCTACATGTTACGTGTTGCTGTTGGTCAGGGACCCTTTATAAAGCGCTTTGAGCACGTTTAGTGGATATTGCTCTATATAAAAGCTCTAGTTTTCCTCTCTCTCTAGTTTAACCGCCCAAACTGGTTGTCACTTTATATTGTTCTGACACGAGGCTTGGTTCGAATTGGCTATTTAACAATAGCCCTCTCTAATAATTAAGATTAACGTATAATAAATAACGTGGGTTGAAAACTCAACTATTGTATGTCTATATAATAGTCTTCAACAGTCATAACGTCACTTCCTTCCTAATGACGCATGGTAACTTAGTAACACTGACTCTAAACTATCGGAACAATGGTGGACGCCGTATGAAATATTTCTCCGGCGAGCTTAAACGCGTATCCAGAGGAAAAAAAACCATCAATTTGATCATGTTTTGACTTTTACACATTCTGATCACAAGGCATATGAAAAGGGAATGAAAAGTTCTAGCCAGCATGAAGAATAAAAAGTAATGATTTTCTTTGTTTAGAACCAAGATGGCCGCCGTTGCCGGGCGCGTGACATCAGACTACTGAATCCAATTGTATAATATAATAGACTTACAATAGCATGGTGTGTACACATTTCTTGTAGAAAATTAATCTGAAAGTTGTCGAGTTTCTTCATACGGTAATAGTGGTGTAAGGACCAGTACAATATATCAGTTGATGCTTTTAGTAATGATATAATAATGACAAAATGAGCATTATGATGATTACATGTCCATTATATTTGTTTTGTTTTTAGGGGTTTTACGGCGCTTGCAACAGATTAAGGTCATGTCAGTGCCAGTAAAATGAAGAAAATGGAATAGTCAAAATATTCTGGATTTACAATCGAAGCACCGAAGAAGAAGTAAGATAAAGAGGAATTGGTTCAAATAGGGAACAGATGTAGATTCTAAGAGCATACCATCAATGTACCTACTTAGTTTGCGATCACCTAAAAGTCTTATCCAGACACCAGCACAGGATCCCACTGAAGGGAACACACTCAAATGTTTACAGAAAGCATAAATAGCAATACATAACAGAGGGAAGATTTACAAGGGAAAAAATATAGCCCAAAACTATAACTATACATTTGACTGTTTCCCTCCCAGCTAAGGACTCGGGCCGGGGCCAGGACAAAACCAAGTAATCTCATCCAAATACAAAGACAGAAAGCATGTTGGAAAACAGATATATGGGGGATAAAAGACACAGCAAGTACCTCTCTGCCCATTAATGTGGATGATGAAATGAAAATGATAATGATGAATAAGGAGGAGGAGGAGGTGGAGGAGGAGGAGGAGGAGGAGGAGGAGGAGGGAGAAGAAGAAGAAGAAGAAATGGAAAAGAAAGCGGAGAAAGGGGAAATGAGTAATAAAGAGTAGATGGTAGTGGTGGTGACAATGGTGCTGGAGGTCGTGGCTCTGGACGTGATGTTGGTTGTAATAGGAAGAAAAGTGCGGCTATGTGGTCTTGTGGTATGACACTCGCTTTAGGATCGGAAGGTCCAGGATTCGAGCCTCGAGCTCGGCGCATAGTTGAGTCCTTTGAGAAAGCTCTTTACTCACATTCTCTCACCGTACTCGGGTGTAAAATAAGTACCTGGTCGTTAACAGCGTTGTCTGTGTCCGAAAAATTGTAATATCGCCTAACAGGCGTCATGTCCCGTCCTACATGTTAAATGTTGCTGTTGACCAGGGACCCCTTGTAAAGCGCTTTGAGCACATTTAGTGGATATTGCGCTATATAAATATCAATTTTATTTATTTTATTTATTTAAAGTGTGATGTCAAAAACCTGGTTCCTTTTTCGGGGGACTTGAAGTGTAAATGATCTACTGGTTTCAGAGCGATGGCAACTTATTGTCTAGTCTAAATTAATATAATATGCTGTTCGCCAATAAAGACCATCTCCCCGAGCTCTTCACGTCCCATGATTCTTAGAATCTGTGTAGCTATAGATAGAACGAAGATGACGTCACTCAGGCCTTTGTTATCGTTTTTTTGCCATCCATGATTGTGAGTAATTCTCACTAAACTGTATTAACCAGACTATAAACGTTCGAGGTTACACATGATAGTTTTTTTTGTGTTAGTCCGTTTTACTTCCCGATGGCAACGTTGTGAGTTTCTTACCAAGCGCACACTATCTATAGATAGAATGCGCTTGGCCAAGGAGTTCACAACATTGCCATCCGGAAGTATAACGGACCAACACACAAACTCTGTGTAACCATGAACTTTTATAGTCGGGTTAATAGATAGTATGCAGATGACGTCACTCAGGCCTTTGTTATTGTTTTTGCCATCCGCGTTTGTGAGTTGTTCTCACTAAACTGTATTAACCAGACTATAAAAGTTCATGGTTACACAGAGTTTGTGTGTTGGTCCGTTATACTTCCGGATGGCAATGTTGTGAACTCCTTGGCCAAGCGCATTCTATCTATACAGTTTAGTGAGAACAACTCACAAACGCGGATGGCAAAAACAATAACAAAGGCCTGAGTGACGTCATCTGCATACTATCTATAGATAGTATGCGCTTGGCTAAGAAGCTCATAATATTGCCATCCGGAAGTATAACGGACCAACACACAAAACTGTGTGTATCCATGAAAGTTTATAGTCGGGTTAATACAGTTCAGTGAGCATTACTCATAAACGCGGATGGCAAAAAACATCAACAAAGACCTGAGTGACGTCATCTTCGAACTATCAATACTTCCGGATGGCAATGTTATGAGCTTCTTAGCCAAGCGCAAACTATCTATAGATAATTCGAAGATGACGTCACTCAGGTCTTTGTTATTGTTTTTTGCCATCCGCGTTTATGAGTAATGCTCACTGAACTGTATTAACCTGACTATAAACGATCATGGTTAGACATAGTTTTTGTGTGTTAGTCCGTTTTACTTCCCGATGGCAATATTGTGAGTTCCTTAGCCAAGCGCATACTATCGATACGTCCTGTTACTGGAATAGTTATGCCGCATTATTATTCAATATGTAACATATTCATTTTTATTAGTCCTCCGATGGACTGATTACACACACACACACACACACACACACACACACACACACACACACTTCCAAAGATTTAGGAACCAGAAAAGTAGAAGCTATGACCTCACGACTTTTCTTACCTATTGTGCAGATAAAAGTAGCTGGACAGTAAAATGTGTAAAATAAAGTAGAAATTAAACGACGTAGACGATTAACAATGCAGGTTTCATGAAGCTGTAATCGATTACTAACTACTTATCAAAGTTGTGACAGTTTCAATAACATAAATTATAACAAACATCATCAACAACTAATAACATTATTGCCTTTACCGCTGACAACAATTAACAATACATTATAGAAAAAAGCATTCCCGTCCTAAACAAGAGGCTAATTTGCACTAAAAATGCACTCAAGACAATTAAAAACAACAGAGATTTGAAGCACCTCGCTTACCTCGCTGAACTGTTCAATCCGAATTGAATTAGATAAAATTATGAATAATGATCTTATCTTTTTAAAATCCACTCCTAAGTAGTTTTCACCTCCCTGCTATCGTATCCCTGCCGTCTTACGAAATAGTAGCGGATAGAACACAGTATATCCTACAAGACCTGTAAATTCGTATATACAGATATTTACATACAATCTCGCTCGCTGGATTCAACTGGTATGAGAGAAAGAGCGGGGTGGGAGGGGGTTGGTGAGGAACAGTGGGGGAAGGGGAGAGAGGTGGTAGTGAGAAAGGTAGTAGGTAAGAAGAAGAATGTTTTTTACCTTGCTCGCCCTCGCGAGTAATCTGGCGCGTGCTCAAAAGTCTGAGACTGAGGAGATAAGGCTAAAATCTGTAGAGATGCTCATGCTATATTATAGGCAGGAGAAGAGGTGGATAGCGGTTAGAGGAGAGAGGTGACGGAGTAGAAGAGGATAAGGTGAGAGATAAGAAAGTTAGAAAAATATAAATAGGATGAGAGAGAGAGAGAGAGAGAGAGAGAGAGAGAGAGAGAGAGAGAGAGAGAGAGAGAGAGAGAGAGAGATGATAAAAGTACATGATAGAAAAAAAGACATGAAAGATATATGTAGATAGATAGATAGATAGATAGATAGATAGATAGATAGATAGATAGATAGATAGATAGATAGATAGATAGATAGATAGATAGATAGATAGATAGATAGATAGATAGATAGATAGGTAGGTAGGTAAGTAGATAGGTAGATAGATAGATGGACGGATGGATGGATGGATGGATGGATCGGTGGATTGAAAATGGCTGGTTGAATATATGGATTGATAATTTAAAAAAAAAAAGAATTAGAGGAGAGGTAGAGGGAGAGGGAGGGGGGGGGGGGGGGGGGGGGGGTGGGAGAGAAGAAGATACAATGAGAGAGAAAGAGAGTGAAAGAGAGAGGAGAGAGACTTTTTGTTTGAGATAAAATGTGAATCATACACAGAATAGAAACGATGGAATGCATTTTAAAGTCAGGTGGAAATTTGACTTGGTTAGATTCCAGGAGATGAGTAAATACGGGGGTGGAGAAAGGAGACGAAATGTCATGGAGAACGGAGGGTGTTAGGAGAGGGAGGGGTGAGATGAAAGAGATAAAATGTGAGTGTAGGTACACGGTTTTAGACTTTAAAAACCTTATCTGTCTTGGTGGCGATATAAATAACCGCTACGTTGTTGATATAAATAGTTGAGGAGCGATTGTCGATAAAACATTCTGAGTAAAGAGGCATTTTCTACTTCACTGTGGTGAAGGCTATGATGATGATGATGATGATGAGATGATGATGATGATGATGATGATGATGATGATGATGATGATGATGATGATGATGATGGTGATGATGCTGTTGTTGTTGTTGTTCTTGTGTTGTTGATGATGATGATGATGATGATGATGATGATGATGATGATGATGATGATGATGATGATGATGATGACGACGACGACGACGACGATGATGATGATGATGATGATAATAATGATGATGATGATGGTAGCGGTGGTGACATATGATGGTAACAAGTAGTAGGGGGAGGAGGAGGAGTAGGGGGTGGAGAGTTGTTGTTTTTAACAGAGGAGTAATATTCTATAACAACAGGGATATTGACTGATAACAACCATGATTTTCTTACCTGTGCACACGACTTTCTTTAATTCCTCTTTAATAAAAGGCGGTACGGCAGCAACAGTAGCAGGTGGTTCTTCAACTACAGTGGCCGCGTCCTGTTTGTCTTGATCTTCTGCTGTTGAGTCTGAAAATAGTTTGAATGAAAAAATACACGCTATGTCAATTTTAGAAAATAGTTGCTTGCGTCAGAATAATAGGTCAAAAAGAACTGGTCAAAGTGGTTGTAAGTATCAGTGGAATAAAATATTGCGGGTTCTCTACTAGTTCTTTAGTCTAAACTTTCGACCCGCCGAAATAGCGCTCGTGGAACACATTCACTGACATACAATATTCCAACCTCAAAAACATCTCACAGACAGTCGAGTTTCTGCCCCAAAACAGCAAAGGAAAAAGAATAGATTTCCTCACTTCAATGCTTATTTTATGACAAATTCAGTCGTTACAGTATCCTCGTACATAAGCTCCAACATTATGGAATAAGAGCAAAATTAATGCCTGGATCAACAGTTTTTTTTTATTTATCAAATCGTAAACAACCTGTCTTAGTAAATGGAGAAAAATCCCTTATTTCCCAGTTGAGCCTGCCTGGCGTATCACAAGGCTCCGTACTTGGCCTGCTGAGTTGTTCCTGATATTTATAAATGATCTACCGGTCGGGCTCAATTCTGAAACAAGACTTTTTGCAGATAAACGTGCTCAAAGCGCTTTATAGGGGGTCCCTGGTCAACAGCAACATTTAACATATAGGATAGGACATAACGCTTGTTAGGCGATAATACAATTTTTCGGACAAAGACAACGCTGTTAACGCCAGGTACTCATTTTACACCTGAGTACGGTGAGAGAATGTGAGTAAAGAGCCTTTTCCAAGGACTCAACTATGCGCCGAGGGCGAGGCTCGAACCCAGGACCTTCCGATCCGAAAGCGAGTGTCATACCACAAGACCACATAGCCGAAATTACAAGAAGACCTCGACAAGTTGGCGACATGGGAGGACCTGAGGAACATGTCTTTCAACCCCAGCAAGTGCTCAGTAATTCGAATGTCTCGCCGTCGCACAAAACTTACAAACATAATTACCACTTGCATGGACAGAAGCTGGAAGAATTAAACCAAACTAAATCTCTCGATGTAACAATAACAACAGGCATGAAATAGCAAAATTATCCGCTTAAATTAACCATGGTCAAATCATCACAGGAGTGTGTATGTTCTGTATGGGATCCACACACAATGTATGTTATTAACACCATCGAAAAAGTACAAGGTAGAGCTATAAGATGGATCACAACAAAGGCTACATAGAAGAATTAACAGACACCGACATGCAGATCTTTGGATTACTGCCACTCATTCAACTCATTACCCGTAGACAACAGTCACGACATTAAATTTTACAGACATCACCAAGGTCAAATTAACATTACATTCAAATTTCAGCCTAAACTTTCGACCCGTCGGCATAGCGCTGGTGCAACACATCCACTGTTATAGAATATTACCCCAGCCTCAAAAACATCTCACAGACAATCGAGTTTCTTCCCCAAAACAGCAAAGAAATGGAACAGCTTCCCAGAAGAAATGATCTACACGACCAACATGGACGCTTTCAAAGACATCCTGTTCGTCTATCTAAAATATACTACAGTGCAGCATTAATCGTTAACATGATGGCACTGGCTGCCTTAACCAGAAGAAGCAGAAGAAGAAGAAGAAGAAGAAGAAGAAGAAGAAGAAGAAGAAGAAGAAGAAGAAGAAGAACCCGCTTGATACAATGAAAAGTATATGGCAAGGCAGGGCGCCAATCGCTCTTTAATTACAAAATTTACACCGAGTTCTGGTGGTTGAATTTGAAAAAATTATTTATGATAGAGAGAAAGCATATGGTAAGAATTACTTAAGGCAGTCAAAAAGGGTTAACAAAAAAATTAAATCAGGTCCACTTTTAAAGTCTATTATAGCCAATTAGAGAGCCTAGAATGTGAACTAGTTTCCTCTCTGGCGGTGGAAAGCAACAACAAAGAGCTGGATGACGTCAACTTTATTCATTCTTTTCATATGAAAACGTATTTATTATGAAGAAAGAATCCCTTTTTCCGTACATATATACGCCATTGTATCTTTCTAAGCAATCTACAATGAAGAGAAGAATACGTTTAGCCTTTTTTTTTAGATATTGATTTCTTTTCTATCATATTTTTACTGCCGCTAAATATCTGAAATAGTAATGTGATACATATTCTAATACGACAACCATTGCAATGAAAAC
The DNA here is from genome assembly GCF_034508935.2 of Berghia stephanieae. Classification (NCBI taxonomy): domain Eukaryota; kingdom Metazoa; phylum Mollusca; class Gastropoda; order Nudibranchia; family Aeolidiidae; genus Berghia; species Berghia stephanieae. The sequence goes on along the minus strand of NC_088372.1, from coordinate 26,338,929 downwards.
AATCTTGAACATTGACAACTGACTTACTTACACATAATTAAATAGATAGACCCAAACCCACTTTGGGAAACTAAAGTTCCCTAGAGGTTTGTTTCTGGACGGTTGTTTTGTAATTTTCTTGTTTGTTTGTTTTGTTTTTCTAATTCTAAGAGAGAGAGAGAGAGAGAGAGAGAGAGAGAGAGAGAGAGAGAGAGAGAGAGAGAGAGAGAGAGAGAGGGAGAGAGAGGGAGAGAGAGAGAGAGATAAATAAATATTTATAAACAAAGAACGTTTTACCATAGAAATATCCGGCCTGGAGATATCAAGCACGATGTCTAATTCCCTATCTCCTCCTTTTTTTCTGCCTAGTCTAATTGGGTGCTACGTAATATCGGAAAATGCGCCTAATTTGGTCTTTATAAGGTATATTATTATGTCTTGTCGAAACTGCAACATTGCTTTGTCAAGGGCAGTAATTCATGTAATCCTGTTCTTGGTCATAAAATAAACAAAGTTATTTCCCTTGATAAATATAAAGGAAGAGAAAAACCGTATAATATAAATTAATCTTATCGCGTTGTTGAGCAGTTCCAAATAAATCCAAGCTGCTTGTTTAATCAGTTTAAGGAATGTTAACATTTAGACACCTTCAAATCATATCAGCGCTTTAGAAAATATTGAGTAAGAAAATAGATGATAGATTTAAAGTTAGATTGTCCACACAAGCACAAGATAAAGAGTAAAACAAAGGTTTAAGTCAGAATTCAAACAAAAGAAAGAAGTATATCCCAAGAGCCATCTTTATCCATGTACATTTATATGTTGCCCAGCATATTCCTCAGGGAAGGGGCTCTGGGCACTTTAAGAATATAAATCATAATTCTAGCAATAGAAAGAAGTATATCCCAAGGGCCATCTTTATCAATGTACATTTATATATTGCGCAGCATATCCCTCAGTAAAGGGGCTTTGGGAGCTTCTAGAATAATGAGATCAAATTGGCAACGTTACATGTGAACTTTTATTTAACGAAATATCCACTCAATGTGCCTAAAGCCCTTTACAAAGGGCGTCCAGCCAAAATTAACAATGAGCATGTATGGCGATATTGATATTTATTTCCGACAGAGAAAATGCTGTTACTTACCAGGGACCCATTTTACACTTGTATGTTGTGGAGATTGCATATGTTAGGCCTTACATTGTGATAATATGATAAAGGGACTTATTCCAAAAACTTGATTTTGCGCTGCCTTAGCAGGAGTCGAACCAAAGACTTACAGGTCAGAAGCCGTATCACACAAAGAACACAAAGTAGCGCTATCAACTATTCATAACTTATTATAAAATTCAGAAAAGATTTTACCCGTGTGTGGTAAACTAGATAGAGACAACGCTGTTGACGGCCAGGTAATCATTTTACACCTGAGAACGGTGAGAGAATTTGAGTAAAGAGTCTTTTCCAAGTACTCAACTATGCGTCGAGCGAGGCTCTAACCGAAAGCGAGTGTCATACCACTAGACCACAAGCCGCACAAGTAGGTAGGTCTGATGTTGTGATTTCTGAAAGATTTTACAGTACATAGCCTACCGGCTTTAACGGTGCTGTCCGATTCCCAATCTTCAGTTGCAGTAGTTGTCTCCCCTTCGTCACTGGCCCGTGATGAAGGCGGCTTGGCAGTGGGCATGTCCTGTGCTGATGATGGCGTCGTTTCCTCTTCCGGTATCTCCACTGTCTTTTCCGGCATTTTATCGGGGTCGGTAATCCCTGAAAATATTTTTTAAACAAATTAAAACGTAGTAGTTCATTCAATGCATGCGGGGAGGTACATTTCATATTTTTGGCCAATATTGAATTGACACCTTGCAAGTCCAGTCTCTAGAGGTAGGAAATATTCTAAAACTGTCAAATTCATATGTACTCGTATATCTGTTATCTGGGTATTACGGTGCTGGCAACAATTTAGGGTTATCTCACCGCCAGAAAACAATGAATTCTTTGACTTTTTAAAGTAAATTTCAAAGCCAAACTCTCTGGAGTTACTTTTCCGAAACGTTACACGGTATCAGGAATTCCCTCTATTGATGGCGTGTTCAGTGAAGTCACTAATGAAATCTAGACATAAGGCGAATCGAATAATCTTTAGAAATACAAACTGTCTTCAGTAGTAACACATGCAAAGTACGTACAGTGTTTACATCGTTTACCATACACGGGTAAAACAGACATAATATTTTTTTTTAATATTGAGCTTTTATATTGCGAAATATCCACTAAATGTGCTCAAAACGCTTTACAAGGGGTGTCCCTGACCAACAGCAGCACGTAACCTGTAGAACGAGACATGACGCCTGTCAGTCGATATTCCTTTTTTTCCGGACAGAAACGCTGTTCACGGCCAGGTACTCATTTTACACTTGAGTACGGTGAGAGAATGTGAGTAAAGAGCCTTTTCCAAGGACTCAACTATGCGCTGAGCGAGGCTCAAACTCAGGACCTTCCGATCCGAAAGCGAGTGTCAAACCACTTGACCACATAGCCGCACAATATGGTCAAAACATTTGGATATAACTATGAAGCAGTAAAGTAAAAAGTAACACAAAGGGAATGGGTTAACAGATATCAGAGGTAGATCCAGAGGCAATCCATCCTTGTAAGTAGCCTGAAACTAATTAAAAGTCCCACAATGAGACTGCAACAGAATCTAGGAATAAAGTAGTCCTCCAGAGCCATTAGGTCAATGAAACTGGAGTTTATCCCGGTTTCTATTTCTTGTTACCATTTGAATAAGACGGTTGTCTATCTCAAGTACTTTCCTCCAGATCTAACAGACCCAGCAACCCAATCACTGCTGGGTGATAAGGATAGAAAGAGGCGGGGGTAATCAGAAAAGATCTCGACTGCATCCGGGATCAATCTCGGTTCCTTTGGTTGTTAATCGAAAGCTCTCCCAACTGAGCTACCGATACCCCCTAATATCCGCATAGGATACACAAAAATGATCATAAAACTCATAACGTATAATTTTGAAGTATTTTTGTGGGTGGGGGGAGGGATGTGTTATTGTTGACTGTTGTTTATTTTTAACTTGTATATTCCAATATTGATATTGAGATGAATCATCGGCCCCACACCTTCCCCAGAGGGAATGGAATGAAGTCTTACCGAGTCGAATCAAAGCTTCCCGAATGTCCCGAACCCAAGCCTGCTGGGCGTAGACACTTCGTGCCTGGAAAGTGATCTTCTCGATGGCCGAGTCCCCTATGAACCAGAGTTCGAATCGACGATCATCCTCTGGCACTGATCCATTCAGGCGGACTGATGTTAACTGAAAGTCAAAAGAAGAAAAAAATAATACAGTTTTAATCTTCGATATGTTTGTTATATGTAGTTAAGGATGCTTACTATTTTGGTTGTTATGGAAATGTGTAATATTATACGATTTTTACACCTTTGCTACTTGTAATTTCGGACGTTTTCCCAACCGCTACACGAGCTTGTGATATTAAGCATTCTTGCGACATTGGTCACAGACTGACCAGGTTGAAGATGACCAATGGCACGAGCATGTTGTTCTTGACTAAGTCGTGACATCGCGTAGATAAATGGATGCTATTTTGCATTGTGTTGTCCTGCCTTGAAAATGTTTCAAGAAGACACGGATGGCAAAAAAATTAATCTACACAGTTCCTAACCAGAGTAAGGGGTTAAAATGTCATTTAAGCACGTGCGCGACGTGGTGAGCGAATTTCAGGTCAAAAACAAAAACATCAACTATCGGTACACAGAAAGGCTCATGGTAAACAACTCAGTTAAAAATCTTAGCCTACGCCAATGGATAAAAAAGTAACGACGATTTTAAATGTGTATGCTTTCTTTAGATCGCAAGTATATATTAGAGCTATTTTTTCCTACTTAGACGTTTTCGTTATATCCGAATCTACTGAATAATCATTATAGACTGAATAAAGTTGAAGTCATTCGACTTTTAAAATTGTTTTTAGACCCCCAGTTGGATGACCAGTTCTCATTTACAGACAATTTCTGTTATGCGTTTATTCAAAATACTCGCATCTGCCCGCCAGATGAAATATATCAACACACAAAACTAATTTATAACGATTATGGTCTGATAGATTTTAATGGGAACTAATCACCAAGCAGGCGGTCTAAAAAACAACAGCAAAAAGCTGAGTGACATCAACGTTATTCCTTTTATAAATTATGTTTACACATGGGTCTTTTTGTGTTGATTAAATCCATGGGCGGGGGGGGGGGGGGTGAAGAAAAAGTCAGTAATATATCTAAATCCATGCCAGAAATACTCATCTTGTATTTTTAAATAAGAAAAATAATAATATTTTAAAATTCAAACAAAATATCCCAAAACCTCTTCGTTTTATGATAATATTATTATGGCAATGGATCAAAATTACTCTGTGAATTACTCATTATCGCTTAACCGTTAATTGCGTTATCATGGAGCATAACAGTGCAAAACGGTGCATTTATCGTGTTCTTTCTACCTTTTACTTTCACCTGTATCATGTTTTGAAGTTGTTAAAAGACGTGTTTTGATAGGGGCTGGGCTGCCAAATAGCCAAAGTTCCTCGTGGCCAATTTCGACTTCAAAAGTGGCCAAATAGAACCCCTCGCGTGGCCAAACACTACTAAAAATCTGATTCCCCTTGAAAAAAAAAACTCAACAGTTTTATAAACAAAACAAAGAAAAAAAATCTTTTAATTTTTAAAAACATGGTTATCTCTGTGGCCAAGTTTGGTCACGAATGAGGCCATCTGGCATACCTGATTTTGATCCAAAACGTAACTCTCAGTGGGTTGATTTTTTCTTCTTTTTTCTTTTTTCTTTTTTAAGAGAATAAAAAAATAATAACATGACAAACGTCCTTGGACGCCATCACAACAATTTCGTTGCTGTTTTCTGTGTGAACAGAATTTGTGTCGGGACATGAGGAAAGGTTTGCGGTCAGATATTTCGTTCTCGGACTGAATCGAGCGAGCCATTTTCACAAAACTGATATCCAAAATTCTTATGGTTTCATTGTTGTACTGGAAATAGCCTAAAACCGACGTTAAATATTGTCCATTACAACAATGTAAAAAAAAAAAGGCAATTGTTGTGTTCGGACGTAATCAATTTCAAAACGCCCCCTACCCAAATATTATAATTTATCAATTAATTTATTTATTCATTTATCTTTTCATTTATTGATCTAATGTTTATCTACTTATTTACATATATTTACTTATCTATTTTTTATCTATGTTTAATATATATATATATATATATATATATATATATATATATATATATATATATATATATATATATATATATATATATATATTATTCTTTTCTTTATTATTTATTTATTTATTTATTTTTAGCAACTCGAGCTCCCGTCAGTGCGAAAACTTGTTTTAGGCCTCTTATAGCATTAAATATTAGGATGTACAAAAAACCAGTCTCTGACCAGACAAGAGAGAGAGAGAGAGAGAGAGAGAGAGAGAGAGAGAGAGAGAGAGAGAGAGAGGAGGGGGGGGGGGGTTTGGGATGCATGGTTGCCGTTAACTTTAATGACAGAGAATTACAAACATAATGAGTACAACCTGCAGATACTTGGAAACAAAGAACTCTCGTACCCTTGGCAAAAACAAAACAGTTCTAAAATAATTTTTTCTCTCTCTCTCTCTCTCTCTCTCTCTCTCTCTCTCTCTCTCTCTCTCTCTCTCTCTCTCTCTCTCTCTCTCTCTCTCTCTCTCTCTCTCTCTCTCTCTCTCTCTCTCTCTCTCTCTCCCTCTCTCTCTCTTTCTTTCTTACTTTCTTCGTCTCTCTTTCTCACTCTCGTTCACACATACAACCCTCCCTCTAAATTATATTTATCAGTCAATCAACGTTCAAGGTTACACATAGTTTTGGTCCGTTATAGTCGGCTAGCAGATATTGTGAGCATCAATGTAGAATATAACAGTCGGAAGTTCTCCGATAAAAAAAAATTGAGAAGGGTATTATTTTTGATTGATTACTCATTGATGCTATCGTTTAAGTAAAATACTCACAATATCTGCCTGCCAGATGAAACGTGTTGACACGTTGGCCTATAACCTTAAACGTTTTAGTCTGATATATTTTTGTAAGAACTAATTCCACATCTGGCGGTCTTAAAACAATAACAAAGCGCTGAGTGACGTCAACGTCATTCATTCTTTGTATATTTAAACAAAAAAACACGTATTTTTGAAATGATAAAAAATAGGCAATGAAAGTAAAATGATCTAACAAGGAACATGATATTAGGGTTGATAATTTAATTGCCACCTTGTCTACTCTCTAACACGGGAATTCACCAACTAATACGGTAGGATGTTTGCAACCAGAAATGCAGAGGCAATAATAAAATAGGCTGCCTCTATTCTCACCCCCCTCCCCCCCCCCCCCCCCCCTGCCCCCACCCCCGGCCGATTGGATTACCGAAAAAAAACGTCGCCGGCTTTTTGCGATTTGGATTTGATTGATTTTTTTTTTAATTGTGCAACTTGTGAAACTTAACAAATTACTGCATTACAACCTTTGGATTAAACATACAATTGTGGACTACTATTATGAAGACTAGCATCCTAGACTAGGGGGATGAGAATAGTCACTTCGAATAAAATAATATATAATTACTCGATAAAGAAGTATGCAACGTGCATGGTCTTAATAAACTGTTTTATCCCATTGCATGCCGAAATATAATAAAGATGTTTTCCTATTGCTGTTATTCGTTTAGGTAAAATACTAACCTGATCTACCCGTCAGACGAATGGTGCCAACGTACTATGTGGTCTTGTGGTATGACACTTGCTTTCGGATCGGAAGTTCCTGGGTTCGACCCTCGCTCGGCGCATAGTTGAGTCCTTGGAAGAGACTCTTTATTCACATTCTCTCACCGTACACAGGTGTAAAATGTGTACCTGGCCGTTAACAGCGTTGTCTCTGTCGGAAAAAAAATTGTAATATCGCCTAACCGGCGTCATGTCTAGTTCTATATGTCATGTGTGCTGCTGTTGGCTAAGGACCCTTGTAAAGCGCTTTGAGCACGTTTAGTGGCTATTGCTCTATATAAATAATCTCAAGTGTTACCTACTTTAACGGTTACAGTCTGTTCAAGAACGTTAGCGAGACCAAATCACCAAACTGGCGGAACAAAAACAAAGAGCTGCATGACGTCATCTTCATTCAGTCTATTGTATACACCGTGATGAACGACGCCAATGTCAAAATCTCATATTCCTCTTTAGTGTCTTATTCACCATGCTTTGTTGACAAAGGGGAAACCAGAAACGTCCATAATAAATTCACTTCGTTAATAAAATCGTCCCCTTCTATTTTAAATAATTGAGCTTTATATAGCGCAATATCCACTTAAATGTGCGCAAAGCCCTTTACAAGGGGTCCCTGGTCAACAGCAACATTTAACATGTAGGACGGGACATGCCGCCGTTTAGGCGATAATACTATTTTTCGGACAAAGACAACGCTGTTAACGGCCAGGTACTCTTTTTACACCTGAGTACGGTGAGAGAAAGTGAGTAAAGAGCCTTTTCCAAGGACTCAACTATGCGCCGAGCGCGAGGCTCGAACCCAGGACCTTCCGATCCGAAAGCGAGTGTCATACCACAAGACCACATAGCCGCCATATTTTGTTTCTTTTTAGTTGTGATTTACTTATTGTATACAACGTGATGAACGACGCCAATGTCAAAATCTCATATTCCTCTTTAGTGTCTTATTCACCATGCTTTGTTGACAAAGGGGAAACCAGAAACGTCCATATTAATTCACTTCGTTAATAAAATCGTCCCCTTCTATTTTAAATAATTGAGCTTTATATAGGGCAATATCCACTAAATGTGCTCAAAGCCCTTTACAAGGGGTCCTGGTCAACAGCAACATTTAACATGTAGGACGGGACATGCCGCCTGTTAGGCGATAATACTATTTTTCGGACAAAGACAACGCTGTTAACGGCCAGGTACTCATTTTACACCTGAGTACGGTGAGAGAAAGTGAGTAAAGAGCCTTTTCCAAGGACTCAACTATGCGCCGAGCGCGAGGCTCGAACCCAGGACCTTCCGATCCGAAAGCGAGTGTCATACCACAATACCACATAGCCGCCATATTTTGTTTCTTTTTAGTTGTGATTTACTTATTCTATACATGAAGGTAGCAACTTTTTGTTTGTTTACTACAAATCCATCCATCCAAAATTGAATAAATGTCGTGTAATTTGTCTTAAATTGAAATTTTATGCGAAGATGACCTCGGGGTTAAATTGACTCCAGGTAGAAAATCTCTCAGGTAGACAATTTAACCCTCTCCTTACCAACTATAGGAAAATCGTCACATTTGGTAAAATACAACCAACATTTTTCTTGTTCAAATTTCTTTTGTACATCATAAAAATTAAAAGAGAATGAACAATGTGTTGTTGAGCATGTTATGTATCATAAGAACTTACTGATATTGTGTTTGAGGGATAAAAAATAAATATTTTTGTGTTAGTTGGGTGTGAAGTTTTGGGGAAAATCCTGAAAATGGCTGGTAAGGAGAGGGTTAAATCCCAAGCGTAACATAATTCAAGATCTGTAAAACAAATCGTGTGTTGAGGGTTAACCGGTTATATCTCCATATTTGTTCAAATTAAGTAATCGAAGTGACTATTCTCATCCCCGGGATGCTAGTCTTCATAATAGTATAAATAGTAGTCCACAATTGTTGTATGTTTAATCCAAAGGTTGTAATGCAGTAATTTGTTAAGTTTCTTGTCACAAGTTGCACAATTTAAAAAAAAATCAATCAAATCCAAATCGCAAAAAGCCGGCGACGTTTTTTTCGGTAATCCAATCGGCCGGGGGGGGGGGGGGGGGGGGGTGAGAATAGAGGCAGTCTATACACAATCATTTCTAGGAGGACAGGTGATCATGAAAAAAAAAAATCGACTCCACCCAAGATCGATCGCCCTACCTGTCACTTTGTGATGCGAATGCTCTACCTACCCTACCAAATCAAAGCATTTTCCATAATATTTCCATGACAAAGTAAAATCAAAGCAAGTTATATTATGTTAAATGTTGACCTGATAGAATGAGTCGAAAACTAAAACACTCCACCTCTTTGGCTGACAATGTAAACATTAAAACAATAACATGATGGTGTTAACAATAATGTTATTGTTTTAATTTTTACATCTCGGCTATGTTGTCTTGTGGTATGACACTCGCTTTCGTATCGGAAAGTCCTGGGTTCGAGCCTCGCTCGGCGCATAATTGAGTCCTTGGAAAAGACTCTTTACTCACATTATCTCACCGTACTCGGGTGTTAAATGAGTACCTGGCCGTTAACAGCGTTGTCTCTGTCCGAAAACAAATTGTAACATCGCCTAACAGGCGTCACGTCCCGTCCTAAATGTTAAATGTTGCTGTTGGACAAGGACCCCATGTAAAGCGCTTTGAGCACTTTTAGTGGATATTGCGCTATATAAAAGCTCATTTTTTTCAACCTCCATATTGCCAGTTAGTTATATAACATTATATTATTTACCTTTGTCAGCAGTAAAAAGTAAGACTGGACTCCAATTCACATTCGATATTAAAATCCACATGAAATACATCGGCTAATCAAAATGATGATACAATCCTTTTTGTACCATTATTTTTGTTATCATTTCAATAAAAACCACAAAACATACAACCATTCAATTTGTACAGCTGGGTGCCGTATGATAATAGCGCCTCGTCTCTCAACACACCGAGTAATGAGTTGAGAAAAACAACACATCGGAGATGGAACTAGCCTATCTATCTACACACGAACTCACGCAGTAGCTACAAAGTACAAGACGGCCAAGCCAAAGAACCAGCACACCTTTGCTTTACCTATCGAGCAAGCACGTGGAACCGAACCGGTAAGCGATTGTGTTCTCCTCCACCTACAATAAACATAATGAAGCAACGAGAAGGAAACACCTGAGGAGAAGGAGAAGTAGATAGAGGAGGTAATAGAGGAAGAGTAATGTTATAGTCAGAGTTATAGCATCTCAATGTAGGAAGAGAAAAGGTATACATATTATGGTCGGTTTGGGTCTATCTGGTCAGGGTCAGAAGTCAGAAGATTATTTATTAATAGTTTTCGGTTACGGTTCAGTCATAGCTATACTCCGTCGATGCCTGACAGCCGAAACAATCAGTTCCTCAGATTCTGATCACTTAATTTGTGACTCACCGCGTCGATCGAAAAACAAAAGAAAACAACATTTAAAAAAAACAACAAAACAAAACAAAACATTTTTTTTTTAAAAAAGCAAAAGAACAAAAAAAAAAATTTTAATACCCCCCCCCCCCCCCCAGTCCCTACGTAGCAACAAACAACAATAACAAAACAAAAAACAACAAAACAAAACAAAAAGACCAACAACCAAAAGCGCAAACAAAACAAACCAAATACAACCACCCTCGCCCCCCCCCCCCCCCCCACCCCAAAAAAACCAACAACAAGAGACCTCCACGAACCCCCCCCCCCCCCCCCCCCCCCCTCCGAATAAAACGACAATATTCAAACTACAAAAAGTGAAATTTCCTAATTCTGTTTATTTTCACTGTAAATTCTCGTTTTTTTTTTTTTTCATCCGGGTATGTTGACATGATACCTTGGAAAAGTTTAAACAGTCCACATGAGGACTAACAATGAATAGGTTACAGATGGCATCAAAAGGTGGTAAGACTTTTTAAGTAGCCGGTTGTATAGGCACATTCTTATGGTTACGGGATGTAAAAGAGCGAGGATTGATGATCGCTATAGATAGTATGAAGTTGACGTCACTCAGGTCTTTGTTATTGTTTTTTACCACCCACATTTATGAGTATTTCTCAGTAAACTGTATTAATCAGACTATATAAATAAACGTTCAAGGTTACACAGTTTTGTGTGTTGGTCCGTTATACTTCCGGATGGCAATGTTGTGAGCTTCTTAGCCAAGTGCACACTATCTATAGATAGTTCAAAGATGACGTCACTCAGGTCTTTGTTATTGTTTTTTGCCATCCGCGTTTATGAGTAATGCTCACTGAACTGTTTTAACCTGACTATAAACATTCATGGATACACACAGTTTTTGTGTGTTGGTCCGTTTCACTTCCGGATGGCAATGTTATGAGCTTCTAAGCCAAGCGCACACTATCTCTGGATAGTTTGAAGTTGACGTCACTCAGGTTTTTGTTATTGCTTTTTGCCATTAGCGTTTATGAGTAATTCTCACTAAACTGTATTAACCAGACTATAAACGTTTAAGGTTACACATAGTTTGTGTGTTGGTCCGTTATAGATAGAATGCGCTTGGCCAAGGAGTTCACAACATTGCCATCCGGAAGTATAACGGACCAACACACAAACTGTGTGTAGCCATGAACTTTTATAGTCTGGTTAATACAGTTTAGTGAGAACAACTCACAAACGCGGATGGCAAAAACAATAACAAAGGCCTGAGTGACGTCATCTGCATACTATCTATACTTTCGGATGGCAAAGTTGTGAGCTTCTTAGCCAAGTGCACATTATCTATATTGACTACCAGCATTTATTTAGGCTAGAAAAGATGATGCCATATATATTCTGAAACCAGAAGATCAGTTGCACAAGGGAAACTGGTTTCAGACTTCCAAGTTGAAACCAGTATTTATTTGACATCACCCTATCGTTCCCTAAAGATAGTATGCGCTTGGCTAAGAAGCTCATAACATTGCCATCCGGAAGTATAACGGACCAACACACAAAAATGTGTGTATCCATGAACGTTTATAGTCGGGTTAATACAGTTCAGTGAGCATTACTCATAAACGCGGATGGCAAAAAACAATAACAAAGACCTGAGTGACGTCATTTTCGAACTTTTTATAGATAGAATGAAGTTGACGTCATTCGGGTCTTTGTTATTGTTTTTTACAATCCATGTTTATACGCTTCAACAGTCGTAACGTCACTTCCCTCGTAATGACGCATATTTACTTAGTAACTGGTTCTCAATTATCGGAACAACGGCGGACGCCCTTATGAAATACTTCTCCGTCGAGCATAAAAGTGTATCCAGAGGAGAAAAACATTATAAATCTGATCATGTTTTGACTTTTACATATTCTGATCACATGACGACATGTGAAAAAGTTCTAGCCAGCATGAAGAATAAAAAGTGCCGATTTTCTTTGTTTAAAACCAAGCTGCTGGTTGCTGGACGGACGTGACATCAGACTATTGAATCCTATTGAAGCCAGTATTTTGACATCACAATATCGTTCCCAATAGATAGTTCGAAGATGACGTCACTCAGGTCTTTGTTATTGTTTTTTGCCATCCGCGTTTGCGAGTAATTCTCACTGAACTGTATTAACCAGACTATAAACGTTCATGGATACACACAGTTTTGTGTGTTGGTCCATTATACTTCCGGATGGCAATGTTATGAGCTTCTTAGCCAAGCGCATACTATCTATTGCTGGAGAAATTGGATTGACCCCAAGCTAGCAAATATTTCTGTCTCCATACATCATCACCATAACACTAAAGTATGGAATGATAAGCATGAATGAGCTATTCCTCACAATAGATAGTATTCGCTTGGCTACGAAACTCACAACATTGCCACCCAGAAGTATAACGGACCAACACACAAAACTATGTGTAACATGAGCTTACATAGTCTGTTTAATACATTTAAGTGAGAATTACTCATAAACGTGGATGGCAAAAAAAACAAAAAAACAATAACAATCATATTATAATAATGGTATCATCCTATCAAGCTTGTAATGGTGTGGACCAATTGAATTATCTTCAGCCAAAATCGTTTATTTTAAAAATAAAACAAGCTTTTATATAGAGCAATATCCATTAATGTGCTTAACTCACTCAATCCTGGAGATTTTTGCGACTTTTCAACATTGGAAAAATATGTATTAAAAATGAGCATGTACGTACATAGATAGTTTTATTCAACTATCATTATCTTGTAATAATTAAGAACATTAGCTTTGTTACTCAGAAGAATGTAATAAATGGGTACGGGATAAAAAGTAACCTCGGGTATATTACGGATATTCGTTGTTAGGGTTGAGTGAGTTAAAGGATATCGCATGGGGTCTCGATGCAACACCTAACACGAAGGACGAGACATGATGCCAGGAAGGTACAATTATATTTTTAACGCTGTTATTGGTCAGGTACTCATTTAAAACCTGAGTGTGGTGAGAAAATGTGATAAAGAGTGTTTTCTTAGGATTCAACTTTGTGCCGTAAAACTACACTTACCAAGGGCAGCTGCTGGGCTACATATGTATAGATAGTATGCGCTTGGCTAAGAAGCTCAAAACATTGTCATCCGGAAGTATAACGGAACCAACACACAAAACTGTGTGTATCCATGAATGTTTATAGATAGAATGCACTTGGCCAAGAAGTTCACAACATTGCCATCCGGAAGTATAACGGACCAACGCACAAACTATGTGTAACCATGAACTTTTATAGTCTGGTTAATACAGTTTAGTGAGAACAACTCACAAACGCGGATGGCAAAAACAATAACAAAGGCCTGAGTGACGTCATCTGCATACTATCTATAGATAGTTCGAAGATGACGTCACTCAGGTCTTTGTTATTGTTTTTTGCCATCCGCGTTTATGAGTAATGCTCACTGAACTGTATTAACCTGACTAAAAACGTTAATGGATACACACAGATTTGTGTGTTGATCCGTTATACTTCCGGATGGCAATGTTATGAGCTTCTTAGCCAAGCGCATACTATCAATAGTTTGAGCATTCACACGTCTTCAATCAACATACACTGTTGAAAATTACGTCAATTATCGTATAGATAGAATGCGCTTGGCCAAGGAGTTCAAAACATTTCCATCCGGAAGTATAACGGACCAACACACAAACTCTGTGTAACCATGAACTTTTATAGTCTGGTTAATACAGTTTAGTGAGAACAACTCACAAACGCGGATGGCAAAAACAATAACAAAGGCCTGAGTGACGTCATCTGCATACTATCTATAGGGCGATCTAGTTAATTGAAACTAGTCGAATAAACATTTACGTGTTTTATTTTTGACTCGAAATTTTAAAATAAAGTATAGATAGGACGAAGATGGCGTCACTCTGGTCTTTGTTATTGTTTTTTGCCATCCATGTTTATGAGTAATTCTCACTTAACTGTATTAACCAGACTATAAAATTTCATGGTTACACATAGTTGTGTGTGTTGGTCAGTTATACTTCCGGATGGCAATGTTGTGAGTTTCTTAGCCAATAGCATACTATCTATTGCTGGAGAAATTGGATTGACTCCAAGCTTGCAATAATTTCTGTCTCCATACATCATCACCATATGGAATGATAAGCATGAGCTATTCTTCCCATTAGATGGTATGTGTTTGGCTAAAAAAAAACTCACATTGCCACCCGGAAGTAAAACGGACCAATACTATGGGTAACCATGAACTTTTATAGTCTGTTTAATAGATAGTATGCGCTTGGCTAAGAAGCTCATAACATTGCCATCCGGAAGTATACGGACCAACACACAAAGCTGTGTGTATCCATGAACGTTTATAGTCAGGTTAATACAGTTCAGTGAGCATTACTCATAAACGCGGATGGCAAAAAACAATAACAAAGACGTGATTGACGTCATCTTCATTCTATCTATACATTTAAGCAAGAATCGGGTTCAACATTCGCGACGTCACTTCCCTCGTAATGACGCATAGTAACTTAGTAACTGGTTCTAAACTATCAGAACAATGGCGGACGCGCTTATGAAATATTTCTCCGACGAACATAAAAGTGTATCCAGATGAGAAAAACAATATAAATCTGATCATGTTCCAAATTCTATACCCTCTAATCACATGACATGTGAAAACGTTCTAGACAGTATGAAGAATAAAAATTACCGATTTTCTTTGTTTAGAACCAAGCTGCTGGATGCTAGGCGGATGTGGCATCAGACTATTGAATCCTATTAGGTCCGAGATATCGAACATAGCCATAGTTATGGACAAGTCTGCTACAACTCATAAGATTACGTCACAAAAAATGTGCCAATGATCACCAAAGGAAAGCCAACACCAAAGTGGCTGTCTAAAAACAATAACAAAGAGCTGAATGATGTCAATTTCGTTCCTATAGAATAATTAGTTCTCACTAAATTATATAATAATAATAATAATAATAATAAATGGCATTTATATAGCGCTTTACCCCGTTGTCACAGGCTCTAAGCGCTTTACAGTGATTTAAAACAAAACATATTACAGTGAGACAAGTGTGAAGGAAACGTGATACGAATTCAATTTAACAACAACAAAATATGAAAATAATAATGCAACATTATGACGTAAAAAGATAAAACTTTAAGCGAGATTTGAACGTTGTCAACGAATCCGAGCATCTCACGTGTGACGGGAGAGAGTTCCAAAAATGGGGGGCCGAAAATTGAAAAGACTGTTCACCTATTTTACGCAATGGCTTAGGTTTGACAAGGATTGATTGGTCATTGCTTGACCTCAAGTTTCTATTGGGGACATATATGTTTAGAAGGTCTTTAATATAGGAGGGACTGTTCGTGCTTAGGGATTTGTAGACAACAGTACAAATCTTATAGGCAACTCTTTTTTCAACAGGAAGCCAATGTAACTCACGGAGAAGAAGAGTTGCTGACGGGTATTTTTTGTTATTGCGTACAATGAGCCTGGCTGCGTTATTTTGAGCAACCTGAAGTTTGCTAATTTTGTCTTTAGTTAAATTCGCCCAAAGGGAGTTACAATAGTCCAATTTAGATAAAACCAAGGAATTAATTAAAAGTTCTGTTATATGCTTCGGTATTAAATTACGAATTTTGCTTATTTTTTTCATTTCTATGTACATAGATTGTATGGTGTTATTCACGTGGCTTGTCATGGAAAGATCTTTATCAATGATGACGCCAAGGTTTTTTGCTTTATTTGAAAATTCTATTGTGCTATTTCCGAGAGTAATTAGTGATTTATTTGCCTGTTTAAGGATACTCGGTCTTCCACACATTAAAATCTCAGTTTTACTATCATTTAATTTTAACTTATTGTGGTACATCCAAGATTTAATCTCATTAAAACAGCTCGTAATTCGTTGTATTAAGAACTGTAAATTACTAAGGGGTGCGGAATCATATATTTGCGTATCATCTGCATAAAAATGATAACTCAGATTGAATCTGGATATCACACTAGAAAGGGGCTGCATATATACAGTAAAAAGGACAGGGCCAAGAACAGAGCCTTGTGGCACTCCAAAATTTAGTAAAACTTGTTCTGACTGAACACCATTCACCACGACAGTCTGCCATCGATCCTGTAAATATGATGTAAATCCATTTAAGGGCAATTCCTTTTATGCCGAACGTATTTTCTAGTCTTCTTAACAAAATGTCATGGTCAATGGTGTCAAAGGCAGCTGAAAGATCTAAAAGGCATAATACATTGATATTGTTAGCATCAGCATTACATAACAAGTCATTAAAGATTTTAAGAAGCGCCGTTTCAGTACTGTGTTGATGTTTGTAGGCTGACTGAAAGGGTTGTTCCAAACTGTTGTTCTTAAGATGAGATGTTAATTGTGTAAGAACTACCTTCTCCAAAAGTTTTGACAAAAAAGGTAAATTTGATACAGGACGATAATTGTTTAATATATGTGGTCCAGTGATGGTTTCTTCAGAAGTGGTTTGACGAGGGCACTTTTAAAGCACGATGGAACTTCGCCAGTCAGTATGGATGTATTTATGATTGATGTAATGGATGGTAATAATGTATCGATGGAGCTGGCCAAAAGCTGTGCTGGTAGGGGATCAAGGTCGCAGGATTTAATGGGGGCTTTTTTTATCAACTCGTTTATGAAACTAGGTGAAACTGGTTGGAACTTGTCTAAAGGGGTACCACAGAATGTATTTGTATCTATAAATGGTTCATGCCGATCTAGTTCTGAACGAATGTTATGGATTTTGTCTTTAAAAAAGTTGACAAATGTGTCTGACAAGTCTCTTTGATTGGTTGTAGATGGTAATGAAGTGCATCTTTCACGTCCAAGTAGATCATTGCAGATGTTAAATAATTGTTTACAAGATTTAGAAGTTTCAAATTTTGAAAGAAAATACGTGGTCTTTGCCTTTTTTATTGTTGTCTTCCAGGCACGAAATGTGCTCTTGAATATTTCACGATGAATCATGAGGCCTGATGTTTTCAGCAGTCTTTCTGCTCTCCGACACTTCGTTTTAGCTTCTTTAACGTCCGACGTATACCACGGAGCATACTTGCGGTTGGTGACGGTCCTTGTTTGGAATGGCGCATGTTTGTCAAGCGTTTCAATGAGACAACTATTCCACTGGTCTGGAGAAATAATTGAATTTTTAGTAAGTTTTGTTTCTAAATCGCCTCTGAAATTGTCCAAATTAATGCCTTTAATGTTTCTGGTTGATGTGGTGGTGGTTTCTTGGCATGGTTTTGAAACGTCAAGATTGAAAGAAATGAGGGAGTGGTCCGAAAAGGGGAGATAATCGACGGTGGCGTTGGTTTTTTGGAACTCTGAATTTTCTACAATTACCCAATCTAAAATATGACCAGCAGAGTGGGTTGGCGTTGTTACGATCTGGCACATGTTGTTCTCTGATAATGACTCGTGCAATTTGGCGGTGTCTGTGACGTTGTCGAAGTGAAAATTAAAGTCGCCGAGTATAATTGAATGGCCAGGACGCGTGTGTTGCAAAGTTAGCATCTCGTTGATTTCCTTCCTAACATCGGGTAATTTTATTTTATATAGATAGTATGCGCTTGGTTTGGGAGTTCACAACATTGCCATCCGGGGGGTATAACGGACCAACAAACAAAACTATGTGTAATCGTGATCTTTTATAGTCTGGATAATACAGTTTAGTGAGAATTACTCATAAACGCGGATGGCAAAAAACAATAACAAAGACCAGAGTGACGTCATCTTCGTTCTATCTATAAACATGGTTACGCATAGTTTTGAGTGTTGGCATGTTATAGATAGAATGCGCTTGGCCAAGGAGTTCACAACATTGCCATCCGGAAGTATAGCGGACCAACATACAAACTCTGTGTAACCATGAACTTTTGTAGTCTGGTTAATACAGTTTAGTGAGAACAACTCACAAACGCGGATGGCAAAAACAATAACAAAGGCCTGAGTGACGTCATCTGCATACTATCTATATACGACTGGGGGTGTTGTGAGTAATTCACCTAAAAACATGAAATCAATAGATAGACCTTTCTTCGTTTTGATGTTGTGCGTTTAGATAAACTATCCACAACATCCGCCAGCTATATATACCTTACCAATAGATAGTTCGAAGATGACGTCACTCAGGTCTTTGTTATTGTTTTTTTGCCATCCGCGTTTATGAGTAATGCTCACTGAACTGTATTAACCTGACTAAAAACGTTCAAGGAAACACACCGTTTTGTGTGTTGGTCCGTTATACTTCCGGATGGCAATGTTATGAGCTTCTCAGCCAAGCGCATACTATCTATACACAAAACTATAAATAACTTTGAGCGTTTTTTGTCTGAATTCAATCGTTCAACCAGTTGTTTCCTCGAGTACCAATAACGGTAACTCACTAGGCTGTGCACTGGCTTTAAAATAGCATTTAAATACTTGTCATTGTGTCAGGTTAAAAGTTAACGAAGGCTGTAACGGATCGACTCACATAATGTTGTGAACTATAGATAGTGTGCACTTGGCTAAAAAGCTCACAACATATCCATCCGGAAATCTTACGGACCAACACACAAAACTATGTGTGACCTTGAACGTTTATAGTCTGGATAAAACAGTTTAGTGAGAACTACTCATAAACGGGGAATGCAAAAAACACTAACAAAGACCCGAGTGACGTCAACTTCATTCTATCTATAGAGGTCTATTAACCACGTAACTGCCGTACTCTGGAAAAAACATGTATTTAAAAATTTGGCCAGAAAACTCGACCTTCAAATATCGATCGATTTAAACGACCCGCGCCTAGGCAAAAACTCTCATACTGGGACTTCGCAAACTCCCAGGTTTGATAGTTTATGCCAAAATGATGGTGATTGAAATCGATCGATATTAAATATTAAATTTTGAAGGACCAGTTTTCTGGCCAAATATTTAAATACATGCTTTTCCAGAATTTGGCAGATAACTGGGTAAAGATGTTAAGGACGAATCTGATCAGAAGCGTTTTGATATACTCTTCACAGTCGTAACGTCACTTCCTTCCTAATGACGCATGGTAACTTAGTAACACTGACTCTAAACTATCGGAACAATGGCGGACGCCCGTATGAAATATTTCTCCGGCGAGCATAAAAGCGTATCCAGAGGGGGGAAAAACATAAATTTGATCATGTTTTGACTTTTACACATTCTGATCACAAGGCATATGAAAAGTTCTAGCCAGCATGAAGAATAAAAAGTAATGATTTTCTTTGTTTAGAACCAAAAATTCAGACTACTGAATACAATTGGCGTGACCTACTTAATTATATATTTTTTTACATGTAACCCACTTCTTTCTGGCACTTTTCCCAAACGTGCGTGAAAATCTTGTGTGCGCAGCATCTCTCATCACCTTTTAAGTTAACCCTCTCCTTACCACCCAGAGCAAAATCGTCACATTTGTTACGATACAATATACATTTTGTCTTATTCAGATTTATTTTGTACAACACAAACTTTGAAAGAATGATCTTTGTTTGATTAATAGAACATAAAGTTGTTTTGTTGAGAGCTTTTTTGAGTTTAAATAACCAATGTTTCTGCTGGCTAAGCCTGCCATTTTGGGAAAATACTGAAAATGATCGGTAAGGGGAGAGTTAAACTGCATTCCTTGTTCAAATAATTCTCCCACAACTAGGCCACAATATTTCAAATTATCATCGCACTTACGACCGTGTACATTTAGCCGCTTTGTGTGAAATGGAAAGCTAGAATAATATGAAAACAAAGTCAAATTTTATGTGAATTTCTTTCCGTGGTGTTCATACAGGAGCACCCGGAAACGCTCATGCTAATTATACTAATGAACGAATGCATTGAAACTTGCGATCAACTTGATCATTTCTGTTCGGTTGTTTATTTTTTTCGTTTGAATAGTTTAGTTTTGTTTTGCCTTTTTACTTTTTTTCTTCCTCTGATTTGGGGGAAAGGTAGGTCGTTTGTTTTTCTCTCTGTTTTGCTTGTTTGTTTGTTTTCTTTTTGTTTGTTTTGCTGTTTTGTTTGGGGTTTGTTTTTGTCTTGTTGTTTCTTCTTTTTTTTTTTTTTTTTTTTTGGGGGGGGGGGGAGTGTTCTGTATTTAGATGTATTTATTGTTATTGGATTTTTATTTTGTTTATGTATGTATATGTCTGTATGCGCGCGCGTTTGTGTGTGTGTGTGTGTGTGTGTGTGTGTGTGTGTGTGTGTGTGTGTGTGTATTTATTTTTTGCTTTTTTTTTGTTTGTTGTTTTTGTTTTTTTTGGGTTTTTTTTTTTGTTTTGTATTTTTTTTGGGGGGGGGGGGGGGGGGGGGTTCTGTATCTTTTTCCTTTATTGTTTGCTTGTTTGTTTGATTTTTTTTTTAACTTTAGATCTTATTCCTGCACATTATTTTGTTTTCTTTTCTTTTCTATTTTAGTGTGCTGGGTTTTAACACTGCAAGGAATAATAATAATAATAATAATAATAATAATAATAATAATAATAAATAATAATAATAATAATAACAATAATAACAATATAATAATAATAATAATAATAATAATAATAATAATAATAATAATAATAATTATTATTATTATTATTATAATAATAATAATAATAATAATAATAATAATAATAATAATAATAATAATAATAATAATAATAATACTATGAAATAGTCTCTGTGTAAATACGTAAGACATTGCAATGGTCGGTACATACTGCAGCCCAGGTAGCTGGACAAAGAGCATGCAACTCATAATAACAACAATATAAGTACCTGATGCATGTGCAGGAATCATGTTATGATTTAACATTGGATATTGTGGTGTAGTCGTGAGAAACAAAGGCACGAGCATACAGTGAGAGCGAAGAAGGGGGGGGGGGGTTGGAGATACGGAGATAGAGGGAGGAAAAGGGAGATGAAGAGACGGGGGGACGGAGAGAGAGAGAGAGGAGGGGGGGGGGGAGGGAGAGAGAAAGAGGTGGAGGAAGGTAGAGAGCGGGAATGGAGATGGATAGGGAGATGTGACTCAATAAGAGAGAAAGAGAGGGAGGGGGTGTGGGAGAGAAGGGAAAGAAAGAGAGAGAGAGAGAGAGAGAGAGAGAGAGAGAGAGAGAGAGAGAGAGGAGGGGGGGGGAAGGGAGAGAGAAAGAGGTGGAGGAAGGTAGAGAGCGGGAATGGAGATGGATAGGGAGATGTGACTCAATAAGAGAGAGAGAAAGAGAGAGAGGGGGTGGGAGAGAGAAGGGAAAGAAAGAAAGAGAGAGAGAGAGAGAGAGAGAGAGAGAGAGAGAGAGAGAGAGAGAGAGAGACGGGATGGGGAGAAAGTGGGGGAGGGAGTTAAATATGATGTTGGCGGTAGATAGTTAATTTCAACAGATACGAGCAACTGCGTAATCTAAAATCTTAACACATCCTTTACTCTTTGTGCCTATTTCAAAACTGGTCCCATAAAAAAAGTAATATCTAACCATTTAATTGATTACGCAGTGTGTAAACTATGGAATGGGGAACGATCTATATTCAGGTTTTCGTTCAACCGAGTCATCGATCACGTGATTTTTTTTATTTATTTTTTTTTCCCGTCCAAGGTTTGGATATTTCCGAATAAAAGTAAACACACTGCCCTTTTATGAAAGTTGTAAAAAAAAACCCATAGGTTAAGCTGAACAAAATGACCTGCCGTGATATCAGATATTTCGAAAACTGTGATTTGTTTTTTTATGTAGGTCATCTTGAATACATTTTGCAATACGCTTCGACAGTCGCAACGTCATTTCCCTCGTAATGACGCATGGTAACTTAGTAACTGACTCTAAACTATCGGAACAGTGGCGGACGCCCTTATGAAATATTTCCCCAACGAGCATAAAAGCGTATCCAGAGTAAAAAGACATTATAAATCTGATCATGTTTTGACTTTTACACATTCTGAACACAAGACATATGAAAAGTTCTAGCCAGCATTAAGAATAAAAAGTACCGATTTTCTTTGTTTAGAACCACGATGGCTGCCGTTGCTGGGTGACGTGACATCAGACTATTTCAATTTGACCAATGACAAGAGTACGTGGAATTTTGTTTTAATCATAACCTCCGCAAGCCGGATATAATGGACCATCACACAAAACCATGTGTAACCTTAAACGTTTATAGACAGTATGCACTTGGCTAAGAAGCTCACAACTGTACCATCCGGAAGTATAACGGGCAACACACAAAAATATGTGTAACCTTGGACGTTTACAGTCTGGTTAATACAAGTTTCTTTTAGAATTACTCATAAACATCGAAAGCAAAAAAAACAATAACACAAAGACCTGAGTGACGTCATCTTCGAACTATCTATAGATAGTATGCAGATGACGTCACTCAGGCCTTTGTTATTGTTTTTGCCATCCGCGTTTGTGAGTTGTTCTCACTAAACTGTATTAACCAGACTATAAAAGTTCATGGTTACACAGAGTTTGTGTGTTGGTCCGTTATTCTTCCGGATGGCAATGTTGTGAACTCCTTGGCCAAGCGCATTCTATCTATAAACGTTCAAGATTACACATAATTTTGTGTTGGTACGGTATAGATAGAATGAAGTTGACGTCACTCGGGTCTTTGTTATTGTTTTTTTTTTTTTTTTTTTTTTTGCCATCCACGTTTATTAGTAATTCTCACTTATATGTATTAACCAGACCATAAACGTTTAAGGTCACTCATGGTTTTGTGTGTTGGTCCGTTATACTTCCAGATGGCAATGTTGTAAGCTTCTTAGCAAAGCGTATACTATTTATATCTGGCTGTAAACGTCCATCGTCTCAAAGGGGTATTATGTCTGGGTAAATAAGACTCTGAAAAGTGAATTCAGAATTGGATTCAATAGTCTGACGTCACGTCCCTCCATCAACCAGCAGCTTGGTTCAAAACAAAGATAATCGGTACTTTTTATTCGTCATGCTTGCTAGAACTTGTTTTTCTCCTCTGTATACGCTTTAAGGGTCGCCGGAGAAGCATTACATTAGGTCGTCCGCCATTGTTCTGGTAGTTTAGAACCAGTTACTAAGTTACTATGCGTCATTACGGGGGAAGGTCCTGGGTTCGAGCCTCACTCGGCGCATAGTTGGGTCCTTGCAGAAGGATCTTTACTCACATTCTCTCACCGTACTCAAGTGTAAAATGAATACCTGGCCGTTAACAGCGTTGCCTATGTCAAAAATTAATGTAATATCGCCTACCAGGCGTCAATTCTCGTTCTTTATGTCACGTGTTGCTGTTGGTAAACGCTTTGAGTACGTTTAGTGGATATTGCGCTATAGAAATGCTCTTCTTAAGAAATTGTATTTATTTTTGACCATGGACAATAATTCAACCCCAAAGTTTCATATGAGTGGCTAAAAATTCAATATTCAGCACCTAGTTCAGTCCTACATAATAAATCTTTGAGACAATGGGTCACATATTCTATCCACAGATCAAGATTTAAAAAAAGGTTTTGAACTCACATCGATAGCAGATTTGTAGGAGAAGATAGGCTCGTCACATCCGCTGTCCGGTTTCCGTTTCTTCGTGAGGATGAGTTTGTCAGCAAACAGGAATAGATGTCTGTCTTTCATTTTGCTGTCGAGAACTTCCCCTTCCCACACACAAAAGTCGTCCTGTTGATATAAATAAAATAGAGAAGTAATAGATAGAATGAAGTTGACGTCACTCGGGTCTTTGTTATTGTTTTTTGCCATCCGCGTTTATGAGTAATTTTCACCAACTGTATTAAACCAGACTATAAACGTTTAAGGTTACACGTAGTTTTTGTGTGTTGGTCCTTTATACTTCTGATGACAATGCTGACCTTCTTAGCCAAATGCATTAGGGTAGGGTGCGCTAAGTTAGACAGTAGAGTTAAGTTCGACACTTTTTGATGGGCTGCTTTCAACCCTGTTTTTCAACTAAATTTATGTTTTTGGACAATACTGGCATACTCCAGTTTGGACGATAACAGTCGTTTTATTTTTGCTGAGTTTACGAGTTGTTGGGTCGTTTGCTTTGTTGGTTGGGGTTATTTTGTGTTGTTTTTTGTGGGGGTTTTTGTTTCTTATTTTTTTTTGGGGGGGGGGGGGGGGGTGTAGGGGGGGGGGGGGTTATTTCGTCTTGTTTTTCGTTTCTTTGTTGTTGTTTTTCTGTTTGTTTGTTTTTTAGGTTTGGTTTCTTTTGTGTTGTTGTTTGTTTTGGTTTTTTTTTTTGGTTGTTGTTTTTTATTGGGGGGTTGATTTTGTTTTATTTTATTTTCTTTTGCTTTATGCCTTTGTATAGTTGGTTACAAAATGCTATCCAAGGTAGTTGATGTAATATATTTCACAATGTAAGCATGATGATATTGACATCTCTTTAACAATGAGAATATGAGACCTATTATTATGACTGGCTTAATTAATTAAGGAATCACTATTTTGCTGTTTTAATTGTAAGAATCATTTTTTTAAAAATCAAGAATCGTTTCCTACTAGCACCTTTTAATGAATGCCTTGTAAGCTGTCAGCTTATTTGGTTGGTCACAGATGTTTAAGTTCCCTTTAAAGAAGCCGAGAGTTAACTACTAACAATTTGCTCTCATTGGGGATTCTATGGATTGATCCAAAATAATATTAACTTAAATTGATACAATAATCTATATTTTTATCTATTTATTTATTTATTCCTCCGTTCACAAATCAAATTTGTTTCGTTTTAACTTAGCTAAAGACAATTAAAATGATTACCAAAAAAAACAAACTTACATGTCTCCACAGGTTGCCTAATTGGCTCGTGTCCCCTTCATATCCCTCAATCAAGGGAAGTAACTTGCTGGCGTTCACGGCTTTCTCAATGGCGATGAGCATAGCAATGGCGGCCTCAATTTCGGCACAGTTCTCTCCAGCCCTCACTGAGTAACGGAGAATATCCTAATCGGAAATAATTTTTAAAAAGATAATTAACTTCTGACTGGTACTTTTTAAACATTTGCTCTCAGCGTGGCTCAGCGGTGCGGTCTTTGATTCGTACCGGAAAGGTACCGAGTTCGATCACCCGCCGCTGCGCTGTGTGGCCTTGAGCAAGTCGCCTCCTAGCTCAATTTGCGGTATTGCACTGCGGCTGACACCTGGGTTATTCCAGCCTTCCCTTGGAATAGACCCTGGAGACAAATTTCCCCTATGGGATGAATAAAGGGAATTTTATTTTTTTATTTATTATTTATTTATTACCTATAAAATGTGTTACTAATGTGCAGCAAGGAGGTCTTGGGCACATACTACGACCTACATTATATATTTCGACGGTTTGAACCGGCGATTTGGCACCTAGAAGGTGTGCCATTATGATAAGAAATAACAAGAAATGAAGTGCCAGAAGACAATAGAGAATAAAAACTTCGCGTCTCGAACCCTCGACCTTACTGGTACGACAACTCCGCCCGGCCGGGGAGATCGTGACTCTACCGTATGAGCTATCCACGACCCCCCCCCCCCCCCCCCCCCCCCCCCCCCAACAAAAAAAAAGTCGCTTCAAACCGTAGTCTGGCTAGAGCCTTCTTTCCCCGACTTCTTGAGGTCACGGGTTCAACACACACACACCCCGCGAAGTAAGTTGGCCAGCATTCAAGCTTTCAGCTTAAAAGCCAATATTCTCTTAAGATGAGAGGGGATGTCA
Source organism: Berghia stephanieae (assembly GCF_034508935.2). Lineage (NCBI taxonomy): Eukaryota > Metazoa > Mollusca > Gastropoda > Nudibranchia > Aeolidiidae > Berghia > Berghia stephanieae. The sequence continues at coordinate 26,312,930 of NC_088372.1, read as the reverse complement.
CTTGGGATGTTAGATCTGGTGGATCTGATATTTTGCGATAGATAAGTCCATGAACAAGGCTGTTGGGTCCAGTCATACGACCTTAAAGCGTTACAAATATTCCCCCCCCCCCCCCCTCCCCCAATAATATTTTAAACGTAGAGGAAAAAACAAGTTGAGCTTTTATATAGAGCAATTTCCACTAAATGTGCTCAAAGCTCTTTACTAGGGTCCCCAGATAACAGCAACATTAATATTGTAGGACAAGACATGAAACGCCTGAAATGTGTTATTACAATTTTTACGACTGTTACAGGACATGTAATCATTTTACCCTGCGTGTGGTGAGATAATTTGGAGTAAAGAGCTGTTTCTCTAAGGACTCAACTTATTGTCAACAACAGCAGGACTCGAACCAGAGTCCTGCAGATTCGAAGGCGAGAGTCATATCACAAGGCCACGCTACTGCACACGTGTTACAAGTCGCTACTCGTTACCTCCTACCCCCCCCCCCCCCCCCCCCCCCCCCCCCCCACTGTTTTTTTTATTTTACAAAACAAAGCACTGATAGAAGAGGATATGATATGAAAATTACAAAATACCTTGAGAAGAACCTGGTACATCTTAAGTCTATCCAAAGGTTTGTTGAAGCGTCCCTGAATGTCTTCACCAGGGATGGATAACTTTTCGCCAAGGGTCTGATAGGTGACGAAAATATAATATGCTATTTTAAAGCAGCCAGAGCATCGTTAAGTGGTATAATCCATCATCATCATCATCATCATCATCATCATCATCATCATCATCATCATCATCATGGTCGTCGTCGTCGTTATAATCTTCTTTACCATCATCGTCATCATCATCATCATCATCAAACATCATCATCATCATCATCATCATCATCATCATCATCTTTACATCCACCAATATCATTTCAACATCAGCATTACCATTGTTAGAC
>NC_088372.1:26287527-26311887 GCF_034508935.2 Berghia stephanieae | reverse complement strand
CCCCCCCCCCCCCCCCCCCCCCCCCCCCAACAAAAAAAAAGTCGCTTCAAACCGTAGTCTGGCTAGAGCCTTCTTTCCCCGACTTCTTGAGGTCACGGGTTCAACACACACACACCCCGCGAAGTAAGTTGGCCAGCATTCAAGCTTTCAGCTTAAAAGCCAATATTCTCTTAAGATGAGAGGGGATGTCACTTGGGATGTTAGATCTGGTGGATCTGATATTTTGCGATAGATAAGTCCATGAACAAGGCTGTTGGGTCCAGTCATACGACCTTAAAGCGTTACAAATATTACCCCCCCCCCCCTCCCCCCAATAATATTTTAAACGTAGAGGAAAAAACAAGTTGAGCTTTTATATAGAGCAATTTCCACTAAATGTGCTCAAAGCTCTTTACTAGGGTCCCCAGATAACAGCAACATTAATATTGTAGGACAAGACATGAAACGCCTGAAATGTGTTATTACAATTTTTACGACTGTTACAGGACATGTAATCATTTTACCCCTGCGTGTGGTGAGATAATTTGGAGTAAAGAGCTGTTTCTCTAAGGACTCAACTTATTGTCAACAACAGCAGGACTCGAACCAGAGTCCTGCAGATTCGAAGGCGAGAGTCATATCACAAGGCCACGCTACTGCACACGTGTTACAAGTCGCTACTCGTTACCTTCCTACCCCCCCCCCCCCCCCCCCCCCCCCCCACCCCCCCCCTGTTTTTTTATTTTACAAAACAAAGCACTGATAGAAGAGGATATGATATGAAAATTACAAAATACCTTGAGAAGAACCTGGTACATCTTAAGTCTATCCAAAGGTTTGTTGAAGCGTCCCTGAATGTCTTCACCAGGGATGGATAACTTTTCGCCAAGGGTCTGATAGGTGACGAAAATATAATATGCTATTTTAAAGCAGCCAGAGCATCGTTAAGTGGTATAATCCATCATCATCATCATCATCATCATCATCATCATCATCATCATCATCATCATCATGGTCGTCGTCGTCGTTATAATCTTCTTTACCATCATCGTCATCATCATCATCATCATCATCATCATCATCATCATCATCATCATCATCATCATCATCTTTACATCCACCAATATCATTTCAACATCAGCATTACCATTGTTAGACAGGAGAAGAAGAAGAAGAAGAAGAAGAAGAAGAAGAAGAAGAAGAAGAAGAAGAAGAAGAAGAAGAAGAAGAAGAAGAAGAAGAAGAAGAAGAAGAAGAAGAGGAAGAAGAAGAAGAAGGAACCGAAGACGAAGAGGAGGAGGAGGAGGAAGGTTTATTGTCAAAATGAGGGTTATTTAAATCGATCAATATTTGAAGGACGATTTTTCTGACCATTCTTTTTTAAATACGAGTAGTTTTTCCAGAGTACAGCAGCAGATAACAGGTTATAGCGTACCTTAAAGAATTGCTGAATGTCATCGGCTTGAAGGAGGTCAGAGGTCAAATCCCTGTCAATCCAATACTGGATGTAGTTATCAAAATCTGATTTCTGTACACAAAAAATATTAAGTCACACTCATATCATATGATAACAAAAAAAACTGAGCTTTTATATAGCGCAATATCCACTAAACGTGCTCAAGGCGCTTTATAAAGGGTCCCTGACCAACAGCAACATGTAACACGTAGAACAAGACATCACGCCTAGTAGGCGATATTAATTTTTTTTTCGGACAGAGACAACGTTGTAAACGGCCATGTACTCAGTTTACACCTGAGTACGGTGAGAGAATGTGAGTAAAGAGCCTTTTCCAGGGACTAAACTCGAACCCAGGACCTTCCGATCCGAAAGCGAGTGTCATACCACAAGACCACATGGCCGCACAATAACAAATGAACTAACAAAACAGTTATGTTCTAAACTGAAAACTATCTTATTCATGAAGACTATGACACCTTTAAAATGACCGATAAGTAAACTGTAGACTTTATGAGCATGATAAAGGGGCAGCTTGGTTCAGCGGTACGGTCTTTGCTACCTACTCGAAAGGTATCGAGTTCGATCACCCGCCGCTGCTCTATGTGGCCTTGAGCAAGTCACCTCGCCTTAGCTCAATATGCGGCACTGCACTGCGGCTGACGCCTGGGTTATTCCAGTCTTCCCTTGGAATAGACCCTAGAGACAATTTGTTTATATTTTATTTTAAACAACTGAAAAAGTGTGTATGAAACAGTACCAGATAAGGCTGATAAGAAAGACAATTGGGTTCAACGGTCGTGACGTCACTTCCTTCGTAATGACGCAAAGTAACTTAGTAACTGGTTCTATACTATCGGAACTATGGCCGACGCCCTTATGAAATACTTCTCCGACGAGAATAAAAGTGTATCCAGAGGAGAGAAAACAATATAACTTTGATCATGTTTTGACTTTTATACATTCTGGTCACATGACATGTGAAAAAGTTCTAGCCAGCATGACGAACCAAGCTGCTAATTGCTGGGCGGACGTGACATCAGACTATTGAATCTATTGCAAGAAAAGCATCCCAAAAAATCACCCTGTCTCAATTCTCGCGTCTTGTATTGTTTAATAAACAAATTTTCAGACTTTTATCATAGACCAGTGCTTGCTCCCTATTATTTGTCACTTTCGGGCATAACTTGTGACACTGTGGAAATAATGATAAAATAGAGGTAAATAAATATTATTGATACTGGGGGGGGGGGGGGGGGGGAGTGGCTGAGACGTTAAGGCATTGCACTGTGACATGGAAGGTCCCAGGTTCGAGCTCCGCTTCACTTTCGGGGTTTTTTTCCTTGAGCAAGTTCATTAACCCCACTTGGACAACATGGCTGATTCCTTTTGACATCAGACATCTTGCTTGATGAATTATCTAAAATATTCCTTCATGGAATGCCTAGGCGACGATGTCATGATGTCCTGGCGGAAGGCATTTTTTTTCTCAATATTATTGATATTAATATCACGGAGGCCAATGTTCAAACTGTGAAGCAGTGTTTGCGGCTATATGGTCTAGGGGTATGACACTCGCTTTCGGATCCTGGGTTCGAGCCTCGCACTCGGCGCATAGTTGAGCCCTGGAAAAGGCTCTTTACTCACATTCTCTCACCGTACTCAGGTGTAAAATGAGTACCTGGCGGTTGACAGCGTTGTCTTTGTCTGAAAAATTGTAATATTGCCTAACAGGCGTCATGTCCCGTCCTACATGTTAAATGTTGCTGTTGACCAGGGACCCCTTGTAAAGCACTTTGAGCACATTTAGTGGATATTGCGCTATATAAAGCTCAATTTTTTTTAAAATTTAAGCAGTGTTTACTATTGAGAGAGTGTTTATTGTCGGTCTTGCTCAATATTGACTTACTTACTTAGGTCCTTCACTCCGGAGGGAGCATAGGCCAATCCCCGACGAATCCACTCCCAGGCCGGCTTTGTGCCATCTTCTTAGCTGCTCTCCATGTTAAGCCTTCGGCTTTTAGGTCCTCCATCAATGCCCTTCTCCAGCTATTTCGAAATCGCCCGCCCTGTCTTCCTCGTTCCCTGCGGGTTCCATGTAAGAGCCAGCCCAGGCCTTCTCGGGGTGTGGCCAAGTCATTTCCATCTCATCCTCTTAATTTCTAATTCTTTTTCTTCTTGGCCTGTCATTTCCCATAGATCTGCATTTTTAATTGTGTCATGCTATTTAATTTGTAGTATTCTTCTAATACAGTTGTTAATGAAAGACTTATTTTATGACATGTGTTCTTATTCAAGCGCCGTGTTTCAGAGCATTGATGTTGAAAATGTTAATATTTGACTTGATTGGGATTTATTCTAAAGAAAAAGGAAAAGATTGAGCTATTTTCAAAACATTAACTCACCGGATCGTATATTTTCATATCGTATAGGCATCATTAACATATTGAAAGTATACTCACCCATTTCAAGAAAGTCGATCCTAAAGCAGATGTGTCCACGGTGCATTCAGTCAGTGCAGGCAGAAATGAGCTGGAGGGACAAATAAACGGTCAGTTTTAAGAACAAGTAGGGCTTTTTTAATCTATGTACATTTTATTAGCATTATGTGCAGAGTTTTAACAAGTTTACAATGTAAAACCCTACAAACTGTGGAGTAATCCGGGACAATATTGGAGGTTTCCACAAGAAGAAGAAGAAGAAGAAGTTTATCTCATGATACCTCAAAACCCCTTTATTCACTTTTCTCTCACTTTTTAAATGGTGTTTATGTAAAGATCTGTTCAACATATATTGTGTGTTCCGTGTTATAAACGTATAATCTTATAACACGAATAAATTATTATTAAATAAAATGGGTCTTCATTGTATTCAAACGGCGTCCAATTAACTTTATCAAAACATTTATTATGCGGGGTGGCAATTTAAGCCAACCTAATAAAAAAGTGTTGTTATTTGAAGTTGACGTAGTCATTATTTAGTTTATTATTATGTTTTATAGTCAGATAATATGAAAAGAGGACAAATCAAATTTAGATAAGAGCTGAAGAGGGCGACATCAATAAAAGCATATTTTTATATAAAGAATAAATCTATAATAAATGTAAATAGTTCGATTGGTCCAAAATCAATATTGTTGCCAAGGAAATAAAAAAAGGTAAAGGTTAACACAAATGACCATTGTGATCTATTTGCCTTTTACAGCTGTATGACTACATTGCACTAAGGACAACTTTAATCAGAAATGTAGCCATTTTGAAATGCAATAAATATTCGCTTTAAATTTTACCATATTGATCTCAAAAGTGAAAAATACAATAATTTTGATAATATCAAATTAAGAAATTATGTAGGAGCAGGCACCAGCGTAAGATAAAGATATGAAGATGTGTGCATGAAGGGTCCCAGGCAAGCAAGAAAGAAAAATACAAGAAAAAAAGAACATCCCAAAACAATCAGTCTACCTTGACTGGGGATCAAACCTCAGACCTTCTGATTACCGGTCAGACGTGCTATAATTACACCAGAGAGGCTCCCGATAGTTGGAAAAATGTTAATACCTATATTCTTCACAAGGGATGTTTTTTTCTTGTATTTTTCTTTCTTGCTTTGTCTGGCACCTTTCATACACGCTTATTCAGATCTTTATCTTACACCGGTGTCAGCTCCTTAATTTCATTAATTTGATATTTTCAAAACATAAAATGGAGCAACTCAAATGTCTTCGTCCTCATCCTCTCGTGTTCAATGTATGTGTTGTTTGATGCAAACGAGGGTTCACAGCGTAAAACGCGTACCCTTGTGAAGAATATAGATATTAAAATTGTCCCAACTATCGGGACCCTCTGCGATGTAATGGTAGCACGTGTGACCGATGATCAGAAGGTCTGAGGTTTGATCCCCAGTCGAGGTAGACTGATTTTTGGGGGATGGGATTTGTTTTGTTTTTTTGGGGGTTTTTTGTTGGTTTTTTTGTTGTTTTTTTTTTTTTTTTGTTTTTTTTTTCTTGTAATTTCTTTCTGGCTTTGTCTGGCACCATTCATATACACGTGTTTAGATCTTTATAATACAATATTATATGATAAGATAGAGAACCATAAATGAAAAGTGCTCCGCATTAAACAAAACATAAAACAACCGAATCCAAATAGATCCAGAATTAAAGTTAAAATTCTGTTTATTAATATGGATTTTTTTTCGTGCCTCCACATTTTAATTTCACATTTTATTTGTAATACAATATTATTATATTATGACCCGACAGAGAAGTGATAAAACATGGAACGAGATTTAAAAAAAAAGTTAGCTCAGGATAGAGAATGATGGAAACTGTTTGTTTGTGGCCTATATACCCTGACCTAGGGTGAACAAGGCAATGATGATGATGATGATGATGATGATGATGATGATGATGATGATGATGATGATGATGATGATGATGATGATGATGATGATATTTAATACGGCCCTGAAAGAATCATTTAGTGAAAAACATGTAATTTGATGTGTACATACTCATTATGGAACTTGTAAAGATCTTCCACGTTGGAGAAGAGAATGTCAACATTTTCCAGCAGTGCTTCTGGAACATTCTCTGTGGTTTCTACGACCCCTTTCTTGAATCCCTCAGCGAGATGCTTCAACTCTTTGACATACTCCCTCTCCGTTTCTTCGATCTCCTTCAGGACGTAGCTAAAAATAAAATAAAACACGGCATGATTTTAACTCACTCAACCCTAACACCGACTATATCCGTAATTTACTCTGGTTACTTTTATCCCATGCCTATTTATTACAGTTTTCTGAGACAAATTATAGGCGTAGTATCACAGCTAATGTTTTTAGTTTTAACGGGTTCATGATAGTTGAATAAAACTATCTATGCACATGCTAATCTAATTTTTAATATCTTTTTTTCCAATTTTGAAAAGTTGCAAAAATCTCTAGGACTGAGTGAGTTAAAATCAAAAAGTGAGAGTTGAACTTCTCTCACACTAAAAAAAATACAAAAATCTGACTAAAATATAATAATATAACAAGATTCGGTTTTCACCGCCATTTTTTTTTTATTTGACGTATCTCAAATAATTTGACTAATTTTCAACTGTAACTAAGGCATCAATTTAGTAATATGTCGGGATAGATCAGTTGCAAAGTATTCAGGTTTAAATCAAAATATTCAAAATTGCCAAATCGTATTCATTTGCAGTTCATGAAACTGCATTTATTCTCTCCAAGGAAAGCATTTGATTTGACCCGAATTTTAATATCCAGACTATAAACCCAATTTCCAGCTTAGGGATCATCCCGAAATAATACCGAATTGAGAAAGTCGGTTACAAATCACGATTGTTGACATAGATATCAGGTCATGAAAAGTAATGAAAATGCATCTCGAAATTAGAAAAAATTCTTGGTATTACATCTAATCGCTTCTAAAACATTTGGAGGAGGTCTGACATGGACAGTAATAATCAGTCTAAATGAGTCGATAAATTCATAGGAAGAGTAAAAATATGAGGAAAATAATTATATTATGATAATCTAACTCTCTCTCTCTCTCTCTCTCTCTCTCTCTCTCTCTCTCTCTCTCCCCTCTCTCTCTCTCTCTCTCTCTCTCTCTCTCTCTCTCTCTTCCATTTTAAGAACATAAATAGCTTTTTAAAAAACTCTGCAATATACCATAACGATAATTTTATAGTTGACGTTCATTTTAGATAATAAACATTTCACAAAAATATAGAACGTATTATGAGCGATCAATTAACATTACAAATCAAAATCCATTTTTTACAGTAATTCATGTAACGTTAATCAATTTTTTAAGTTTCTGATATGCTGATTTTATCTTTAAACTTCCACTTCCAGTTGAGCCATTCATAATCATTATTAAAGTAAAAAGATGCATGTGGTAATTATTGAAAGTTTCTTTGTTCTTGTTTTATAATGGAAAAAAATATTTCTAGAATATTTGTGTAGCTTTGCATTTCAGTGAACTGTTTCTAAAATTAAAAAATAAATATGAAAGATTAACTTAAAACTTTGTTAGAATACAAACGTGATCAGTGAGGAGTTATAGCATTTTAAAATCTGTCCATCAAGAAAATGTATGTGCGTGTGTGATAAAGAACACCCAAAAGCATATTGGTGACAAACAGTACAAAAACGCTTAGTGTGAACATCATTAGACCTTTGTGCATAACACAAAAAACAACTAAAGGTTATTTTGAGATCTACTGTGATTTCAAGTGATGAGAGATGTGAGAAAAGAGTAAAAAAAGATTAATCTCCAGCTACATGTATTAAAATCTTTAAAAAATGAGTACCTGGTTAGTTACAGCTTCGTTGTCTCTAACAAAAAAAAGTATTGATGCTATGTGTTTAGGTAAAATCCGCCAGCTATATAAAATGTACCAACATAAAGAATTATACGTGACTTTCAATGTTTATCGTCTGATTGATAGTGAGAACTAATCAAGCAACAAACTGTATAAAAACACTAGCAAAGAACTGAGCGACGTCAACTTCGTTCCATCTATAGTTACGGCCGATTACAGGCGTCTCGTCACTTCCAATATCTTGTTACAGTTGGCTTTAAACCCTCTGTAAAGCGCTTTAAGTATATTTAGTGGATATTGCGCTATATAGAACGATATTTTAAAATCACAAAAGACTGAGGGTGAGAATGTTGGTTTTCTCCTCATTTACCAGTTTCAATATATTTGAAGAGCTCTGTATAAAATACGGAATGATCAGTATTTTTGTCCAAAGTTGATCTCCGCCTGGATTTGAAAAGTATATATTATAAATATATATCAGGTAAAAAAAAAACACATTGATTAAGAGAAAGAGAGAGAGAGAGAGAGAGAGAGAGAGAGAGAGAGAGAGAGAGAGAGAGAGAGAGAGACAGAGACTCTTTGAAGTTCACTACTGCACTTTCTTGTAATCTATAAACCTCGAACATTGTGAATCTTACATGCAAACATCAACATGTTATAAATAATAGAACATTTTTAGAATGTCATTGAATCATAAAACGGTGCAACTAAAATTGTATATCTACACAATTTCCCTAAAAACGACATGCCTCTACAAAGAACGCAAGTACAAACAAGATAGCAATTCAGAAATCTTTGAATAGTTTTTTTTTTTTTTTTCAATTTTTATATATCATTTTTGATATCCCTGTAGATTATAAATACCCATTGACATCGTGATTATCTTAAGACTACCACAATTCTTTTCACTCGAATATATCTAAAGCTGTTTGTAAATCTATAAAATAACCATGGTTCTTGCTTTGTAATGTGATGGTATGAATTTTTCGTTACTAGGTGAAAAGGTTGGGTTATTTTTTTTTATTAATAAATATAAAACTCCCTATTTTCGACCCGAAGGCGAATTTTTTTTTTAAAAGTTTATTGCAATGAAGACTGGAATAACTTAGGTGTCCGTCGCAATGCAGCGCCGCAAAGTGAGTCAAGATGGGGTGACTTGATCAAGTTCACACAGTTTACCCTCTCCTTACCAACTATAGGAAAATCGTCACATTCATTACGATACAACCAACATTTTTCTTCTTCAAATTTCTCTTGTAGGCTACATCATAAAATTTTAAGAAAATGAACAGTGTTTTGTAGAGCATGTTTTGGTAAAGAAATTATGTATCGCAAGAACTTTACTGCTTTTGTGTTTGAGTGATAACAAATCAATTTTTTGTGTTAGTTGGGTGTGAAGTTTTGGGGAAAATCCTGAAAATGGCTGATAAGGAGAGGGTTAAGCAAGAGAAAAGAAACAGTACATTAGGGTACGGAGCAAAAGACCGACTACCGTTGTCCTCTCCTACGTAATCTGCAAACTATTTTCTATCCTAAAGCTTTACATAACAATCAAACAAATAATTTTCTACAATCTCTCTGGCTCTATCATGAAACACTTAACTACAAGATTTTTATATAAAGTTTTTCATGATGTGTTGCTTTGTCATGTTCTTTTCCCTGGAAGTTTACAACACGCATGCGTCGAACAAAGTAAAACTACCATAACCATGCACACAAACAAAGAATTATTATTATCCGGCTCTCTTAAAAAATACTATTCAATATTTTTTTTAACTTTTCTGAAGCCTCAATATGATCCTTAATTCAAGTAGTTATATTATTAAAAGAGCTAATGAAATACTCTATAGCATTAAGCAAGCTTTTTGTGTAATTTTTTGGGAAACATTTCAGTAAAACTATTGATACCCGTCATACACAAATGGGTGGTGAAACCGATAACTCAGTTGGTAGAGCACTCGTTTCACACGCTATGGGAGCTGGATCAATCCTGGGTGAAGTTCAGATTTTTCTTTTTCTGACTCCATCTCCCTGTCCACCTAACAGTGATTGGGTAGCTGTGTCTGTTAGATCTGGCGCAAAGTACTTTGCGATAGAAAAGCGTCCTATCCAAGAGAAGTAAGCAATTGCTATTGTCCGTTTAATGAAATAAAAACTGAGGGCCTTATGGTTCTGAAGGACCACTTATTCAGAAATGATGGGAACTTAATCCCTACTAGAATTGTTTTTATTTCACCTTATTTAAAGACGTGTTTATCTAAAAGAAACAACAAAAATAGGTGTAAGTTATACCTGAGCACAAAACTTCTGTTTGACAATAGTAAATTGAGCACAATATTCGTGTTTGCTTAGCTATTCAAATATGTTCAAATATTTGAATAGTTTGAACAGCTGGGTAACAAAGAAAGAGGAGAGTAATATTAGTTTTTTTGAGGTTTTGAAGAAGAAAAAGGAGAAGAAGAAGAAGAAGCTTTGCTTTTGCTTTTTTTTGGGGTATTTTTCTTGTTTCTTGCTGTTGTTGTTGTTTTGTTTTCATTTTGGTTACTTGTTCTTCCTTTTTTTAAACGTTTTAAGGGTGGGAGGGGTTTGTTTTCTTTTTTAAATTAGAATTGTATTAAATTAAAATCTATCTAGCATATTTGCATTTATTTACTAAATATTTTTAACGAAAGAAATTGATCAAGTGATATAATACAAAACTTAAAGCCAAGCTAAAAGTTAGATTTTTTTTACAACAGTGACAAGATTAAAAATGAAATTACCAGAATACCTCTATCCACTCACTACTGCATGGGACCAGGAACAGGGTCGTGTATTCAATGGCACACGGGGGTGGGGGGGATTGTGAACTCAAATCTCCGACTATTTTGTTTTCTACAGGCCACTTCTATATTTACTGGAGTAGTGGAAGAGAGGAGTAGAAATAATGTAGGAGGGGGGGAATCATGCATATGGGGGTGGGTGTGGGTGGGGGGGGGGGGGGGATAGTGAGAGAGAGAGAGAGAGAGAGAGAGAGAGAGAGAGAGAGAGAGAGAGAGAAAGAAAAGATTTTCTATACAGAGGGATTGACTCACACAATCATGTTCTTGTCGCATGTTATCACAGGGGTTCTAAAACAATAGAGGGGAGGTAACTAGCTTCATCTTAACTTTAAGCATTGTCCTACTTGCAAATAGTTGCAGGTCTGTTAACCGAACGCAATAAATTATGGGCTTGATTTAACATTGTTGTTATGGAGAATACTTTGCGTTGGTTTTGAGCGTATGTCTAATACAACAATGAGCCCATAAATAATTCGGGTTATCAGACCTGTAAATAAAAGCACGTCGGCTTTGCCCCACAATATGTGACCAATCGTCTCAAAACAGTATTTTGTCGGGGTGAAGCGGATTCTTAAAATTGAATTGGAGGCTAAACTTATCATAATGTATCTGTTAAAATAAAGGCCGCCATTGACGAGAGTTAGTTTCATTTTGAAACCTTCAAAAAAGTTACTTCCCTTGATCTGATTATTTATACAATAAACTTAATTTTCTTCACCGCGTTCATTCCGACGTAATACTATATTTGTTCGATGGGTCACATATGAATATTTTCATCATTCAAAAGACGTCTTTCTTCTATAGATTTGGTATTAAATTAATTTGCATTAAAATTAAATTTGCAACAAACTGCTTTGTCTTTTAACAAACAAACAAAAAAATCAACGATGCTAACAAGTAAAAGGATTAACTAAATCTTGTGGCCTTGTCATGTGCCCATGGTGATCTAAGATGCTAGTATAAACCAAAAGAATCATGGAAAATAAGAGACTTCTTCCGAGAGTTCTAACCTATTAAATATCTTGATATTTTTTTCCATTATAGATTCACTTCTTGAAAAAGTCAGGCTGTATTATACATTTTACAAACATATGCCATTAAGATGATACAGTCAACTACAAAGTTTTACTTTCCCAAATAAAAAAAAATGTAAGAAACTTTGGCCTCTACAATCTCAATCTTCTTCACCAAAGTATCAAATCTCATGGAATAAGCTGTGAATAAGCTTCATTTTTCAAACTCTGTTATTCTCCTAAACGGTGTGCCATTCTCGACGTTCCAAACGATATTCTTCTAGAGGGAAATACCGTGTTCCATCCTCAAACAAAATGTTCTGCCAAAACACATACTCCAATACAAGCTATACTCATCGACTATGAATGAATCACACAAAATTCTCAGCAAGCGTCATTCGGACTGCGAGGCTTACTACTACTACTACTAATACAATTCTTACCGAAACACTTCTTTAAAATGCTATCATTATTTTGTCCATTATGTTTGGGCACAATAAAAAAAATTGTTATAACCAGATGTTCTCGATAATGATTTTCTGCAACTCCACAGCAAATATAATCGGCTACCATTTCGCAAATACGTTCAACTGATTCAAAATTTAGAAGATTAGATCGGGAATATCAAATAAATCTGTTTTGTTCTACTTTACTAATGGAATGTTTTAAATATATATATATATATATATATATATATATATATATATATATATATATATTTATATATATTATATATATATATATATATATATATATATATATATATATATATATATATATATATATATATCGATAAATATTATTCAGTTGATCATTTCATAAAGTTATGAAAGCCGAACAAAATTATCACAACGTCTTTTTACCGTCGCCTCAGACTTGCTTCCTGTTGTTTGTTAGTGACTTTCAATACATCCTCACGGAATTGTTCTTTGGTGTTTCTCTTGAGGACCTGAGCAGACGACGATTTCTCCTCTAGATAGGCGGATGGGACCCAACCCTGTCTGGATGGGCTGTTCTTGGTGGGCCGAGTTCTGATGAGCCACGAGTCGGCACGCTCCATGTCCATGACTTCAACGATTTGGCCCTCGGACAAGCGAAGACAATTGCTATCACCATCTGCCGGTGTGTAGTCGGCAATGGCCACGTAAACTGGGAAAATCTGTTCAAAACAAAATTGTTATTAGATATAAGATGAAGTAAATAACCAAAATTAGTATTAGATATACCATGGAGTAAATAACCAAAATTAGTATTAGACATAACATGGAGTACATAATCAAAATTGTTATTAGATATACCATGGAGTAAATAACCAAAATTATTATTAGATATACCATGGAGTAAACAACAAAAATTATTATTAGATATACCATGGAGTAAATAACCAAAACTATTATTAGATATACCATGGAGTAAATAACCAAAACTATTATTAGATATACCATGGAGTAAATAACCAAAACTATTATTAGATATACCATTGAGTAAATAATCAAAATTATTATTAGATATACCATGGAGTAAATAACTAAAATTATTATTAGATGTACCATGGAGTAAATAATCAAAATTATTTTTGGATATACCATGGAGTAAAAAAACAAAATTATTATTAGATATACCATGGAGTAAATAATCAAAATTATTATTAGATATACCATGGAGTAAAAAAAACAAAATTATTGTTAGATATAACATGGAGTAAATAGCCGAAATTATTATTAGATATACCATGGAGTAAATAACCAAAATTGTTATTAGATATACCATGGAGTAAATAACCAAAATTCTTATTAGATATAACATGGAGTAAATAACCAAAATTGTTATTAGATATAACATGGAGTAAATAACCAAAATTATTATTAGATATAACATGGAGTAAATAACCAAAATTGTTATTAGATATAACATGGAGTAAATAACCAAAATTGTTATTAGATATACCATGGAGTAAATAACCAAAATTGTTATTAGATATACCATGGAGTAAATAACCAAAATTATTATTAGATATACCATGGAGTAAATAACCAAAATTGTTATTAGATATAACATGGAGTAAATAACCAAAATTGTTATTAGATATAACATGGAGTAATTAACCAAAAATTTTATTAGATGTACCATGGAGTAGATAACTAAAATTGTTATTAGATATACCATGTAGTAAATAACCAAAATTTTTATTAGATATAACATGGAGTAAATAACCAAAATTGTTATTAGATATACCATGGAGTAATTAACCAAAATTGTTATTAGATATACCATGGAGTAAATAACCAAAATTGTTATTAGATATACCATGGAGTAAATAACCAAAATTATTATTAGATATACCATGGAGTAAATAACCAAAATTCTTATTAGATATAACATGGAGTAAATAACCAAAATTGTTATTAGATATAACATGGAGTAAATAACCAAAATTGTTATTAGATATAACATGGAGTAATTAACCAAAAATTTTATTAGATGTACCATGGAGTAGATAACTAAAATTGTTATTAGATATACCATGTAGTAAATAACCAAAATTTTTATTAGATATACCATGGAGTAAATAACCAAAATTGTTATTAGATATACCATGGAGTAAATAACCAAAATTGTTATTAGATATACCATGGAGTAAATAACCAAAATTGTTATTAGATATACCATGGAGTAAATAACCAAAATTGTTATTAGATATACCATGGAGTAAATAACCAAAATTGTTATTAGATATACCATGGAGTAAATAACCAAAATTATTATTAGATATACCATGGAGTAAATAACCAAAATTCTTATTAGATATAACATGGAGTAAATAACCAAAATTGTTATTAGATATAACATGGAGTAAATAACCAAAATTGTTATTAGATATAACATGGAGTAATTAACCAAAATTGTTATTAGATATACCATGGAGTAAATAACCAAAAGTGTTATTAGATATAACATGGAGTAAATGACCAAAATTGTTATTAGATATAACATGGAGTAAATAACCAAAAGTGTTATTAGATATACCATGGAGTAAATAACCAAAAGTGTTATTAGATATAACATGGAGTAAATAACCAAAATTGTTATTAGATATAACATGGAGTAAATAACCAAAATTGTTATTAGATATACCATGGAGTAAATAACCAAAATTGTTATTAGATATACCATGGAGTAAATAACCAAAATTGTTATTAGATATACCATGGAGTAAATAACCAAAAGTGTTATTAGATATAACATGGAGTAAATGACCAAAATTGTTATTAGATATACCATGGAGTAAATAACCAAAATTGTTATTAGATATACCATGGAGTAAATAACCAAAAGTGTTATTAGATATAACATGGAGTAAATGACCAAAATTGTTATTAGATGTACCATGGAGTAAATAACCAAAATTGTTATTAGATATACCATGGAGTAAATAACCAAAAGTGTTATTAGATATAACATGGAGTAAATGACCAAAATTGTTATTAGATATAACATGGAGTAAATAACCAAAATTGTTATTAGATATAACATGGAGTAAATAACCAAAATTGTTATTAGATATAACATGGAGTAAATAACCAAAATTGTTATTAGATAGAGCAAATGTTCAGAAAGCAAAGCAAAGTGCGTTTAAAGGAATGGCAATATCTATTTTGTAAAAAACGTTTATTCCTCTTCTATTTCTCAAGTAATTAAAAAAACTTATACTTTGACTGGACAGGTTTTTTTCCGAGATATTATGTAGAAATCCTTTATGAGCTTAAAAGACAAAGACTATAAAACTATTAGATAAAAATTATACTTATTGCTGTTTTTGCTGATAAGATACCCTGTTTATTTTTAATATCGTAAGTTCTATCATCTCAACTACGTACACGTCGAATAATTCAACCCTTAAGACATAATTTTATCTGTTTTGATCTATATCTAAACTTTAACTCACTGAATCCTAGAGATTTTTGCTACTTTTCAAAATTGGAAAAAATATATTAAAAAGAGCATTTATGTAGACAGTTTTATTCAACTAACATTAACATGGATAAATGAAAAACATTAGTTTTGATACTATACCTATAATTTGTCTCAGACAAATGTAATAAATAGGCATGGGGTAAAAGTAACACGGGTATACTACGGATAGAGTCGGTGTTAGGGTTTAGTGAGTTAATGACAAGTAAACCCAGTGTTAGACAAGACCGGTTAACTCAAACTGTATCATAATATTGTCTCTTTTACAACAACAAATGGGGGAGGGGGGGGGGGGTTGCGATAGCTCAGTCGATAGGACTCTGCATGCAAAGGGACCAAGATCGATCCCGTATGCAGTCGGATGTTTTTTTTTTCTCGAGGATCGTCGCTTTGATTTGTGACGGAATATTTTAGGGTCAGTAGCAAGTTAACGAAATCGACGTCGAACGACGAACGACGAGCAAGAAAACCCGGATCTGTCCTCTTTCATCACCAATAACTACTACTTATACTATTACTACTGAGTGACGTAAGAGGCTTTCTTACTCGTCGTTCGTCGTTCGACGTCGATTTCGTTAACTTGCTAGTGTCAAGATATAACTGAAAGGCTACGCTTTGATTCATGACTACCGACTCACCCCTTGAAGACGGGTCTCGTCCTCGGACGTGTCCATATCCAAATCCATTGAGTTTGACTTTGAAGAATGAACTCTGAGCAGCTTCTTTTTTCGGCTCTCTTTGTCTGATGAGCAAAGGAGAATAATATGTCATAATTAACATGGTTTTTGGGATTGGTTAGTAATATAATAAGAAACATGTTATGTTTTTCACTCAAGTTTGACTTGCTTCGGGGAGTGGAGACTTGGTGGTTATGGCATTGCACTGTGACCCTAGCAGTCCCGGGTTCGAACTCCGCTTCAGGTCCTCTAATCGTGTTTTTTCTTTTTCCTTTGGGAGAGATTATTAATGCCCAACCTTCTCACTTGGAGAAATTGGTGATATATATATATATATATATATATATATATATATATATATATATATATATATATATATATATATACAATCGTTTATTTCATGTATTATCTATATATTATAATACCTTTATGGAATGACGAGGCAACGTCATTTTTTTTACAAACGTGACTTATTTCTATTTTTTTCTTAAAGGGGCATATTGCCACAACTTTACTCTTCCATCATACTAATAGCCCAGTTGTTAGAGTACTCGCTTCACGCGCATAGAGACAGAGATCGATCCCGGATGAAGTCGAGATTTTTATTTCTGACCTCATGTCCACCCAGCAGTGAATGAATGAGTAGCTGGGTCTTTAAGATCTGACGAAAAGTACTTTACGATAGACTAACTTCCTATCCAAGTATATCAAATAATTGCTGTTGTCCGTTTTATGCCACAACCATCGGGATGAACTTCGGCTCCATCGGCTTTGAAGGACTATTATTGTCTTCTTCTTTCTTCTTATTACAGTAACTTCCATGGTCCTTTGTAAAGTACTTATTTCATTATGTGCAGGGTTTTTTTATAAGTATCTAATATCTAGCCAGACAGCGATACATGCCATTTAATCACCCTCCCCTCATCCTGATTCACATCCAGCTCCTTCTCCTCCTCTTCCTCCTCCTCTTTATTCTTGTCTCCACTTTTTTCTGCACCTCCCCCTCCTCAAACTTTATCTTCACCTCCTCCTCCTCCTCCTCTTCTTCTTCTTCTTCTTCTTCTTCTTCTTCTTCTTCTTCTTCTTCTTCTTCTTCTTCTTCTTCTTCTTCTTCTTCTTCTTATCCTCCTTTTCTTCTTCTTCTTCTTCTTCTTCTTCTTCTTCTTCTTCTTCTTCTTCTTCTTCTTCTTCTTCTTCTTCTTCTTCTTCTTCTTCTTCTTCTTACTACTACTACTACTACTACTAACTACTACTACTACTACTACTACTACTACTACTACTACTATACTATACTATATATACTACTACTACTACTACTACTACTACTACTACTACTACTACACTACTACTACACTACTACTACTACTACTACTCTTACTACTACTTACTACTACTACTACTATACTACTACTACTATATACTACTACTACTAATACTATTACTACTACTACTACTACTACTATACTACTACTACTACTACTACTACTACTACTACTACTACTACTACTACTACTACTACTACTACTACTACTACTACTACTACTACTACTACTACTACTACTACTATTACTACTACTACTTCTTCTTCTTCTTCATCTTCCTCCTCTTCCTCTTCCTCCTCTTCTCCTTCTTCTTCTTCTTCTTCTTCTTCTTCTTCTTCTTCTTCTTCTTCTTCTTCTTCTTCTTCTTCTTCTTCTTCTTCTTCTTCTTCTTCTTTTTCATCTTCCCCTCTCCTTCTTCCTCCTCCTTCTGATCTTCTTTTATCCTCCTCAACCTCTCCTCCACGACTCAATCCCTCCTCCTAATTTTACTTATTCTCGCTGTTCCTCTTCTTAAACGACTTCTTCCAATGACTAATCACGAGATTTTATAAATAGATAGAGCTACAATTAAATAATAGCAAAAATAGTCTTAGATTTCTGACCTCCATCTAGCATGTCAATCTTGCCATCTTCAATTTCTGACTTTGTCATCAAACAGAGGTTCTCAGGAGGAACTGAACAGACCTGGTAAATATAACAATATAAAATAATATATGATTGCATTAATAACAACGGTTGAAATCGATGTGCACTTATTTGCAGGTCTGATAACCCAATTTATTATGGGCTCAATGTTGCAATGAAAATCTCAAAATATGACGCAAAATATTGTCTATTCCAACAATGTTAAACTAGGCCCGTAATTCCGTTCGGAATTGAGACCTGCATATATGTACACGTCGGTTGGGATTGATTATAGTTCTTTACAGTGCCTGCTTACAAGCTGGATCTTTATTTCTTGATTCATACTCGCTTTTTCAGATCTTTATCTTACGCCAGTACCAGCTCCCTAATTTGGCTCGTAGATCTTTATTTCAAAAATAAAAATGGAGCTACTTTAATGTCTTCGTCCTTATCCTCTCGTGTTCAATAATATTTGAATTGTGTGATGCAAGCAAGTTCCACAACTTAAAACGCGGACCCTTGTGAAGAATATAAGTATCAAACCGCCCCAACTATTGAGTAGTAACTTCTGTGTTGTAATGGTAATAAATAACGATGTGAAATTGAATGTAAGCTTCAATTTAATATACGAAAACGGATAAAATGGACATTTCAGGTTTCCCCTTTATCAACAAAACAGGACTGTCCATTTTATCTGGTTTCGTATATTCAATTGAAGCTTACATTCAATTTCACATTGTTATTTATTTCTTTGGGCTTCGAGTAGCAACATGGTTGTAATGGTAGCACGTCTGACCTATAATCAGGAGGTCTGAGGTTCCATCCCCAGTCGAGCCAAACTGATTTTTGCCTTGATTTTTATTCTTGTATTTTGATTTCTTAATTTGTTTGGCACTGTTTCATACACATTTATTTTCAGATATTTGCAAGCCAAAACATCGGCGGCTTTTCAAATGCTTAACATGTTTCAATACTTCTTTTTAAAATATGATTTTAAAATGCTTGACATTGATGTTATAACAACTGGTCAATATAATTTGTATATTATGGTAGTGAAATATTGGAGCTAAACACAAGAACAGAAGAAATGAGTTCGCATATCCCCAGGCTTAAATTATCTTTTTTTTTTATGAAGATGAAGGCATTTCACTCATTGGAGATTTGAAGGATGAGTTCTCGTGCGAATCGTGCGGTTATGTGGTCTTGTGGTATGACACTCGCCTTCGGATCGGAAAGTCCTGAGTTCGAGACTCACTCGTCGCATAGGTGAGTCCTTGGAAAAGGCTCTTTACTCACTTTCTTTCACCGTATTCAGGGGTAAAAAGAGTACCTGGCCATTAATTGCGTTGTCTCTGTCCGAAAAAAAATTGTAATATGCCCTTAACAGGCGTAATGTCTCATTCTACTTGTTTTGTGTTGCTGTTGATCAGGGACCCTTTGTAAAGCGCTTTGAGCACATTTAGTGGATATTGCGCTATACAAAAGCTCATTTTTTTCTGGCCAAATTTTAAAATACTTGGCTTTCCAGAGTACGGAGGTTAACTGGTATATATGACAATTACTTTTTCATCCATTGGTTTGAACTGCCTCGACTGGGGATCGAAACGCAGACCTCTCGTTTATCGGTCAGACGTGCTACAATTACAAAACAGAGGTTACTACTTGATAGTTTGGGCGATTTAATATCTACTTATATTCTTCAAAAGGGTCCGCGTTTTATGTTGTAAAACTTTGCTTGCATCATACAAAACAAATATTGAACGCGAGAGGACAAGCTAAAAATGTCTCAACCCTCCTCTGCCTCTGCTCAGACTCATAAATACAGAGACAGAGAGAGAGAGAGAAAAGAGAGAGAGAGAGAGAGAGAGAGAGAGAGAGAGAGAGAGAGAGAAGAGAGAGAGAGAGAGAGAAGAGAGAGAGAGAGAGAGAAGAGAGAGAGAGAGAGAGAGAGAGAGGAGAGAGAGGAGAGAGAAGAGAGGAGAAGAGAAGAGAGAGAGAGAGAGAGAGAGAGAGAGAGAGAGAGAGAGAGAGAGAGAGAGAGAGAGAGAGAGAGAGAGAGAGAAACATATGCACACAAATACATACATTCACACAAAAACACACTCCTCCACCCCACTGACCTTTTCGCTTTGACCTTTGACATTAACCTTCCACAAACCCTTCCGGTAATTAACATCAATGACCTCAACAATATCGCCATCTTCAAGAGTCAGATTAGTTTCCGTGTCATCATATCCCATCACCACTTTGTACA
The DNA here is from genome assembly GCF_034508935.2 of Berghia stephanieae. NCBI lineage: Eukaryota > Metazoa > Mollusca > Gastropoda > Nudibranchia > Aeolidiidae > Berghia > Berghia stephanieae. The sequence continues at coordinate 26,291,430 of NC_088372.1, read as the reverse complement.
GCTTTCCTTCTTCTGCCTGTTGACAAATTAGAATCGACTCTTTTGAGATTTTTAAAAATATAGCGCAATATCCACGTGCTCAAAGCGCTTTACAAGGGGTCCCTGGCCAACATCAGCACTTAATGTGTAAGACAAGACATGACGCCTGTTAGGCGATATTCCAATTTTTTCGCTATTGACGACCAGGTACTCATTTTACACCTGGGTACGGTGAGAGAATGTGCGTAAAGAGTCTTATCCAAGGATTCAACTATGCGCCAAGCGAGGCTCGAACCCAGGACCTTCCGATCCGAAAGCGAGTGTCATACCACAAGACCACATTCATAACCGTCTTACATTACAAATGTTCGAGAGCTCGTAATTCCTGTCATTTCAATTTTGAATTCACTTTTCAGGGTCTTATCTATCCCGACCTTATACCCTTTTGTCACGACAATGTACATGTCACAATATTTGAAAATATTAAAGTGAGAAATTTGAGAGCATGCACCAGTGTAAGATAAAGATCTGAACATGTGTGTATGAAACGGTGTCAGACAAAGCAAGAAAGAAAAATACAAGAAATAGAAACTTCCCCCAAACAAAAATCAGTCTACATTGACTGGGGATCGCGTAAATAGAAGGTCTGAGGTTCGATCCCCAGTAGAGGTAGGCTGATGCTTTTGGGATGCTTTTTTATTTTTTTCTTGTATTTTTCTTTCTTGCTTTGTCTGTCACTGTTTCATACACACTTTGAGCTTTGAGCTTTGAGCTTGAGCTTTATATAGCACAATATCCACTAAACGTGCTCAAAGCGCTTTATAAGGGGTCCCTAGCCAACAGCAACACTTAACACGTATAAAGAGACATGACGCCTGTTAGGCGATATTACAATTTTTTTCGGACAGAGACAACGCTGTTAACGGTCAGGTACTCATTTTACACCTGAGTGCGGTGAGAGAATGTGAGTAAATAGTCTTTTCCAAGGATTCAACTATGCGCCGAGCGAGGGTCGAACCCAGGACCTTCCGATCCGAAAGCAAGTGCCATACCACAAGACCACAAAACCGCACTTGTTCAGATCTATATCACAATGTTAGTTATTTCATGTTATAATTTATTATACTTACATCAGTTGACAGGTCATTGGCGGACGAAGAAGCCTCTACGCCACTTTTAGTCTTCGAATCATCGATCGCATCATCAATGCTAGACATGGGCGTGGTCTCCTTTTCGGTGTCCTTGACCTTTTCTTCCTTAGCTATCACAGCAGTTTATGAGACATGAGATAAAAGAAATTAATTTGTTAATAAGATTTTTATGGATAGTTAAGTCAATAAGAATGTAATACCCTAGGTCAGACCTGAATATTTGCAATTGTTGATTTTTTTTTTTTTTTCATAATTCTTTTGGGTCTTTAATTTTGATAATGTGGCTATTCCATTTTTAGAGAAACGAATCCTACATTTATAATAAGATCATTTTTAATCAAATAAATTACGAGTGATATTGACAACAAAATTCAAACACAAATTAATAATAATGTGAAAATGAATGTAAGCTTCAATTTACTTACAAAAACAGATCAAATGAACGTTTCAGGTTTCCCCTTTATCAACAAAACAGGATGAATGAAACACCACAGATGAATGAGAATGATTATCTTATTCATCTGTGGTGTTTCATTCATCCTGTTTTGTTGATAAAGGGGAAACCCGAAACGTTCATTTGATTGTGTTTTTGTAATCAAATTGAAGCTTACATTCATTTTCACATTATTATTTATTTCTTCGAGCTTCGAGCAGCAGCATTTACACAAACACAAATTAAGCACGTATAACTAGCATACCCGTGACGGAGACAGTAGCAGTCAAGGATGAGGAGCCAATCTTGTTGGTAGCAACACAGGCATATTCCCCAGCATCCTCTATCTCACAACCTGTAATCTCCAAGAACTGAACGTTCCCCTCCTGGTACATCCGGGTTCTTTGGTTGGAAATAAGGCGCTTTCCATTTTTCTCCCAGGTCACACTTGGGGCTGGGTTGCCTTTGAAAAAGACATTATACTTATATCTCCTATTCATAGTAAAAGAATTTAAAACACCGTGATCTAAGAGATTTCCTACTGATGTCACATTGTACTTTTAAAGCATAAAAAAGAGGAAGCCTTTTAAGATCTTACCACCAGGGGACCTCAGAATTTGATGTTTATTGCCGTTCGGACTTGGATAATGTGTGCCAAATGTCTTTACTAAGGGCATACACAGTCCGGTAGTCTAATCCCTGGCATCCGTGTATTAGAGGACTTTGCAAAAATCCCAGGTTTAAGATTTTTTTTCCAAGATGAGTGTAATTTTAATTGATCGGTATTTGAAGGGCGAGTTTTATGGTTAAAATATATTTTCAGATTACGACAGAATAGTAGCTCTGAAGTATCAAGTTTCTAGAACTTGACCATTCAAGCATCAACACAATTTTCTGTTTATCTTAAAAAATGAAGCGATGAGATATTATTTGGATAATGGATTGGGCCTCACTGTCAACAGCATAATTTTTACAAAGTTTTGTGATCTTTTAAAACAAATTCTGGAGTGGAGTCTATTATGATCAAGCACTGTTAATATAAGCAAGAAACTGTTTTTAAAAAATAGCACGTCAATTCAAACTTTCCTAAATAGAGACCTAAAAACGCTTCCAAAATACCCAAGAACTAAAATCAAGGAAAATCTGACATAAGCATCCACAGCACAAAGACCGTGAAGTTAAAGTGGAAGGAATTGATACATGTGATTAGAGAGGCAGCTGAAGCGTCTCGGTCGGATGATTAGGAAGCGAAAGGCCTTAAGAAAGCAAGTATGCTAATCTACTAATAGATAGATGAAGAATGAGGTCAGGAATAAAACCAACCCATACAAACGCAATGCATTACCATGACGACATAAATTTAGGAGCAGATGTAAGACAAAAATTTAGACCAAAACATAAATATGCTAGATAAAGTGCAAGATAAAGCAGAATCATAAACAAACGAAAAAAAGGACATTCCCCCCCCCCCCCCCCCCCACCTCCCAAAGAAAAATCATTATGTTTTGTTCAGGTCGGCTAATTTTTGAGGGGATATTTTTTTCAAGCATTTTCTTCGTTCCTTGAATAGGTCTGATTAGATACATTTAAAAAAAAACTGCAAAAACAGAGCAGAGTTGCACATCTAAACATTATGTCTTACAAGAATTTGCATTTAGGTAGATAATATTATCCTAGAAAATTGAATTCAAAAACATTTATTCAAATACACAAGCATCCTCGTTTACCTGAGACAGTACACGACATTATGATAGTCTCGCTCTCCAAAACGCTGACGTCACCAATTTCTGCCGTAAAACTCGGAGTCGTTTCAGTTCTGAAATAATTGATTTCAAAATTAGACATTCATTATTATCAATACATTTCGAAACTTTTTGAGGGCTCTAAGCAACATGCACATAATGAGAAGCAGAAGTCGTGATGTCACACCTTTCTCTCTTCCGGTTCAAAGCTCATTGGAATTGTGTAACCAGACTTCCGGATAATGCATAGACATCGAATAGGTTACATATCGCAATATAAGGGTAGCATAACATAACTATTTAAGTTGCAGGGTGTATAGGCAGATTGTTATGATTACGGCACGTAAAAGAGCGAGGATGGATGATTTTTATTGACAACCATTATCTATTTTGTCTGGGAAATAAGATGCCATCACTTTGAAACTAGAAGCTCAGTGGCACAAGGTATGGAGGACTGGTTTCACACTTCCAACGAGATTCGAACCAGTATTTTGACATCACATTTGTTCCCTATTGTAGATCTGGTAATCGAACAGAATGATGGGTTTGTTTTAATATTGATTAATGGACAATATTATTGTTGATTTGAGGGGATAAT
>NC_088372.1:26255027-26285027 GCF_034508935.2 Berghia stephanieae | reverse complement strand
GATTCTCAAGGCCAATGCCAAATCTGATCATTACCCCGTAACATATTTTCTAAATAACCATTGGATTCAACGGATTATAGAATTGTCCTTAATTCTTTTTATTTTTTTTTAAAAAAAAGGTCGCAAGTTACACCTATATCAATCTGCAAAAAATAGTTAACAATTTTTAGATTTGTTAGTAATTCTGAGCTTGTTGGCAAAAATTTAATATAGGCTGTAGCTGAACAATTTTGACCGCCAACACTATTTTTGTAAAGAAAAGATTACAAACAACCTGACTCTAAGTCTCATATGTGTAGCTAAAATAGGAATTTTTGGCACCTAAATTGTCCTTTATTAATATTGTTTTTAGGCGAGGAGCCACAAAAAGATGATGCATTCTAGCGATGAACCAAATAAAATTCTTTCCCATATATTCTTACTTCACTTCCTCTAGCTTGGCATCAATTTTGTCAGCATCTTTTTCATCAGACACGCTGGAAACTTCGACTGTGACAGAGAGATATTTTTTACCATACTTATTGTTCGCCACAAGGCTGTAGGTGCCCGAGTCAGAGACCGTGGTTTTCTTTATCTCCAATGTGTACATATCTCCATCCTGTGTAATGGTAACTCTTCCGCTTTGGAGGATTACTTTACCATCTCTGGACCACGTGATATCCGGTTGGGGTTTACCTACAATTTAAAACATACAATATAATAATTTTAAAAACTTGAGCATATATAGAGAGCAATATCCATTAAACGTGATCAAAGCGCTGTACAATGTGTTCCTAGCCAACAACAACACTTAACATGCAGGACGAGACATATGACGCCCGTTTGACGATATTACAATTTGAGTCAAAACATTTTTGTTAAAGGACTAAATTATGAGACGCTCAGAGCGGGATTCAAACTCTGTACCTTCCTGTCCGAAGGCGAGTATTATATCAAAGACCACATAGCTGCACAACATCGTGATATCAAGAAACGGCAACTGTTTGTGTAGAATCGAAATTTGAAATCATGTTTCTATAATTAAATGATGCAATGTGGAAATAATGAAACTTTACTTATCCATCAAACTGCATATTTTAAGTTTTGGAACTCCCTGTCAATCGGTATTTTAGAAGTGATTTATAGATTTATAGTCTTTGGTTTTGAATCGTTAAGGCTTCCAATATATTAAATGAGTTGTGACGAAGAGTTAGTTGTAGAAGAATGGGTAGTAACAGTTTTGTATAGGTCTGCCCGGGAATATTCCACACGGGATTACTTTTAACTGCTTATAGTCAATTTGGTCATTTGGTCATGACTGTGGACAATTTTGTATGCTTTTATAAGGATCCCCTCTTTCTTTAAATTTTGAAAGCAAAGAAATCCCAACTTTTTAGTAAAGCTGTCGGTTGTTTATTTTATCAAAAATTAGGTGCGCAAGGTTCTGATACCATTATATAAAATTTTAGATGCATCAACTTAATGCAATAAATGGAAATCAATTAATTCTTTAATTCTCCCAATCAAACAGAAGTTACCTTTAATCGTGATTTGCAGTTTTAAAACGTTGCCTTCTTCGATGGAAACGTCTTCGAGAATTCCTTCAAACTCTGGTTTCAAATCTTTCTTGTCTTCTTCCTGTTGTTTTATTTCATCCTCTTGCAATTTATCTTGACCTTCTTCTTTCTTTGTTTCTGTATCAAGCTGTTCAACCCATTCAGCTGTCTGTTTGTTCACATCAATTTCTTCATCATCTTTGCTCACGACTTTTTTCATTGCTTCCATTGCAATAGATCTGGCAGCCGTCTTAGACATAGTCTCTTCAACTCCAACTTTTTTCATTGATACTTCTGATTCCTCAACAATATCCATTCTTGCTGCTCTTTTCTCAGCATCTGCTGCTACAACTGAAGTAACAGAACTAGCTGTTTCACTCTCAGTCGCACTCTCAGTAAACGTCTCCTCTTTAGCTTTTAACTCTTTTAGACCTCTTGCAGATTTAGAAGACTCCATTGTTTCTTCAATTTTTTGGAGTGACTGCTCGGCGATGGAAGACGAAGAGGACGAGATTTCTTGTTTGCTTGTTGTAACGGTGGTGGTCGATGACCCAGAAACTTTTACGGACTTGGATATGACTTCAACGGTTTCTGATTTTCTGGAAACTGTCCCAAACTCAGATTCCTCCTCATCACCTTCCATCTGTAAAATTCTTGCCGTTTGTTTCATCAGAAGAGATTTAGATTCGTCCTTTTCAAAGTCTGTCAACATATCTTGAATAGACGAGGCAGTTTCGGAGCGTTCACTGATGGCGCTAAGTTTGACAGAATCAAGATCATCCTCATCAAAGGAACCCTCAGAGTTGTAGGCTTTCTCTGTCTGATCTTGCTCAATTTTGGAGGACTCTTTTTCGGTTCTCTTCGTCACCGATGTAGTCTTTTTAGTCGTTTCCTCAACGGTTGTTGTAATTTTCCTGAAGGAAGAGCTCTCCTCAATCAAGCTATCAAATGTCTTTTTGATAAACTCTTCATCCTCTTCATTCAGTTTCATCTCATCCGAATCTTGGTCCGCGTCGTGAATGGCTGTTTCAAAATGGGGCTCTGTAATGATAAGTATAATGAGTAAAATTATTAGAAGAAAATAAAAGGACACATTGAATTTGTTTCTTTACCATTCCCAATTTTAATTATATGAATCTCAAATTTCTCGAATACTAAGCAACTTTGTATCTAAACTACTCGTATAACAAGATTTTTCACGCAACAGAGTAACTTAAGATAAAGTATAAAATGTATAATATACATTTTATACTTATATATTATATCGTGAGCTCAGAGTTCAAGTAAATAATCTACCAATTTGGTGTCATTTCTGACCGGTGGTAAAAGATATTTATTTTTGGTTTACCTGTATTACAAGTCGCAAAATAATGAATGAATATGTCTACGCTGTCTCTATGGACGCTTGCCGTGAATATGTGAGTTACGTCGAGTGTGTCGGTCTGTTTCTAGTATCCAGTTAGTAATTTGTTTCCATAAAACTCTATCCAGTGCAAGTGTCCTTGGCTTATCAATGTCATCACGTGTGTTAAGGTGCTGAGGCAATTGGATGTTTCCTTGTATGGTTGAAATCAGTTCTTCGGTTGTTGTGTCCAAACATATTTGATATTTTTTTAGATCTTGATTCAATGTTGTTGGAAGTGAAGTTCGTTTACGCCCTCTGTATTTGGCTCTTTGTTTGAAGTAATCATCCATTGAGGTTTGTGCTAGAATATTTTCATCTCGTCGGAGCAAGTGTCCGAACAGTTTCCATCTTTGTTTCTTTATTCGTGTATTGACTGATTATACCCTGCATCTATCATATATACATCCTCATTACTGATTTTATTGTCTAGCCAACGTACCCAACTTAAGCCAACATCGTCTCAATTGTTTGCGATGAAGGGAGTCCTGGGTGTACAAATTCTTTTTTGCAAGACCCCACGTACCACAGTTAGTTGTACATAAGGATTGACAGCACTAGCGCTTCGTAAAGGTGTATTCTTTTATTTTCATTAATGATGTTCGCCCTGTTCCGGTTTGAGTAAGCATTTTTCTCCGTTTGATGTCTTCATTCTCATTAATCAAGTTTCCGAGTTTTCTTACACTTTTCCATTCCGCTTGTTTCTTGTTAACCTTTGTAATTTCCGTTTTGGATTCATTGACCTTTAGGTTCCAATGTCGCAGAGTATTTGAAATTATTTGTATCTGCTGCTTCGCCAGGTCTGCTGTTTTGTAACACGGAAGACGCCATTAAAATAATAGCTGGATTATATCGGAACTAGCCCAAACTTTGAAAAGAATCAAAAAATAAGATTGTTAACCTTTTAGTCTCCCGTCAACGGGTTCAAAGGCAGTAATGAGAACATTAAATCCAGATCTTAACTTTCAAAATAAAGAACAGCTTAATCCATTTTTTAAAATTAAAACTAAACATCACCAATGAGTGATCAGTGTAGTGCTCTTACCCGCTCCATTTTTAGCAGCTGACAGTCGACGTTCCATCTTTTGCTTCTCAGTGAAGACAACGGCCTGCTCTATCTCCATAGAGTGAATGGAAGTATGGGCCTCCTCTGGGTGGTCTTTGTGTTCTTGATGGAACAAAAAACAAGACGATTAAAATGTAAATTACTGCCGCACTTTGGCAAAACACATTCTATTTTAATCACACAGACATAAATAGTAAAACTTGAGCTTTTATATAGCACAATATCCACTAAACGTGCTAAAAGCGCTTTACAGGGGGTTCCTGGCCAACAGCAACACGTAACATTTAGAACGGGACATGTCGCCAGTTTGGCGATATTACAATTTTTTGTTTGGACAAAGACAACGCTGTAAACGACCAGGTACTCGTTTTACACCTGAGTACGGTGGAGAATGTGAGTAAAGAGCCTTCTCCAAGGACTCAATTATGCGCCGAACGCGAGGCTCGAACCCACGACCTTCCGATCCGAAAGCACGATGATAATTTGTGATGTCAATTTTCAAGCGTAGAATTTCACTAAAATTAGATTTTTCTTTAAAAGCAATTATTATTTAGATATTTTTGCAAATGTCTTTTATTCAGAGGTACAGGAAACAAGAATCGATTGAGGGGTAAAAGAAAAGATTTCTTACATTCTTTCCTTTAGGTAATTCGAACTTTATTCCCGACGCGCATTCGCAAGCTCATGCAGCGATTGCAAACACGTCCAGAATTCAAAAAAGCAAGAGTGTAAGAATCGATTATTACTTCACTTTGACCATTTCTGACTTCAAATATCGATAAATTAAAATGACCGCGGAGTTCTTGTTTGCGTTGAATCGAAGCCTTCGTTAGCTTATAGCCTGACACTAAGACCGTGGCCTTCGTAAAGTTATGGCCTGATACTGACCAAAAAATGACGTCAAAATGCCAGTCTTTTGCCACAAAAGAAAACAAATCGTGAGTTGTATTCAATAGTTCAACCAATGAAATAACTTGTTTCCATGAGCTCTGCTAACGACAACTCACAAGGCGGTGCAAAAACCAAATAATGACGTCAAACTGCCAGTCCTTTTGGATTTCAGTATCAGGCTAAAACATAACGATGGCTACGCTAAGACCCACTAAGACCCGTATTTTGACGTCATTTTAGGTTTACTGAGTTGTCTTTAGTAGTGCTCAAGGGAACGAGTGTTCCCATTGTTTGAACTATGGAATAGAATACAACTCACGATTTGTTTTCTTTTGTGGCCAAAGATGTGTCTTTTGACGTCAATTTTAGGTCTATGTTAGGCTATAGATAGTTCGAAGTTGACGTCACTCGGGTCTTTGTTATTGTATTTTGCCATCCGCGTTTATGAATAATGCTCACTGAACTGTATTAACCTGACTATAAACGTTCATGGATACACACAGTTTTGTGTGTTGGTCCGCTATACTTCCGGACGGCAATGTTATGAGCTTCTTAGCCAAGCGCATACTATCTATTAGTTTACGAAAATTGCCACATTTCGATCCCACTGGCTTCTCTATTCACTACCTATTTGCTTAGTATGTTGGAGAGGGAGAGTGAATTTAAGAGCGACATTAGAATTTCCAATTTAACATACAGTAAAGCACGGATATAAAGAGCAAGTCCACGAATAAAAAGTACATTTCTCTCTGACAGTAGTTCTGTATTTAAGTACTTATTAAACACGACCCCTATCATGGCAAAAACTCTCAAATCTGGGAATTCGAGAAGTCAGAATTTTGTCAAAATAAGGGTCGTTCTTATCAATCGATATTTGAAGGACGGTTATCTGGCCAAATTTTTTTAATAAACGTCTTTCCAGTTTACGCAGTTAATAGGAATTATTACAGGGAAAACAAGGTTCTGTATTCCAATCAGTTCGTTTCCAGAGTGTACGTTATACGCAGGGGCGTGGCTATATTGGTCGATTTGGTGCCTGGCACCACACCCACCTTATAAAAATGGATTACAGCATTTAAAACATAAATAAAATAAAACTCAGAAATGGTATATACCGCCTCTTACTTATTTGAGTAAGTCTTTTCTTTATTTTTTCCCTTTCTTTTGTATTTACAAATATAGCATGTTTTAAGTCATTGTCTTCTGATTCTGGCACCACCTTATACTGTAAGCATGTCACGCCACTGGTTATACGTATTATATTCTGTCGTTTTAACTGAGGAAGAATAATGATGCCTAGAGATTACCTCGAACAAACAAGTATGCAGAGGTTGATGCAATTCCTTCGCAGTTCTCGGCCATACATCTGTTGGAAAACAATGTAGGAGACTTAATTACAAGCGGCATCATAATGTTAACATGTTCATCATTATCATCATCATCATCATCATCATCATCATCATCATCCTCATAATAAAATAATATAATAATAATAATAATAATAATAATAATAATAATAATAATAATAATAATAATAATAATAATATATAATTATTATTATATTATTATTATTATTATTATTATTATTATTATATATTATTATTATTATTATTATTATTATTATTATTATTATTATTATTATTATTTATTATTATTATTATTATTTATTATTATTATTTATTATTATTATTATTATTATTATTATTATTATTATTAATTATTATTATTATTATTATTATTATTTATTATTATTATTATTATTATTATTATTATTTATTATTATTATTATTATTTAATTATTATTATTATTATTATTTAATTATCTTATTATTATTATCATTATTATTATTATTATTATTATTATTATTATTATTATTATTATTATTATATTATCATTATTATTATATCATCATCATCATCATCATCATCATCATCATCATCATCATCATCATCATCATCATCATCATCATCATCATCATCATCATCATTATTATTATTATTATTATTATTATTATTATTATTATTATTATTATTATTATTATTATTATTATTATTATTATGCTTCTCCGACTCCCCTTCTCTTTTCCTCCTTTTTCCTCTTCTTTTTCATCTCCGTCTTATTATATATAATATTCGCTATCGACAACTCACACTCTTACCTATAAAAGCCTTCATCATTGTGTGTGATGTGTAAAATACCAAGTGTTTCTAAAATTTGTAACAAGGATTAATCTTATTATCCTACTTCTTCTCTTCCTCCTCATTCTTCTCCTCCCTTTCATTCTCCTTCACCATCACAAGAGGCTGTTTAGAAACATATCCTCCTATAAACTTCTTCTTCTTCTTCTTCTTCTTCTTCTTCTTCTTCTTCTTCTTCTTCTTCTTCTTCTTCTTCTCTCCCTCCTCCTCCTCTTCCACCTCCTTCTCTTTTTCTTCCTTAAAATAAACATTGAGCTTTTATATAGAGAAATATCCACTAAACGTGCTCAAAGCGCTTTACAAGGAGTCCCTGTCCAACAGCAACATGTGACATTTAGGACATAACACGACGCCTGTAAGGCCATATTATAATTTTTTCGGACAGAGACAAGACTGTTAACGGCCAGGTAATCATTTTACACCTGAGTACGGTGAATGTAAGTAAAGAGCTTTTTCCAAGGAGCGAGCGAGGCCCGAACCCAGGACCTTCCGATCCGAAAGCGAGTGTCATACAACAAGACCACATAGCCTCTTTTTCTTCTTCCTTCCTGTTTCATCATCATCAGAGACTGTTTGGATAATAAATGTCTTAGTTACCTATAAACGCCTTCATCGTCGTGCGTGATGTGTTCAATGGCCATGGAAATGAGGCCATCATGTGTCACATCAAAGTTGTAGCGAGGGTTATCCGTGATCTCCTTCGAGTCCTTGAACCATCTTATTTCCGGTCGAGGATGACCTTTGACACGGCACTCGAAATGCTTAGTGCCTCCGACATAGTGCTCTGTGTTGGCCGGCATGATGCCGCAAAGATCTCACGCCACACCTAAGATTGATAAATAAATTGAACATCTAAGTAAGTATTCATTTTAATAACACAGTTCCATATTATATACAATGGACAGTGGGAATGATCTATATTAACTTTCCATGTGCTCGAGGTCATTGGTCACATTGCAAAGTGTGTTCAAAATGACTCTTTTTATTCAGCTTGAAACTTGGGTATGTTTACAACTTTCATAAACAAAGCAGCGTGTTTACATTTATTGAGAAATGTCCAATCGTTGTATAGCAACAAAATCATGTGATCGATGACTAGGTTGGACGAAAACATGAATATAGATAGCTCCCATTCTAAAGAAGATACGTTTAGAAATGTCGCGTTGGTCAAAAGACATTCACAAAGAAGAAATTAAAAATCGTGAGTTTTTATAAAGCAAAATGTTATTCAAGAATGGTCTCATAGTGTTTTTCAAGGAGCCTAAGGCGAATAGCAATACATGACATGTAGGACGAGACAGAGATAATGCCTTTGTAAGTGATAGTCCTCGTTTTTTACCTGAGTAGGGTGAAACAATGTCATTAGTAGAGCATTTTTCAAGGACTCAAGTTTGTGCCGTCCAGAGCAATACTAGTGCAGCGGGGCTCAGTTTTACTGTCTTTGCTTCGTACCCGAAAGGTAACGAGTTCGATTACCCGCTGCGCTGTGTGGCCTGGAGCAAGTCACATCGCCCTAGCTCAATTTGCGGCGCTGCACTGTGGCTGACGCCTGGGTTATTCCAGTCTTTCCTTGCAATAGACCCTAGAGACAAAAGTCCCTTATGGGATGAATAAAGGGAATTTTAAAAAAAAATTATTATAAAGTCAAAAACCCGAGTTCCATACCATTGGACAAACTGCTGCATGGACAATTTACATCCTAAGGTGGCAGACATTGGTAGGTTAGCCTTATACTTAAACAGCACTTGTGACATTTTAAATTTCAATGCCCAGGAAAAATAGATGGTACAAAGCACAAATTGACAGTTCTATAGATTTAGGATTCTAAAAGCACAACTCAAAGATGACAGACGCCAAATGGAAATAAATACCAAAGGGAAGGTATGAGAAGATGCCAACAGCAATCAACCCCAGCTCAAAACCAGAAGCTGTCTTAAGTCTCATACACAGACAGCAGCTTAGAATTCTCGCCAATAGTCATTCTGTTAGTTCTTTATACTATTACACTCGTTACTCAGAGAGATGATTTACAGAGTAAACTTAACATCTCTCGTAGCAAAACACAGTTAATTGACACCTAGTGGAAGGGAACATAACCACGCCTCTCGGACAGTCGTAATAACGTAAATAATGGCAGTGATTGGTAAACATAGCGAACTACACACGTTTTACTTTCGATGGAATCTATCTAAGTAAAATAACCACTGTTCTACCGCTTGATGAATAGAACCAACACAGAAAACTATGTGTAAACTTAAACATCAATAATCTGGTCAAGAAAATATGTGATAACTAGTCACCCATTTGGCGTTATAAAAACAATGACAATGATCAGAGAGGGGCCGATTTCGTTCAAGTTATTATTTATAAACAACCAACTATTTTTGTCCGAGCATGCTTGAGGATGTGTCACAAATTCCATGTTTTGACTCGCAAAAATTCTAGATGGTTAATACTCTTCAACAGTTGTAACGTCATTTCCTTCCTAATGACGCATGGTAACTTAGTAACACTGGCTCTAAACCATCGGAACAATGGCGGACGTCCGTATGAAATATTTCTCCGGCGAGCATAAAGGGTATCCAGAGGGGAAAAAAACACACACATTTGATCATGTTTTGACTTTTACACATTCTGATCACAAGACATATGAAAAGTTCTAGCCAGCATAAAAAATAAAAAGTAATGATTTTCTTTGTTTAGAACCAAGATGGCCGCCGTTGCCGTGCGGCGTGACATCAGACTATTGAATCCAATTGCATCTTCAGATTTTAAATTTCAGAGCTTATTCAACTGTTTATGAGCAAGAGAGAACTTTTAAATTGTGTGTCTTCACTAATAGGACGTTACAAATTTTTGCTCGTCAACTGGGAGAACTTCTGAATGGTATGTCTGATTCTAAGAGGAACTTCTAACTCATATATCTGTCAGGAAGGGGAACTTCGGAGTCTGTGTAAGTCAATTTGGAGAACTTCTAAATTTTATGTTTGTCACTTTGAGGAAATTCCAAATTATATTCATGTCATGAAGGAGAACTTCCGAGTTTTGTGTATATCACTGAGGGGCTCCTCCCAAACGTGTGTCCATCATTAAAGGGAATCTCATGATATATTTCTGTCAATAAGTTGAAATTAAACATTCTATATCTGACATTATGGAGACTGTTCAAATGTTATTTCCCTCAATAAGTTTGTCACAAATGTAACTTCCGAATTTTGTGTCTATGACAAAGGTGAACTTCTGAATTTTGTTTCCCTTGCAAAGACATTTTCAAATTGTGCGTCTATCACTATGAGTACCGTCCGAATTGTGCGTTTGTCACTAAGAAGAACTTCCGTATTGCATGTCTGCTACAAAGGAAAGTTTCTGAATTTAGCGTCTTTCGATAACTTGAATTTACGAATTTGTGCGATTGGAACTTATTAATTTTATCGCTGTCACTAAGGGAAAATTCTAAATTATGTTTCTGTCCTTCAGGGAGGGAGGATATTAATTTGGTGTCTGCCACTATGGTGACGTTGAATTTGTCACTAAGATGAACTTATTAGGAAATCTTTGTTTGTCACTGATATTTTTCACATAATAAAATAATGGTGTTTTTATTTTTTTAATTTTAGAATTGTTTGCAGTGTATTGATGGAGACCAAAAGTCTAGACGTCAGCTATTTTGTTTTATTCTGTTTCTTTTTATTTATTTTCTTGTATTTTTTGTTTTGATTATATCCTTTGTTTTTGTTTTGTTCTTTTTAATTGTTTGTTGGTTTTGTTTTGTTTTATTTTTGCTTGTCTGTTTTTTTTGCTTCGGGGGGCGGTTTGGTTTGGTTTGTTGTGATTTTATTATTATTTTTTTTGTTGTTGTTGTTGTCGGTTTGTTGTTTTTTCTTTTCTTTTTTTTTTTTTTTTTTTTTTGGGGGGGGGGGGGGTTGGTTGTAATTGTTTGTTTGGGGGTGGGGGGGGGGGGCGGGTTGTTTGTTTGTTTGTTTTTGTTTTGTTTCTTGTTTGTTTTTTTATTTGGGGGGGGGGGGGGTGTTGTAGAGGAAGATGTAAAAGATAGAAGAAGGGATTACAAGGACAAGAAAGGGAGGGCAAATTGGAGAGAATGAGGAGGCGAAGAGATGGGAAAGGAGGAGGAAAAACAGAAGGGAGAGAAGAAGAAAAAGGAGGAGGAGGAGGAGGAGGAGGAGGAGGAGGAGGAGGAGGAGGAGGAGGAGGAGGAGGAGGAGGAGGAGGAGGAGGGGAGAAAAAGAAGAAGAAAAGAAAGAAGAAGAAAAGAAGAAGAAGAAGAAGAAGAAGAAGAAGAAGAAGAAGAAGAAGAAGAAGAAGAAGAAGAAGAAGAAGAAGAAGAAGAAGAAGAAGAAGAAGAAGAAGAAGAAGAAGAAGAAGAAGAAGAAGGAGGAGGAGGAGGAGGAGAAGAAGAAGAAGAAGAAGAAGAAGGAGGAGGAGGAGGAGGAGGAGGAGGAGGAGGAGGAGGAGGAGGAGGAGGAGGAGGAGGAGGAGGAGGAAGATTGGTTCAATTAATATAGTGCATATAGCAACATAATCATATAGTATTATATTTAGTCAATACTATACATAAAGCACACATCTGGTTTGACTTATTGTATTCGTGTTCATGACTGCACACGAAAACACACACCCAAACACACACAAGCACATATATAAATATCCATTCACACACACACACACACACACACACACACACACACACACACACACACACACCAGTGGCGTGGGGTCATTGGATCAAATGGTGCCAGGCACCATACCAATCTTTTAGAAATCATTGACAGCATAATTTAATTAAAAATAAAACTGAGAAATTTTAACTCCACTGTCTTTCGCCAACTCGCCAACAACATACTGCCTTTTTAGTCTCCATTCTATTCAAGATTCCGAATCACGCACTGCGCCGACTCGTGTGTTGGTGACATCACTGCACTGAATCAACACCGTGGTGCAAAGCAATCCAAGCTCCAGTTAATGCTCTATCCATTAGTATCGCTACAGCTGATTGAGCGAGAAACTGGGTCGAATTATACTATCCTCAAATAGCGGAAAACCCCTCGACTTGTGCCAGGATCTGAGACCTCCACCGTTGGACTGGGGGGGATGAGCCAATATTGCACTATTTACGTCATAATTAGGGTAACTTCGGCCATCCAAAATATTACATTAACTGTCAAAAACACTGACCATTGTCAAGTTTATTTGTAAGCAGCAAAGAAAAACAACATAAAACTTAAAAATATGACATATCAAAATCCCCCCCCCCCCCCCCTTCTTTTTCACGATTATTGAATAAAGTAATTCTTTGCAACGAAGCATTGTGGACGAATTTACCAACATTTTTCTTGCTTGTAGTGCCGAGTTGATGGTTACGTGTGTATGAGTGTTTATTTGTGTGTATGTGTATGTGTGTGTGTATGTGTGTTTGTTTGTGCGTGTGTATTTGTGTCAGTCAGTGAAAGAAAGCGAGAAGATTGTCAACAGTTATACTTTGGTGTGTTTTTAGATTTCTTAAGTACTTAAGTGGAGTGATTTTTTCTTTGTGATGCTTTAAGATCTGAATCTACATTTTATTTGTGCAATCATTAATCGTATTCCACTGATTTTCATTATTTGAGATATACTTTGAAGTTTTGCAATGAATCAAGTTGACTCTTTACTTCACCGACCGTTTGGGAGATTGACACTAGATGACATATTAGAAATAAAAAGAATAGTTCCTCACCAACCAACTGATTTTGAATTAACACAGGTGTGGAAATCTCGAAAACGCTCTTTTTCAGTGACATGGTAAGACAGACATCAATGGCTCACAGTTAGTTTAGAAAAAAAAACAACAAACGTTTCTTTTGTTTTTATTGTCTACTTTTTACAGATACAACAAACACTGACAAATCATGGACATCTATAGGCTATAGTGACCTTAACCACTTCCATCCTATTTCTTGACCTCCTGAACGTTGTTTTAGCACCCTTAAAAGTAAAAGAGTGAAAAATTTCTTGCGAAATTCAATGAAACAGGAGCGGTTAAATTCGTTAATGATTCTGTCAATTCGCAAAGCTGAAATAGATGCCATTCCAGATTTCAATAAACAATTATAAAAAGATTTGCAGAGATGAAACATCGCCGTGCAGATTTTCTTTACAAGTATTAAAAGTAAGTAATTTCTGTCATAGGTTTTTTTTTCTCTTTTGATTTACATTTATCACATATTGATTGCATTATCTACCAAATCCAATCCTTTAAATGGTGGACAAAGAATAATTACAAAGACCTTTTCACACGGGACCTGTATCTCAGTGTTGTGGCTTGTTGTTTTCATGAATTATTTATTTTTGTGAGTTTTGTCCACTCGTAAAAACCATCGACCCTCCCCCCACCCTTCCAAAAATGAGTTTTTAACATGTGCTCTCTCCTCTTAATCGTGTTCACTGTTTTACAATTTTTTTTCTTCTAATCATGGCACCACCATATGCCGTCAATACGCTACGCCGCTGACACACACACACACACACACACACACACACACACACACACACACACACACGTTTAAGAGAAAGGGTATGGGAGAGTAGAAAAAGACGGCGAGTCATAAGAAAGAATGAGGATGGAGTCATACGGCATACGGCTCTTTGTTATTATTTTAAGACAGCAAGTTAGTCATTAGTTCTCAGCAGATTATATCAATCAGATAGTAAACGTTAAAGCTTATACACAGCTCTCTGTGTTGATGTGTTTAATTTGGCTGATAGGTGTTGTGACTATTATACCTAAACGCATAGCATTACAATAGAGAGAATGAGAGATAGAGAGAGAGAGAGAGAGAGAGAGAGAGAGAGGGGGGGGAAGAGATAGACAGAGAGAGTGAGGTAGAGAGAGAGAGAGAGAGAGAGAGAGAGAGAGAGAGAGAGATTAAATGACAATCAGAAAACACACCACTTTCTCAAAATATGCACTGCTGGTCTAGAGAGAGAGGGGGGGGAGAGAGAGAGAGAGGGCGGGGGGGGGGGGGGAGAGAGAGAGAGAGAGAGAGAGAGAGAGAGAGAGAGAGAGAGTAAATGACAATCAGAAAATACACAACTTTCTCAAAATATGCACTGCTGGTCTAGAGTGACAGAGAGAGAGAGAGAGAGAGAGAGAGAGAGAGAGAGAGAGAGACTGACAGACAGAGAGAGAGAGAGAGAGAGAGAGAGAGAGAGTAAATGACAATCAGAAAAAACACAAATTTCTCAAAATATGCACTGCTGGCAAAGAAGTCAACCCTTTGATTGATAATAATAGATAGCTTTAAACCATGCCAAGACTAGCGTACTTATTAACTCCTTTCATTAATCCATTAATTTATAATGACTGCCTGGAGTTGAAAGCACTTCTGCCTTACTCTTAGAAAACACTTTTTTTAAAAACTTTGATCAGAAAACGTTTAATCAATTTTCTCTAGATTAATATGACCCCCTAATTTGGAACAAAGTCATAAATTTGACACTTTTTTTGATGTCTCGAATTGAAAACTATTTAATTTGGTAACTTGAAGTGTCTTATAATCTTTCAATGTCTTTTTTTTAAAGTTTTCTGACTAATATAAGGGAACTTGTTTTTGTCAACGTTTGGAAAAATGTCTTTGAATAAAATTCATACTTGATTAAGCTTTGGTATGCTTATATAACATTCTCTCTATGGACAGGTACCGCTCTGAATGAATGTGTTCCAGGAAATGTTTTGTTTGCCGTAAGGAAGAGATATTTTTTGCCTTTTTTTAAAGTTCGTAGCAATTTTAGAGAGCTTGCAATATCTTTTGATCATTTCAGTGCCAGTAAAAAGGGGGGAAAACTAGGAAATTTAAAAGATAAAAATATAGCTGTAGGGTACAAAGTAGATGCAAGAGCAATATAACCACGTATCTGAAATCAGTGAAAAGTCCTATATTGACGCTGCTACATTATCTTCGTCTACAGGGACACTTAATTCATGACAAAGTTAGCATAACTAAAATCTAGTGGAAAGAACAAGAATTTTCATTCTCACGGAAAGATAGCTCCATCTGCTTCGATCTCGGCAAACTTACTCCAAGCCGAACCAGAGCGAAACCAATAAATAGTGTCATTGAAGGACATGGAAATATGGCCACAAGGAAAGGGTATCCGGAATGGAGGGGCGGGGGGGGGGGGGGTATAAGGGCTAACCCACACTGGAGACTGACTCCGACGACCCCCACTGCCGTCCTCTGCCGTCTTCCGGATAAAGACATCGGGCACGGACAAAATACTAAGAATAAAGAGAAGAGCCGCTAGACCTACCCATACCAAGCTCGTAAAAAAAAACGGCAGAGGACGTCGGATGCTTGGTACAGGTAGGTCTAGCGGTTCTTCTCTTTATTCTTCGTATTTTATCCATGCCCTACGTCTTTATCCGGCAGACGGCAGAGGACGGCAGTGCCTGGTCGTCGGAGTCAGTCTCCGGTGTAGGTTAGCCCTAAGATAGCAAGAAAGTGGACGGATGAAGGAACCAACAACCGGTCCAGGGAGGAGAACGTTCTTCCGCTCTAAAGACAGTTCCAACCACAACACAGAGATATAAGTACCTCGTTTGTTTGTTTTTAATCTCGCTTTTCTTCGATGACTTTGCAATTACAAAATACAAATATTTACGGCATTGTTGACGGTGATGCGCCAAACTTTTTCGCGTGTTCTAACATTTCATTCACGAGAGGAGATAAGCAAGACCTTTAGAGAACTGTAGAAACATTGAGTCAATTTGGCCTTTGGTGTTTAAACAATTGGGAGAAAAATCTTAACAAAGTGAAATGTACAGTGCCTGATAAACTGTCGTTGATATCCACCTATCAAGTAGAAAAGTATGACTTAATAAATTAATGATGCTTGTGTAAAGATTATAACAACCATTTTCATAATCAAATTTTAATCAGATTCTAGATTTGTTAAATTTTTAAAAATGTTAGAATACTAAATAATAATATTGGTATTATATCCACATGCAAGAAAATATATGACAGATGACAGAAGAAAGAAAAAAAAAGAAAGAAAGAATAATGCTCTGAACTCCTTTTATTTAGTTCAGGGGAAAACGAGGTTCAACATTTGCCCACCCTATGAAGAATTCCACCCACCGCCATTCGACCGCCTACTTAGCGTCTCTTCATTGTATATTTATGTCTTGAGTCTTGTCTCATTATGACTAGAACGTAGATAAGTATGACTTAATAAATGATGCTTGATTGAGTATTATACCGAACATTTTCATAATCAAACTTTCATCAGGTTCTAGATTAGATATGTTGAATTTAAAATGTTAGAATACTAAATAATATAGATTTTATATCCACTTTCAAAGAAAATTTATGACAGATGACAAAAGAAAGAAAAAGAATTAAAGAAAGAATAATGCTCTGAACTCCAGGGGAAAAGGAAGTTCAACTTTTGCCCACCCTAAGAAGAAATCCACCCACCGCCAACTGACCGCCTACTTAGCAGCGTCTCTTCCAGTATATTCATGTCTTGTCTCATTATGTCTATGTTACGTACCAGAGAAAAAAGAAAAACAGCTTCTAAAAAATTACATTACTATGCTGGATGGTACAGTTTGGCATTATGACAGAAATGCAATCAAGGTCTTTTATATCTTCTGTATTTATTTATAGACAAACAGGAATCTAACCTTTTCCCTATCATAAATAATAAGCTATTGTTGAATAATGCCCTATCGAAGACTGAAACGATTTCTAGATGATTAAGATTAAGGTTATAAGTCATATACGTGGCCACTAATCCATTTTATTAACCATGTAACTGTCCGTACTCTTGAAAAACACGTATTTAAAAATCTGATCAGAATGAAGTCCCAGGTTTGAGAATTTTTGCCAAGATGATTATTTGAATCGATCGATATTTGAAGGACGAGTTTCCTGGCAAGATTTTTAATAATAAAAAAAACGTGAGCTTTTATAAAGGGAAAACGAGCTCAAAGCGCTATACAAATGGTCCCTGACCAACAGCAACATGTAATATTATGTAGAACGAGACATGACGCCTGTTAGGCAATATTACATTTTTTTCGACAGAGACAACGCTGTTCGCGGCCAGGTACTCATTTTACACATGAGTACGGTGAGAAAATGAGAGAAGCCTTCAAAAGACTCAGATTTGATACTTTTAACAAGCTGAGAAAGTAGTCCTTCAGAGCCATTAGGCTCATGGAGCCTGAGTTTATTCCGGTTTCTTAGGCGTGAAACCGACAATAGCAATTACCTGCTACTCTTTGGATAGGATGCTAGTCTATCGCAAAGTACTTTCCGCCTGATCCAATAGAACCAGCTACCCAATCACTGCTGGATGGATAGGGGGTCATTAAAAAATATATACTTCACCCGAGATTGACCTCGGCCCCTGTGAGTGTGAAACATGTTGTCTACCAACAGCTATCGGGCCCTCCAACAAACTGAGAAGTCACACATTTACGAGTGAAAATAAAATTATGTTTTATGACAGAATACGCTTCAACAGTCATGACGCCACTTCCCTCGTAATGACGCATGGTAACTTAGTAACTGGCTCTAAACTATCGGAACAATGGCGTACGCTCTTATGAAATAGTTCTCCGACGAGCATAAAAGCGTATCCAGATGAAAAAAAAACATTATAAATCTGATCATGTTTTGACTTTTACACATTCTGATCACAAGGCATATGAAAAGTTTTTAGCCAGCATGAAGAATAAAAAGTACCGATTTTCTTTGTTTAGAACCAAGATGGCCGCCGTTGCTGGGCGAGGTGACATCAGACTATTGAATCCAATAGAGCAGTAAACTGACAAATTCTGGAGATTCAAAAAGGGTGACCCGAAATGGGCTTATTTGCAGGTCTGATAACCCAAATAGTTAGGGGCTCATTGTTGTAATGGATGGAAATAATCTCAAACCAACGCTAAATATTGTACTTTATTTGTGTGTGTGTGTGTGTGTGTGTGTGTGTGTGTGTGTTTGTTTGTTTGTTTGTTGAACCGTAGCCATCGTTATGTTATAGATAGAATGCGCTTGGCCAAGGCGTTCACAACATTGCCATCCGGAAATATAACGGACCAACACACAAACTCTGTGTAACCATGAACTTTTATAGTCTGGTTAATACAGTTTTGTGATAACAACTCACAAACACGGATGGCAAAAACAATAACAAAGGCCTGAGTGACGTCATCTGCATACTATCTATAGCCTGACACCGTGGCCTTCGTAAAGTTATGGCCTGATACTGACCAAAAAATGACGTCAAAATGCCAGTCTTTTGCCACAATAGAAAACAAATCGTGAGTTGTATTCAATAGTTCATCCAATGAAAGGACTTGTTTCCGTGAGCTCTACTAACGACAACTCACTAGGCGGTGCAAAAACCAAATAATGACGTCAAACTGCCAGTCCTTTCGGATTTCAGTATCAGGCTATAAGTTAACGATGGCTACGCTGACACTGAAATCCAAAAGGACTGGCAGTTTGACGTCATTATTTGGTTTTTGAACCGCTTAGTGAGTTGTCGTTAGCAGAGCTCATGGAAACAAGTTATTTCATTGGTTGAACTATTGAATACAACTCACGATTTGTTTTCTTTTGTGGCAAAAGACTGGCATTAATTTCACGTCATTTTTTGGTCAGTCTCAGGCCATAACTTTACGAAGGCCACGGTTGAACCCATGACCTCAAGAAGTCGGGAGACGGACTCAGGACAGGCACTAGAGTTTGAACCACTTTTGTTGGTGGATAGCGTCGAATATATATAATGCGCTTGGCTAAAAATCTCACAACATTGCCATCCGGAAGTATAGATAGAATGAAGTTGAACTCATTCTGGTCTTTGTTATTGTTTTTTTGTCATCCGCGTTTATGAGTAATTCTCACTAAACTGTATAAGCCAGACTATAAACGTTCAATGTTATATGCGCTTGGCTAAGAAGCTCACAACATTGCCATCCGGGAGTATAACGACCAACATACAAAACCATGTGTAACCGTTTATAGTACGTGTTATTTTAACACATACCATCAATACTCCAATGTCATGTTTACCGACTTGACATTGAAAACCACATACATAAAGAGGCCTTAAGTTTCATATCACGATACCATCATTTCAGTATCAGAATATAGATAATACTCTCCAATCATAGACTAGACCTTTTTACTCTCAAATTTTCATCTCCCAACAGTTTGTGAGAAGATCCCACTGCCGCTCGGTTGTCCCTTTCAAAATTATTTTTTTTAATTAGAGCTTTTATATTGCGCAATTTCTATTTAATGTTCTCAAAGCGCTTTACAAAGGGTCCCTGACCAACAGCAACACGTAACATGTAGAACGAGACATGACGCCTGTTAGGCGATATTACAATTTTTCCGACAGACAACGTTGTTGACGGTCGGGTACTCACCTAAGAACGGTGACAGAATGTGAGTAAAAAGTCTTTTCCAGGGACTCGAAACTAGGACCTTCCGATCCGAAAGCGAGTGTCATACCACAAGACCACATAGCCGCACAAATTGGAAAATTAGGGACCTGGCACTGGTGTAAGATAAAGATCTGAGAAAGTGTGTACGTGTCAGTGCCAGAAAAAGCAAGAAAGAAAATTACTAGAAAAAAAGCATGCCAAAAAATCCCCCTGCCTCGACTGGGGATCGACCCTCAGACTTCCTGGTTCCCGATAACAGCTGAAGATGAAAAGGCATGCAAATACGTGAACATGGTCAAATATCTAAGTAAGGGACAGACAGACAGAAAGACGGGGAGGTAATCAGGTAGATAGGTATGCTGCCAGTTAGACATGCATACATGTACACACACATAAGGCAAATAGGTGGACGGGCAAAAGCAGATAATAGATAGAGAGTTTTATACAAAGAGAGACCGTTGGTCAGACAGACGGACAGACAGGCAAGCAGACAGTGAGACATGCATACGTATACACAAACAGACAGGCAGACAGATGGACGGACAAAAGCAGATAGACAGAGAGTTAAACAAAGAAAGACCGTCGGTCAGACAGACAGACAGACAGATAGACAGACAGACAATCCGATATATAGGCAGGCAGACAGTTAGACGTGTAACCATACACACAGACAGACAGGCAGGCAGACAGATGGAAAGACAAAAGCAGATAGAGTGTTTTACAAAGAGAGACCGTCAGTCAGTAAGACAGACAAACACAGAAAGACAGACAATCCGATAGCTTGACAGGCAGATATTAAGACATGCATACATACACACAAGCAAGCACGCCGATGGCCCGGGCAAAATCAGATAGACAGGGGAGACCATAAGTCAGACAGATATACTGAAAGACCGACATACAGAAAGACAAACAGACAGAGAGACAGACGGATTTTCTCTCAAACAAATTGCAAGACAGGGTATAAAAAAAGAGCGATGATAATTCAGAAAAAAAACAATGACTGATATAAAAAACTGAAAGGGCATTTCTTCATCCTAACGTTATTATTATCTGTGCGTCAGAACAGAACAGAACATCTTTTGGCATTTGGCCCATAGACTGGGCCCTTCTCTACCGAGAGCTGACATTCAGCACAGGTTGCCTAACGGAGTGCAATAATTTGTGAAGCCAAGCAACTTTCTTTCTCACGACTACCTACTTAACCCTCTCCTTAACAACTTTTGGAAAATCGTCACATTCGTTATGATACAACCAACATGTTTCTTATTCAAATTTCTCTTGTACATCAAAAAAATTTAAGAGAATTAACAGTGTGTTGTAGAGCATGTTTTGCTACAGAAGTTATTTATCGCAAGAACGTATCTACTGTTATTGTGTTTGAGTGATAAAAAATCTATTTTTGTGTTAGTTGGGTGTGAAGTTTTGGGGAAAATCCTGAAAATGGCTGGTAATGAGAGAGTTAAGTGCTAGAGTTTCAGTTCTGTTAGACTGTGTAGCCTTCGTAAACTCATAGCTTGACACTGGCTCAAAAATTACGTCACATTACAAAGCAATGACGATCAAAAGATAGTGAGCAGTGAAATGTATTCCATACTTCAACAATTCGTTACTTTGAGCACTGCTAACTACAACTCAATTTTCACTTTATTTAGGTGACCGTGGCCGTATTTTCGTGACGTCATTTGAGGGTAGTGGCAGGTTATAAGTTGACGAGGGCTACGATTTATCACAGCGACATTTTATTGATGCTATACGTTTATTTAAAATACTCATCAAATCCGCCAGCCATTTAAAACGTACCGACACACAAAATCATGTGTAACCGTTACCGTTTAAAGTCAGATTGATAGAATTTAGAGAATACATATCAGACAACAGGCTGTATAAATACAATTACAAAGAACTGAATGACGTCAACTTCCTTCCATCTATACAATCATCCAATTTACTCAAAGAAAATAACAGGCCTTTCGCGCCATAAGTATGGAGAAAAGAATGTATCCGCTTTCAGTTGTTATAAGCTTATTATAGACTAAAACAAAGCAATTCTAGCTACTTCTTGGAAAGAACGCTAGTTGCGAAGAAAATTCCTACAGATCTAATTTTGTCACAACCACACATTGAGGGCAATCCGACGATTCCATAGTCTCTGAGGACAGATTGAACTTATCAAAAGTGGGTTTTGACCGATGACGGTACTTCCGGTTTTGTGACGTCACCTCCCGTCAGTCCACGTCGCTTCCAATGTTCACCTCTAGGTATGTGCCGATGTGCCGATTCGAACCTCGAATACACACCAAAAAAAAAAAAAAACAGACATACCGTGGCCGCTTATTATACAGAACTGATGACCTACTTCTAACGGTGGATATTCCACAAATAATGACAATAAAGCGTGCCTCTATTAATAAATGCATTCTATACGGCCCCCTTGCGTGTTGTATAAAAGGGGTTTGCTTTAACTAAGAAGTGCATAGTTCCAGTGAAATTTGTTGCTTAACGTACATATAAATCAATCACTTCAGAAAGCCAGACGGGTTTCAAATAAAATCAGCATTACATCACATAGATTCAAACGAATCTGCTTTTGGTTGAAGTGTTCTTTCAAGAGGGTAACCGGAAATTAACTTAAACTTGATCATTTATACAGAGCAATATACACTACACGTGCTCAAAGTCAAAGCGATTTACAATGGGACCCAAGCCATCAGCAATACATAATATGTAGGACGAGACATGAAGCTTAGGCGATATTACAAAAAAAAAAAATTTCCAGCAGAGACAACGCTGTTAACGGTACTAATTTTACACCTGAGTAGGATTGGAGGAGTGTGAGTAAGGAACCTTTTTCCAAAGGACTCAACTGTGCGCCGCTCATAGCCGTATTCGAGAGTACGGTGGGAGGATGTGAGTAAGGAACCTTTTTCCAAAGAACTCAACTGTGCGCCACTCAGAGCCGGATTCGAGAGTACGGTGGGAGGATGTGAGTAAAGAACCTTTTTTTCCAAATGACTCAACTGTGCGCCGCTCAGAGCGAGATTCGAATCTCGGACCTTCCACCAGACCACATAGCCGCGCATAGCCGAAATTCCTTAACTGGTTTAATAGATAATTAAATAAGATTATCAGATAGAGATTATTTTAACCCCGGCCATAAAGGCAAGGAAAAAAAAAGAGAAATTTTGGTATTATAAGCAGTTTGGGCCGTCACATATGAAATCCGTGTTGAACCTGTTACAAACAATCTTACCTGTCTGCATATATGTCGCTGTATAAACAAATATCTAATATATAACGACCCTTACGTCAGCAGGAGCTAATACAACATGATATTATTCTTATCATACCGATACAAGTTATATTTTATTAGTTTATATTGACATTACAAGAATACGAAACATTTCCATGATTCCAACATTAATAGACGGCAAGACATTTCCCGTGGCAGAAAAAAAAGTCATTACGGGATTCATTTTTTTTCCTGTGTCTGTGCTTTTTAGGCAGTGATCTTTGTTTCAGATAAAGATCTTTTTTGTTGCACTATTTACCGACAATGTTAATAATTGTGACCAAGATGCACATATTTGCAGGTCTGATAATCGAACGCAATTATGGGCTTGATTTAATGTTGTTGCAATTAACAAAAATAAAAAGTTTGCGTTGGTTTGAGACTCTTTCCAAGAAACAATGAGCCCATAACAATTTGGGTTATCAGACCTGCATATAAGTATACGTCGATTGTGACTTATTGCCTCAAAACAGTATTATGTAGGAACGGTTTAGATTGTGAAAATTGAAATCAGTGCAAAAAATATGAGAGTTGTGTTAACAGTTTTTGTTTTGTATGAACGCAGATGGCAAAAAAACAATAACAGAGACCTGATGACGTCATCTTCGAACTATCTATAGATAGTTCGAAGATGACGTCAATCATGTCTTTGTTATTGTTTTTTGCCATCCGCGTTTATGAGTACTTCTCACTAAACTGTATAAACATTCAAGGTTACACACAGTTTTGTATGTTGGCCAGTTTTACTTCCGGATGGCAATGTTGTGAGCTTCTTAGCCAAGCGCACACTATCTAGAGCCTGACACCAGGACCCTCTAATGACGTCATTTTTTTTTAGGTTTGTGCGGCACCAGTGAGTGTCGTTAGTAGAGCTCAAGGAAACACGTGATTCCATTGGTTGAACTATTGAATACAACTCAATATTTGTTTTCTTTTGCGGCCAAAGACTTGTCTTTTGAAGTCATATTTTTTGGTCAGTGTCAGACTATGTTAGCGATGGCTACGCTTGAAACATTGTTATTTCATTGGTTATATTTTATAAGAATTACAAATTAAACATTGTGTGAGGTTATGGGAAATCGTGTGCCTTTGTGAGTAGTAAGGGAGTGGTATAATTTCAGAGTTGTTACAGCGAATAGAGCATGGCCACGTTATGAGTATGCACTATAGATAGAATGCGCTTGGCCAAGGAGTTCACAACATTGCCATCCGGAAGTAAAACGGACCAACACACAAACTCTTTGTAACCATGAACTTTTATAGTCTGGTTAATACAGTTTAGTGAGAACAACTCACAAACGCGGATGGCAAAAACAATAACAAAGGCCTGAGTGACGTCATCTGCATACTATCTATATATATATATATATATATAGTATCTATTATTATCATCATCATCATCATCATCATCCTCATTATTATTATTATTAGTAGTAGTAGTAGTAGTAGTAATAGTAGTAGTAGTAGTAGTAGTAGTAGTAGTAGTAGTAGTAGTAGTAGTAGTAGTAGTAGTAGTAGTAGTAGTAGGAGTAGTAGTAGTAGTAGTAGTAGTAGTAGTAGTAGTAGTAGTAGTAGTAGTAGGAGTAGTAGTAGTAGTAGTAGTAGTAGTAGTAGGAGTAGTAGTAGTAGTAGTAGTAGTTACATCATCATTAGCTCAGTTGATTCATACAATTTTGAATGCCCAATGATATAAGGTCACAAACAAAATTTGATTGAAATTGATGTTGCCATGTTATAGTTAACATGAAAAACCAATCCAATTTTGTGTTTAACAGACCCATAAAAGTAGTCCTTCATGAGCCATTAGGTCATAGAGCTGGAGTTTATTCCGGTTTCTACGGCGTGAAACGGACAATAGCAATTGTTTGCGACCCTTCGGATAGGAAGTTAGTCTATTGCAAAGTACTTTCCGCCATATATAATAGACCCAGTTACCCAATCACTGCTGGGTGAACAATGGGTCAGAAAAAAAAGTCTTCAAAGCCCCAGGATCAACATCGGTAACTTCATGTGTGAAGCGTGAGCTCTAGCATCTGTAATCGGGACACCCCCCCCCCCCCTCCTACCCCCCCCCCCCCTTTCCGTTATACTTCCGGATGGCAATGATGTGAGCTTCTTAGCCAAGCGCATACTATCTATAAACGTTCATGGTTACACATAGTTTTGTATGTTGGTCCGTAATATTTCCGGATGGCAATGTTGTGAGCTTCTTAGTTAACCGCACAGCATCGATATGGCAGCTCGCCAGTGTAAATTTTGAGTTCAGTTAGCACAAAATGATGTAAAGGCGAACTTCCTTTGAATTCCAAATCTATAAAGAAATATTTCTGGAAAATTTACCCATTTATTATCTCCGGGCGTACTATAAAGAGAAACTACACAATTCAAAGCGAAAGAAATAGCTAATGATTAGTCAAAATCATGTCAAAGATAGTAATAATGTAAGCTTTAAATCTAGACACAAAAAAGCGATCCTCAAATTAATACGGCCATGGAGCTGCAGCTTTTCCTTAATTTTATAAACAAATAGATGCAATTGCTTCCTATCTTTTAGATGGGACGTTAGTCTTTTTAAAACATGCTTTCCGAAAAATCTATCAGGTCCAACTACGAATGGGTGAATAGCTGATTTTAGGAAAAGACCGTAGTTGAACAAGACGAGCGCTTTACGGACGAATTCTTACCTAAAATTTTAAATTGGAAATATACTAAGGACATTATGTAGCACTGTAAAGCGCATAGCGCATAGTTAGTAAGTGTAAGTGTGCTATATAGATAATGATGATAATTTTTTAAAATCATTTTTGATAAGCTCGAACTCTAACCCTTGTTACTTGTATCTAGGTATTAAAACACACACGTGCTCACACACGCGCGCGCACACTGACACACGCAAACACAAACGCGCGCGCACACAGCACTGACAGACCCATAATAATAATAGAAAAATACAATTTTTCTACTTACAGTTTTAGTTTCCTGAAACTTTCCTAGCACTTCTACCTGGTACAGAAATATACGTCCTATTTGCTCCGGTGTTCGAAAGGGAAGGAACCCTTTATCCAACACACGTCTTGCTTACTTCCACAGCAGCGGCAGGTAAGGTAGAGAACACACCACTTGCACCACGAGTTGGTAATACGAAGAAGTGAGTAGGTACTTGTGCTATACTCAAACAACACATAATATCACCATCATCCAGCCAAAGTGCCCCATTTCTTATGCGTAGGAGCCCTACACGTAAATGTCAAAGAGTCAAATGCCTCAAAAAAGGAGGAAGGATATTGAACACAATATTATAAAAACGTAAAGACAGAGTCCACTTAATCGACAAGAATTTTCCTTCTTACACGTATTTGCCGATTAGCGATAAAAATAAAATTACAAGGTAAGAATTGATACTTAGATAAGCCATGCCTCTCGGACAGTCTTCATAATGTAATCAATGGCAGCAGCCTCTTACGGTTTTCACACTACTATATTATGACGATCGACCCAATCAGCAAAGTCCGGTCCGCATTCGTGCACCGTCGCAAACCCGCCGGGTAGCATCGTCACAACACACCGTTCGACTAGATGCTCTGCCGTCTCGATGAAGTGCACTGGCCGTGAGGCAGCTCCTCCACCGAAGCCGATTCGCAGTCACCCAGTGTCTCCTCTTACCCTCGTGTATCTTTACTTTGCTTGAGCCACACGGGAGGGCAAAGATGTAAATCCCGGTTGACCGTCACGAGACCATCCCGGGTATCGAGCCAACGAGCCACATGAGCTGCTCGCCCCGGTTTGTGACTAAATTTGATCCAACCCGGTGCCCGAATAGCAGCCGCTATCCCGGGCGCCACACTACTTCGATATGATTAATGGCAGTGATTGGTTGGCATAGCAAACTACACAGGTTTTACTATCGATGGTCCATTGTTCTATCGTTTGATCAATAGAAACAACACAGAAAACTGTGTGTAAACTAAAACGTCAATAATATGGCGCTAAACAAACCTATAAAAAACTATAAGTCCTTAAAGGTTCTAGCGTAGCCATCGTTAACATATAGATAGTATGCGCTTGGCTAAGAAGCTCATAACATTGCCATCCTGAAGTATAACGGACCAACACACAAAACTGTGTGTATTTATGAACGTTTATAGTCGGGTTAATACAGTTCAGTGAGCATTACTCATAAACGCGGATGGCAAAAAAACAATAACAAAGACATGAGTGACGTCATCTTCGAACTATCTATCGCCTGACACTATAGATAGTATGCAGTTGACGTCACTCAAGCCTTTGTTATTGTATTTTGCCATCCGCGTTTGTGAGTGATTCTCACTGAACTGTACTAACCTGACTATAAAAGTTCATGGTTTCACACAGTTTTGTGTGTTGGACCGTTATACTTCCGGATGGCAATGTTATGAGCTTCTTAGCCAAGAGCATACTATCTATAGATAGAATGCGCTTGACCAAGGAGTTCACAACATTGCCATCCGGAAGTATAACGGACCAACACACAAACTCTGTGTAACCATGAACTTTTATACTCTGGTTAATACAGTTTAGTGAGAACAACTCACAAACGCGGATGGCAAAAACAATAACAAAGGCCTTGGTGACGTCATCTGCATACTATCTATAGTAGTCGTAGCGTCTAGTGAGTTGTCGTTAGTAGAGCTCATGGAAACAAGTTATTTCATTGGTTGAACTATTGGATACAACTCACGATTTGTTTTCTTCCGTGGCAAAAGACTGGCATTTTGACTTCATTTTTTGGTCAGTGTCAGGCTATAACTTTACGATGGCTACGGTTCTAGTGTCAGGCTTTAAGTTTACGAGGGCTGCGGCCTGACACTAAAACCCATTAAGACCCATATTTTGACGTCATTTTTAAGTGTGTGGACCGCCTAGTGATTTGTATTTCTTAGTTGTCAAGGAAACAGGTAATCCCATTGGTTGAACTGTTGAATTCAACTCACGGTTTATTTGGGGTTTTTTGTTGTTTTTTTTTTTTGTTTTTTTGTTTTGTTTTTTTTTTTTTTTTTTTTTTTTTTTTTTTTTTTTTTGTTTTTTGTTTTTTGTTTTTTTTTTTTTTTGTTTTTTGTTTTGTTTTTTTTTTTGGTTTGTTTGTTTTTTTTTGTGTTGTTTTTTGTGGACAAAGACTTGTCTTTTGACGTCATTTGTTGGTCAGTGGTCAAGCCATGAGTTTACAAAGGCCACGGGTGAGGCGTATCAGACTTTAACTTAAAGTTAAAGAAGGCTATAGATAGTATGCGCTTGGCTAAGAAGCTCACAACCTTGCCTTCTGGGAGTAAAACGGACCAACACACAAAACTATGTGTAACCATGATCGTTTATCATCTGGTTAATACAGTTTAGTGAGAATTACTCATAAACGCGGATGATAAAAAGCAATAACAAAGACATGAGTGACGTCAACTTCATACTATCTATACTTGACTCCGAAGTTAGATAAAAAGCTCCAAGAATCGCGAATTGCCCGATTTGCGGGTTTACACTTTAAAAGGTTTGGCATTACTTGTTTGTTATCATAGTATACCTGCAGCAGATGTTTGCAGGTACCGTGAAGGAGAGAAAAAGGCGAAGGGTGCCAACCAGCTCCACTGGTCCCGTTAGTGGATTATCTCATCATTAGGTATTAATAATAATGTGTGCATGTTGTCGTAAACGCAATAACTACGCTAATAATATGTTTCTTTTAGCCTGTTTGCACAATGTTATGGACTTGTAACAGTATAAGTATAACATACACAAAACGGTTATGAAAGTCGATTCGGTGTCTATGGCCGAGATGAGTCCGAAGCTTCTATCGAAGACCAGCGCTTTTGAGCGCGGTGAGTCATCGGATGAGTGACGTAACAATAATCTCAAAAATAACAAATAGACTCTGTCCGAGGCGTTGTATCCTTGGTTAAAGCGGGTTGCACACAATACAATAGTCGAGTCCGTATGAATGAATCCCTGGTGATAAACAATGACGTATAGGATAGACTGATAGCATAAAACAGTTGCTTAACAGGCGATTTGCACTGTATGAAAAATGAAAAATGAAATGAAAAATGAAAATTCTATCCCATACAGCCCGGTAAGGAAAAAGACGTTCTTTTCGCCGAATTGAGCATTTTAATTATATGAATATGTGATACTAAAAAATGAAAAGGAAATTCCATGTATTCACCACAAAGAGATAATTTCCTTAAGGGTATTTTCCAAGAGAAATGTGGAATAGCTTAGGAGTCGGTCGCAGTGCAGCGATGCAAAATTAGCTGGGGCGAGGTGACTTCTCAAGGTATCTTTTGGCTAGTACGAAGCAAATATTATGCTACCGTGCCACATAATCGCAATTAATTGTCATTCTATTATTTATTAC
Organism: Berghia stephanieae; assembly: GCF_034508935.2. Lineage (NCBI taxonomy): Eukaryota > Metazoa > Mollusca > Gastropoda > Nudibranchia > Aeolidiidae > Berghia > Berghia stephanieae. The sequence goes on along the minus strand of NC_088372.1, from coordinate 26,255,803 downwards.
ATTTAATAAAGTAGATCTTCGTGATAACAAGGCTTCCGAAGCCAAGGCCTATCCCTGATTTTTTTAAAAACATTTATGTACTGTAAAAATTGCTTGCCATCTTCTTGGTAGCACTTTAATTTATCGAAGAGTACCTATGGGTGTTTCGACCTGTGTCGAATTTATCGTTCTTATCTAAAATACTAGAAAAAAGTAGTCGCAGGTCAATAAAGAATCGTTCAACAAAAATTGCCTTTTTGAAATGTATCAATCTGTTTACAAGCCTCACTAGAATACTGAAACAGCTCTTTTAATAATGTATAGGTAGTGACCTATTATGCGCTGCAGATGAAAACAAAATATCAATGACTGCTCTTTTAGACTTCAGTGCAGCATTTGACACATTTAATCACTTTGTATTGATTGCACGACTCACTCTAAGCCATAACAGACCTTTGGCCATTATGAGTTATAACAGACAATCGTCTCTTCTATAATTAAAAAAGGTGTACCTCGAGGATCCGTTAATGGGTCTTCTCTGCAATGCAACGCACAAATTAATTGTTGGTGATTTTATATGCATTGAAAATTAAATCATCAACTTCATTTCGATAGCAAAAAAAATTAGGAGTTTATTTTGATTCATATTTGTTCATTGTTACCCATGTCATGGTCTAATAATTGAGTGCTTAAGAGCTAACTCGACTACGTTCATAAAATAAAGATGTGGAAAATAAGTCTCCCGGAATTTACTAGTTACTTTTTAAAATAAAGAACAAATGACGAATTGATTTAAG
>NC_088372.1:26142527-26247527 GCF_034508935.2 Berghia stephanieae | reverse complement strand
GATGACCGCTAACCACGGCAAGAGTTTGAATTCTTTCAGCTCCAGAAACTCTTGATAAGAGTTTGAATTCTTGCAGCTCCAGAAACTCCTGATAAATTATTGCTTTGTACGATCTGGCATTGTCGTGTTGTTAGTCTGTAAAGTCTATGTGTCTGTTAAAGACTGGTACAACTATCGGTTACAATATCTCATGAAGATATCGCTCTGTCGTTAATAAAGATTAGATTTATTTTGCATTCCTCCAAGATCCCAGCAATGACCATAACACCTCCTGAACCATATCGATTGATTTGTCGGACACAGTTGTCACTGATTGAATATCTGCCCGTTTCGCCTGCGCAGCCATCACTTTATGACCCATTGAACCGACTCTCGTATGTGAACAAAACAGTCCTCCGTCGAGGAGCGTACCACTAATTCCGGGCCTCGCAAGGCCGGCAGATTTCAGTCGTCTTCGCATGGTTTCTGTCGAATCGTTATAATCTAGTGCAGACTGTCGTGTTGAATGCCTGTCTGTTTTGGCCGATTTCGAACTGAGTCAGTGTTTTTTCTGCTCTTTTGAGAGTTTGGCAAATTGTCGAAGAATGACAATTCAGAACAACTGACATGCCTTTTATTGACATACCTGCCATTTTCATGCCAATGGTTTGCGGTCGAATCTCAATTGAAATTTTTGTGCGATTCATTTTGTGGAGATTTGCTGTCTCACTCAATGTCAACAAAGATTGGGATTGAAAGGGTCTAATAAAAACATGTCGTCTCATCACCGTGGTTGTTATTTCGTCACAAAAGTACAGAAACCAATTGGCATTTCCAGAATATTTTTTTTTCTTCAAAGAAATAAAATGGTGGCCAAACCGATGTGACCTTAGCCACTGCTGTTAAAGTTTAACTTTTTTTTATTTATGTCATTAATTTAATTGGACGTCACCCCGACTTTTTATTTATTAATCAAGATACGTATAGTAATCCACAGATCAGAGGCTGACGTTTGTGAATCGTATTATTACTTGATCCAAATACCTAAGCGATTCGAAAGTTATTGCTATTTGAAGTCCTGTGCAATGCAAGACTTTTTGTGGTTCATTGTAAATGGCACATGGGGCAACAAAAAGACGAGAGACTGAGTGGGGGTTAAAGCCTTGGTTTAAAATCTTCCGGCCAGATTCAGGCCCCATTCTTTTCACTGAATATTTCTCAAATAATCTAATTTTTATATTTCTTGAATACAATAGACTATCTAGAATACTGATATTTCTGGGATACTCATACTCCCTCTAATCCCCATATAAAAGGAGTCACGGGAGCTAACTTCGCAAGGAATGTGGGTCAACATGACAACTTCCTGTTTCTCTCCATTTGATGCAAACCAACACACACCAAGCTGTGTGTAATGTGATGTGTGAAAGTAAAGTAAAAAGTGTGAAGAGGGCGAAAATACCGTTCGCTTGGAAACTCATGGTAAGAAGAACACTGTGAAACATTACTGTTGTGCTGAATCCATTGAGGAGGAACAGGAAAGTAGATTTCATTCTTTTTAGTGATGCATTTTGAAAAGAAAGGTATTACCAATTTACTCTTCAGATCTTGAATGACAAAGTGAGGCTGAACCGTTTTTATCGATGACCAAAGGATTCGCCACACACACAGCCACAGCCAAAGCAGTTGATAGAGGTTTAGTAAGAGGTTACAAATCTTTTTCTCGGTCAGCCCAGGGCTTGGGCCTGTTTGCCGATGGTTTACGTAAAAATCACATAAACACTTTAACAGCTTAATTTACCACTCCAGTGGTTGGAAATATTAATGATGTGTTGTTTATTTATAGGTTGATGAATGAATGTGAATGAATCTAGAGATGCAGATCTTTCAACTGACACTGACGACATTGCTGCTCCAACGGCTCAAATTCAAGCTTACCCCACTCTCAATGTGAATAAAACACTGAAGTTTACAAGGAGAAACAAGACACAAAATGGAAGACTATGACCCAGCCTGTCCTACTGAGTAAGTTATGTGTTGTTCACCACATCTCGTACCCAAATCCAAATCTGTTGTCTGTTGAGAATGGGTCCACGAATTAGTGAATACGAATCATGCCTGTTGTGTTATTATTCGCAATCGAGATGCCTACACAGTACAGAGCTGAAATATTCTTTCATATGAGTTTTATTTCAATAATATATATAATATAATAATAATAAAAAGGACATTCATAACAGAGAGAATCGCATATGAAGTGTAAGGGTTGATATGCATAGTGTTGTTATACAAGGAATAAGATGAGTTGATTCACAGGCGTCATTTATGATATGCTAGATAAATCCTGTTACTATTACTCTACCTGCTGACTCTCTCGATTTTTGCAGACAATCTCCTTGTTTTCATAATCATTTTCCTTAATTATCAGATAATTTCCCGATTTTTAATTGCATTTTATTATTCTAAACGATACTGCCATCATCATACTATATCATTATCAGCAAAAACAGCATTTGCTACATCATCATTATAACAACAGCACCACCACCGCCATCATTTATCAAATTTTCATTGATTTAAATCCTAGATTTGACAATATAAATTTTCCAGAATTTTTTCACTGAAAGGTCAAATCTGCTGATGAATTCTTCAGATATCACTATTTTTTTTAAAGGAGGGCGCTGCAGAGAATATATCTGACTTTTCTTCTTTTTTTTTTACTGGCGAGGGAGGGGGAGGGTCCAATCATATCGTTTTACCATTATAAAAAAGTAGAATGTGCTAATATAAATTCATTGGTCCTTTATCTCTGTTATCATTATGTTTTTTTAAAAAATCATTTTTCGGATGAATTCTTACAGATTATGTTTTAAATTTGAAAAAAAAAAAAAATCACAGGCTTTTTAATGTAGACTGATGGCTTAGAATAAGGACAGTTAAATCAATCTCCATCTTAATATTCTTAATTGCGCTTCCTGTGACAATCACAGGATAAGATTTATGGCTATAATTTATAAAATAATGTTTACTTGTATACTTGTATATAATGTCAACAAGTAGCACTACTAAATCTCAAACATACAACAACTGGTACAAATTACTAAACTAAAAGAGATATCACACATAAGAGAGATAGCTAGGTACAGTTTTTATCCTAGGTATAGTTATCAGTGATGGACGATATCTCTCCCCCCCCCCCCCCCCCCCCCCCCCCCCCTTAAAGTCTTAAAAAGCAGTAGACTTTCAAAATAGCATTGGATACATCGGTGACTATGCCAAAATGTTGTTGATGACGTTTGTTTTGGTTGTTTGGTGAATGCAGTTCAAAAACTCATTAAGAAAATAGTTCGTCCATAACCACTCTACTGAAAATCAGTTAATTGGAGAGGGCTAAATCATTAAGGTTTAAAAACTGAAATGTTTTTTTTTGTGTTGAAAGATTAACACTGATATGTCATTTTAAAGAGAAATGTATTTTGCACTTAGAGATATTACCATGGCAGAGAAACGTTAAAAACAGCCTGATATATATTGCCTATTAAAAATGACCATTAAAAATTCGGACTTTGCAATAATGGTGTTAAAATTAAAAGAAGCTTTCAATAAAATCTTTTTATTTTACAAATGAAATTGAAATCTAAAGACATTTTACATAAACAGAAAAATAGGCACCAACTTTTGATAACGTTTAACACACAGCATGCCTTGGGACTTAATATTAATAGTAAGGTTTTCAATACTTTGGGCAATAAACATGAAAAGCACCGATTTGGTTTGATGTTGTATTGTTTTTATGGTAATTCTTCCCAAATGTTTTTTTTTTTTTTTAATTTCAGTGTTTGTAGTATACTCGTTTTCTTTCAGCTGTCTTTTCATATGACTCCACTTATTTTCAGTGAGATTCATATATGTACTCACCGAAGGCCAATCAAGTAATATGGAATTTGCTCCATTTCAAGAAAGTGCCTTATGACAATCGCTCGGTGTGGGGGGAGCATTGTCTTCATACCTGCCAATCCTTCCGCTTTTGGCGGAATCATTCCAAATTTCACTCTTTTTTTACCACCATTGTCTCTAAAATTCAGATTTTCAAAAATGATGATAATGATAAGAATGAAAAAAAGAGGGGGGGGGGGGGGGGGGGTTAAAAAGGTGACTTTTGAAAAATGATAGCCAAGAGGGAGCTAGTGGGAAAATAAATTGTACTCCTTTCCCTCTCCCGATTCCATTACCTGACACATGTGATAATTATAGATTTACCAGCTGTACCAGAATACTCTCTGTATGTGTTTGGTGGCAAAGATATGGTAATTTTGATACAGAATTATCCATTAAGAAATTCCTATTTTTTTGTCTCATATTCATATCTTCTGGCATTCTGCTTCCATTTTTGGAATGTGAAGGATTGGCAGTTCTGTTGTCCTGCATGAATGTCGTGATTGGGTCATTGTTATTAATGAGTAGCAGGATGACATCAGCTTCCAGCACCTGGTCTTGCGGGTGGTTGGATGGGAGCATCACCCTTGAATCATATACCTATGATGTTCGCATGGGTGTACGATCCGATAGTGATGTCGTTTCTTCTTCTCTTTACTAGCCTATCCTGCTTCTTTGGTTTGTGATTGTATTTTTGACAGGGGATATTTTGTTTTCTGTAATTCTTCTGCCTGTTTGTTCTTGGTTATTTATAATTTAGCTTATGATATCTTTAGGTTATGATTTTGATTTACATTTGTACTATTTTTGTTAGATTGCTTGTTTTTTTGTTTCAGCGGTCTCTCATATAACCTCAATTGTGTTGGAAGAGACCTAAAGCAACAAACAAACAAAAAAAAACTAGCACCTGGTTGGTGTAATCATTAGCTCGCAATTGTCAATTTATCTTAACCAGGGATGTTTTTCTTCCTACTGTGCGGGTGGTCGGATGGGAGCATCACCCTTGAATCATATACCTATGATGTTTGCATGGGTGTACGATCCGATAGTGATGTCGTTTCTTCTTCTCTTTACTAGCCTATCCTGCTTCTTTGGTTTGTGATTGTATTTTTGACAGGGGATATTTTTTTTCTGTAAATCTTCTGCCTGTTTGTTCTTGGTTATTTATAATTTAGCTTATGATATCTTTAGGTTATGATTTTGATTTACATTTGTACTATTTTTGTTAGATTGCTTGTTTTTTTGTTTCAGCGGTCTCTCATATAACCTCATTTGTGTTGGAAGAGACCTAAAGCAACAAACAAACAAAAAATCTTCCTACTGTGACTGTTCCATACCATCTATTCTTTAAGGGCTAGATTCTGTCTTCCTGAAACTGAAACCATTCACTGATTGGTGGAAAACACTGTGACTGTGACCATCTGTCAACTGAGTCAATTTCAAAGGTGGCCTCAAATTGCTCGACCAATGTCCAATGGGTCCATTCTAATCTGTGTTTATGTCTGTAAGGAGAGGTTGATTGGCAGGGCTGTCAGCTTTTAAACCAGCTCGATTTAAACAAAAAAGGACAAATGGTTTGCTGACACCCTTTTCTTTAGCAGTTGGTTTGGCATTTTGAACTGACTTAGTTTTTAGTCATGACTTGTTACTGGAGGCTGTTCTGATTGAGGCAAATCTTTTGCACTATGGTTTTGAAGGGTTTTCAATTTTCTGGAATCTACGAAATATGTGATTTTCTAAATTTTCATTTGTTTACAGCTGAACATGGACGGAAGCCTGTTTTTCAGTTAATTATTTTTTCATGTTTATACGACGCAGAAGAATTCCTCTTTCAATATTGGTAATGATGATAATGATCCTATTTAAAAATGATTCAATAACCAAATTTATTAGAATTATTTTAGTTGGTTATTTAATGTTTTCACTAGTTTTCATTTTTAACTTTTGCATAAAATTTTGCATATCAGATCATATTTATGCTTTCACTGTGTGTTACATTAATGAAGCTTAATATATAATTAATTGATGGAAGGTTTTTAAAATGATAACTTATTTAACCAATAAGTGAAATACCTTTATTGAAACAATTAAAGGCGGTAATTTTGGTGATAAAATTAAGTTTCTTCTGTGCCGAAATCACCAAAGAAAATAGAGAAAAATCTACCCCATGTGGCAATAAACTTGGTTTGGTACCGGCTTTGGTTAAAGATACTGAAATATCAATATTCAAGTTTGTTTTTTTCTTTTAAATTAAGAACATAGAAGAGATAATCATAATTGGTTCATGGTACTGTGAAGAAAATCTGATCCTTTCTTTTTTTTTAGATTTCTTTATAGATTTTTTGTTCTGATAATGACGATAATTGTGGTGATGCTTAACAAACAATAGTTATAATGTTAAGCATGATGATGGTGAGATGATAATAATTGTTGCAGAAGTACATGTAATTTTTTTGTTTTTTTTTTTTTTGTATTTTGGTATTCAGTTGTCGATTGCAAACATTTTCAGTGGTTTTAAAGTTTGAGCTGAGTCTCCTCGTTTCGTTGTATTCTTTCTTCAACTTATAAAACAATTGTCTCTGAAATTTTAAAGTTTGAGATACTGGCAACTTTTCTACCTCCTCAATTTGGCCAAAGATTCAGCACCAATCATTAGTGCTTTATTTCAGCATTCTTTTTGGTGTTGATCAATAATAATGAATTAATAAGTTTCTGGATTTTTCAATTTGCTATTGTTTTGTAAACAAGGCGATCTGTAAATAATGACGTCACATAAGGTGGTGCCAAATGGTTCAGAAATATAAATAAGTTCATTGTTCGCTTATTTGAGACCTTATCCATGAGCTTTCAATTTTTTTTTAGATATAGGAATGACATGATTTTCTGAATTCTGATTTTTGAAGAATTCTTTTTGTTGGTTGTACGTTTATTAATCTTTGAGCAAATTTAATTCTTATGACACCATTAAACAGAAAATTCAAATAGCTGATATATTTAATTGGATACCTAGTGTTTAAGTGTGTTGATTGAATCATTTGTCCAAACCGTTTGTCAAATTACTTAATTGAATTATTTTGTCTTTTGGAGGTCTGACTACATGTTCTGTAGATCTGACTCAGAATAACAGTAGCAGTATTCAAAGAATGATACATGAACACTGAAAAAAAAAAGCATCCCTAAAAACAATCTGAGAAGCAAGCTTCAATGGCATATCAAATTTAGTCATGAATTGTGAAGGTTTTGGTCGTCATTGTTCTCATTGATTTAGATTCAGGCTAGACTATAAATGATTCATGACTGTTTTGTTTCAAAGCAAATATTTCTAAAGCTATGTTATACCTTCATTCTTTTATGTTTTAGACCTAAGCACAATTAGCCTTAAAAAGCATTTGGAACATTTTGTCTAGGGATACAGCTGTTGTACCAAAAGATTCAAGGTGGCAGCTCGAGGGCTAAAATTTTAATTGAATAAATATAACAATACCAATATAACTGTTTTGGTCACTAGACAAACTAATCACATTTTGAGATTGTTAAAAGGAGAAAGAGCAAGACTAAATCCTTATAATTCTACATGAGAAGGAGATAGGTCACATGAGTGCTTATCTTCCTGTGAGGGTGGGTAATGGGGAGATAAGATGATTCCAATACCTTGGTTTTGACCAAGTAATGCAATACTGTAACATTCAACTGTCCCGATTTAGCAATCTGGGGGAAAAGAAAAAGAAAGTCAGATGGTCGAGTTGGATATTTAATTGAAAGAATTGTGCCTTCAGATATCAAGTTTTAGCTGTTTCATACATACTTGCTGTTTATACACATTTATGTAACATTCCTTGAACATGATTAGTAACTGGTTATAGGCTGTGACATATATTGTAAGAATGATAACACGAAAATAACAAAATGTCTATAAGGCCCCTTTCACTGTATAAAATTGAAAATTGGTTCCATAATGCCTACTGGGGGAACAGTAGAAGCCCTTTTCAGTGCATTAAGCATGGTAAAATTCGTGGAAATGCACTGTGTAAATGTTAATTTTTATCCATTATTTGCTGTTTAATGTTGTAGTTGTGTTTACAGTCAAGATTGAATAATTCATCATCCATGCTTTTTTTTTTTTTTTTTTTCCAAATAGAGATGATTACATCATTCCGGATATAGACTTATCTCAGGTTCCTCTGCCACCACCCCCATCATCCCAGACCAATAAAAACAACCAATCAACATCGTCATCGCAACAATCAGAACCCACCTCACAGGCACAGGATGAGGAAAGCAGTCGGAGGGGAAAGAAAAAGAAGAAGAAAAAAAAGAAAGGACAAGATAGGAAAAGATCTTCCGCAGAGGATTATGATGAAGAACTAGAGGTTGGTTGATGGGTTTGGTTGTTTTCCTATAGCCAGTTTTATTGGGTTGTTGATTTTATTCAGTTTGTTCATTTTTATTTTTGTTTGTTGTATTTCTCTCTGTCTTAACATGTTCTTTTGTTCTTGTTGTTTTTTGTTTTGTTTTTTTCGGACAGGGGGGGGGGGGGGGTTTATTATTTTTTGTAGTTGTTCAATTGGCTTTTACTTAAATAATACAAAAGCAAAGTCCAGACTGCCCTGTTGAAATTATGTAACAATAGGAAATTGAATGAAAGCTTCAATGTACTAAATGAAAATAGATAATGTGAACGTTTCGGGTTTCCCCTTTCTCAATGTCTTCATTATCTGTTTTAATTTATTAAATGATAGCTTCCATTCAATTTTCTATTGTTTTTATTTCTTCGAACTTCATTCAGGCAGCAACATTTTCAATATTGAAATTATGTTAACCCCTGAAAGATTTATAAGACTCATAAAGGACACAGGATTTGTTTTAAATCAAAATTTTTCTCATTAATTATCATGTCATAATGAAGAACTAACCAGTTTCACGAAGAGACCAGTAACGTATTTTCTTAGTGAAAAATGTTGTGTTGATGATATGTTACTGTAAAATATTATCCCACATGTCAAAGGTTAAATTGTATGCTCTCTTGAGAGCCTTGCAAGCCGTATTAATTGTTAGATAGAAACAAATTTATGCAAATTGGCGATAAATTAATTGTATATATGAATCAGTCAGTCTTGAGGTGCTCGTGTTGCCTAGTACATGAACAAAAGTCACGAAAGAGAGGGATTTTTTTTTTTTATGATCACAATTACAATGTTACATCATTGGAAAGACAATGAGATTGTCTCGCAGAAGGCAATTTTATGTAAAATAACTAAAATTTTGTTACCTTCTCAGTTCCCAAACTTATGTTTTGCCCATATCTGACAATGTCTGTCATAACTGGTCTCCTTGTCCTTTAAGGGAGGTTTGGCTTTCATGGGATATGTCAAAATGATGTACTTTTTGGAGTATTTCCTACATAAAGGCAATGAATATAGAAATGTCTAGCGGGGCTAAATTTTAAGTTAAAGAATCGACTAAGATACCACAAGTGCCTTTAAGCAATGAGAAAAGACTGATGACGATTTGAATAATGAAAAACGACCTTGTTTTTGCTTGATCAATTTTTTTTTCTTACAATCGTTAAAGATGATGATGATAATAATAATATGAATAACAATAATAATAATCGAATGTGTCATCGATCAATTAGGTAGTATCTTTTTGATCAATCAAAACACAGGATTTATGACATACTCTCAAGCCTGTTCGGACGAACATAACTGGTGGTTTACAAACAATGGAATGCATTCAGTCACGTTTCTGCTTTGTTATTATTTTAGGTCCGTTGGTTATATGATTATTTCTCGCTAATTTTCTCATTCAGACTATAAAGATCTGAACAAGTGTGTATGAAACTGCACCAGTCAAAGCGAGAAAGAAAGAAAAAAACCCCAAAAATCAGTCTTCCTCGACAGGGGAATTTCTCAATTTCTGAAGTTCATTTAAGAGTTACACATAGTTTTGTATGTTGGTAAGATTGATCTGGCAGGTAGAACATGTGAGTGTTTTGTTTTAACGCATACAATCAGTACCGTAGTAATACATGTGTAGTTTGCTTATATTAGTAATCACTGCCATTGTTAACCAAATAATAATTCCGGTCTGCAGGAAACAGCTAAAGGGGCATAGTTATTTTCCCCTCCATTACAATGTTCTCCTCACCAAATATATATATATATATTATATCAGGCGATATTATATGTAGTGGAAGGGAACATAATCACGCCATTTTGGACAGTCGGAATGTTAACAAAGACAGCTTGTGCTAAACTAAGCAAACTACACAGTACTCACTAGATTTACACGCCTGTGATCAATCTACCATCACAGAAATGTATGTGTGACCTTTAACTTTTATAGAAGGCACGAAATTGACGCCACTCAGCTCTTTATTTTTAAAAAAAATTTTTAGACAGCTATTTTAATGATTAGTTCTCACTAAATTATATCAGACTATTGATGCTTTGTGTTTAGGTAAAATACTCACAACATCCGCTAACCGGATATACCATATCAACACACTAAACTGTATAACCTTGAACGTTGATGGTTGCTGTGCGCTTGGCTAAGAAACTCACAACATTGCCATCCGGAAATATAACGGACCAACACACAAAACTTTGTGTAACCTTGAACGTGTAAAGTCCAGTTAATAATCCAGTTTAGTGAGAATTACTCAGAAGCATGGATGGCAAAAAACAATAACAAAGGCCTGAGTGGCGTCAATTTCGTTCTATCTCTATAGATAGATTGAAGTTGACGTCACTAGGGTCTTTGTTATTGTTTTTTGTCCATCCACGTTTATGAATACTTCTCACTAAACTGTATGAACCAGACTATAAACGTTCATGGATACACACAGTTTTGTGTGTTGGTCCATTATACTTCCGGATGGCAGTGTTATGAGCTTCTTAGCCAAGCGCATACTATCTATAAATATTCATGGTTGCACATAGTTTTGTGTGTTGGTCCATCATACTTCCGGATGGCAATGTGGTGAGCTTCTAAGCTAAGCGCATACTATCTATTAATTGATAGAATTTAGTGAGAACTGATTAAATGGCAGTCTAAAAACAAAAACAAAGAGCTTAGTAACCTCAATGTTGTTTTTCTTTAAACGTCCATGGTTACACAAGAATTTTCTGTGTTGGTAAGTTCTATCCCGCTGACGGATGTTGTGGGAGTTTTATTTAAACGCATGGCTTCAATAGATGGAACGAAATCAAAGTCACTCAGCTCTTTGTAATTGTTTTTAGACAGCAATTTTAATTAGCAGTCATCACTAAAATGTTTCAATTAACGTTTAAGGTTATGCATATTTATTTTGTGTGTGTGTGTGTGTGTGTTGGTATCCGGCTGGAGGATGTGAGTATTTTAACTATGCGCATAACATCAATAGAATGATTAAGAAAGAAGAAAAAACAACAATCACCCAACTATCGTCTTCAAACAATAACAAAGAGCAGAGCGATTTCTACTTCATTCATTCTATTGTTTGTAAACAACCAAAATACAATGTTTAACCGAGCTTGTTTGAAATGTGTCACAAAGCCCATATTTTTGATTGGTCAAATATCTACTGGTTAATAAAGTTAAACATATATTTGTGTCTAGTTTACAATGGGCATGATCTATATTCCCTTTCCCTGTGCTCGAGGTCATTGGTCACATTGTAAAATGTGCTCAAAATGCCCTACATAGTGAAAAGTATTCATAGTTTTTTTTAAAAATATCTAACATCATTGGTCATTTTGTTCAGCTTGACACATGTGTATGTTTACAACTTTCATAAACAAAGCAGCGTGTTTACTTTTTGTTAAGAAATAACCAATCGTTGGACATCAACAATTCATGTGATTGATGGACGAAGACATGAATATAGATCGCTCCCATTGTTTAGTTTTACGACACAGGTGGCGTACATTCATTTGTGTTTTTTTTTCTCCTATTTATGTTATTACCATAAAACACACGTTCGTGTGTCAGTTTTAATAATTTGTTAAGTCATAATGTAAACAACGACAGTGATTGGTAAACATAGCGAACTACACATGTTTTACTATCGATCGCATGTGTCTTAGTAAAATACCCACTATTTTATTTACAGAAAACTATGTGTAGATTTAACCGTTTATAATATGGTCGAGAAAATCGTCCGATAACCCGATTTGGCGGTAAAAAAAAAAAAGTAACAATGATCACAGATAGGTCGATTTCATTCACGTTATTGTTTACAACTATGTCCGACCACGTGTTAAAGTGTGTCACAAATTCCATTTTTTGATTGGTCAAAGATCTACAGGTTAATTATCAATAAGCTCATTTTCACTCCCTCTCAGGTTTTATTTATTTGTTTATTGTTTCTTGGCTATTCTTTTGGGAGTCGGTTATGAAATAATCTTTTATATGTAGATTTGAATGTCCTCTTTTATTGATAGTATGCGTTTAAGTAGAATACTCACCATTTCTACCCACCAGATCAATCATATTTACACACAAGACTATAATATTATAAAACCTGAGTAGTTTTTATAGAAAGAACGAAATTGACGTCACTCAGCTCTTTATTATTGTTTTATTATTTATTAGACAGCCATTTTGTTGATTTGTTCTCACTTAAATATCTATCGGACTATAAAATGTTACACATAGCTTTGTGTGTTGGTACGTTATACCCGGTTGGTGAATGATGTGAGTATATTACCTAAACTATAGCATCAATGGTGAAAACTGGTCACCCAACGGACGGTCGAAAGTCAACAAGAGCGGAGTGACGTCATTTTCATTCGTTATAGTGTCGTTTTCTGTCCGAAGTGTCCCGGAATGTGCCGACTTGTTCTTGCAGGTCTTGATTTAGGGAATCACTAAGGTGCGGTGTCGATTGCAGTTGCAGTTTTTTCTTGGGGGGGGGGGGTAGTAGTAGTAGTAGTAGTAGTAGTAGTAGTTAGTGCATAATAGTAATAGTAGTAGTAGTTAGTGCATATTAGTAATAGTACTAGTAGTAGTAGTAGTAGTAGTAGTAGTAGTAGTAGTAGTAGTAGTAGTAGTAGTAGTAGTAGTAGTAGTAGTAGTAGTAGTAGTACATATATATAGTACGCTCTCACCTGCCAGGCGGAGTTGTCGTACCAATAAGGTCGCAGGTTCAAACCCCACCACCGCCGTGGAAAAAAAAAATTTTATTCTCTATTGTCTTCTGGCACTTTTCTACTCACTTCATATCTTGTTGTTACCAACATAAGTGCCTGCTCCACTCACTTTTCTGAATTAAAAATTCACCCCATACACCGGAGCATACTCAATGTCTCAATCGTTTCTATGTTATATGTTTGTGATGAGAATATTGGCTATTAAGCTTAACTGCTGGTCAAAATTACTTCGCGATGGTGGTGAACGAATCGGCGGTCTCAAGAAGTGGGTGAGAGAGGGATCTAGAAATGACTTTGGGTTTGAAACGAATATTTTTGTGTTCGTGGATAGCTCACACGGTAGAGCCACGCTCTCACCTGCCAGGCGGAGTTGTCGTACCAATAAGGTCGCAGGTTCAAACCCCACCACCGCCGTGAAAAAAAATTTTATTCTCTATTGTCTTCTGGCACTTTTCTACTCACTTCATATCTTGTTGTTACCAACATAAGTGCCTGCTCCACTCACTTTTCTGAATTAAAAATTCACCCCATACACCGGAGCATACTCAATGTCTCAATCGTTTCTATGTTATATGTTTGTGATGAGAATATTGGCTATTAAGCTTAACTGCTGGTCAAAATTACTTCGCGATGGTGGTGAACGAATCGGCGGTCTCAAGAAGTGGGTGAGAGAGGGATCTAGAAATGACTTTGGGTTTGAAACGAATATTTTTGTGTTCGTGGATAGCTCACACGGTAGAGCCACGCTCTCACCTGCCAGGCGGAGTTGTCGTACCAATAAGGTCGCAGGTTCAAACCCCACCACCGCCGTGGAAAAAAAAATTTTATTCTCTATTGTCTTCTGGCACTTTTCTACTCACTTCATATCTTGTTGTTACCAACATAAGTGCCTGCTCCACTCACTTTTCTGAATTAAAAATTCACCCCATACACCGGAGCATACTCAATGTCTCAATCGTTTCTATGTTATATGTTTGTGATGAGAATATTGGCTATTAAGCTTAACTGCTGGTCAAAATTACTTCGCGATGGTGGTGAACGAATCGGCGGTCTCAAGAAGTGGGTGAGAGAGGGATCTAGAAATGACTTTGGGTTTGAAACGAATATTTTTGTGTTCGTGGATAGCTCACACGGTAGAGCCACGCTCTCACCTGCCAGGCGGAGTTGTCGTACCAATAAGGTCGCAGGTTCAAACCCCACCACCGCCGTGAAAAAAATTTTTATTCTCTATTGTCTTCTACTCACTTCATATCTTGTTGTTACATATATATTAGTAATTGTAGTAGTAGTAGTAGTAGTAGTCGTAGTCGTAGTAGTAGTACATATATATTAGTAATTGTAGTAGTAGTAGCAGTAATGGTAGTTGTAATTGTTGTTGTTGTTGTGGCAGTATTATTATTATTATTATTATTATTATTATTATTATTATTATTATTATTATTATTATTATTATTATTATTATTATTAGTGGTAGTAGTAGTAGTAGTAGTAGTAGTAGTAGTAGTAGTAGTAGTAGTAGTAGTAGTAGTAGTAGTAATAGTAGTAGTAGCAGCAGCAGCAGCAATGATAAAAAAGGTGGAGGGAGAAGAAGATGAATATAATATTTTAAATAAAGTGTCATTTTCATTGTCTTGTCTAAATTCAAATCCTTTATTTTGCCTCAATGTTGTCATCAGAAACAATGAATGGACAACTTTCCACACATCATTTTGATGTTCATGTCTCAGGCCAAGTCAAGACATGCTTTTCCCACCCTTTCTTCACTCGGCGATCTCGTCCCCACCACGCACAGCGACGTAAGCGGCTGCTGCTCCTGTGCCGACTCGATTGTGTGCTGTATCGCCACTTTACATCAATACACACACACACACACACACACACACACACACACACACACACACACACACACACACAATACACGCGTTTTGCTGTGTTGGCGTTGCAGTCAGGCGCGGAGAGATACACTGCTCTTATTTGCCGCGTAACCGCTGTCTGTGCTTATCTAGCAATAGCTATTGATATCCTAGTAATATTATTTATTAATATTTGTTTTGATATTTTGTCAGTAGCAACACTTTACTTATTACTCTATACATTTGTCATCGAATATATATCAGTCTCCGGTGTTAAGTGAGAAAACTAAACTTTAATGTGAAAAGAGCATCCAAACAAAACCTTCCGCGAGTCTCTTTGGACCTCGTCTCGTCACGTTCGGAGAAATGATAAATCCTCACTTTCATAGTATTTTTTTTATTAAGCTTTAATTTATATTTAAACCACTTTGATATAATTATAAACGTTTGCCTATCGACGTCGTGGCACCGCTAAAAAAACTACCAACGTTTGGTTTGTCTGCTAATCAAATAGCACGTCATTGTGGCATACATGTGACTGTTATTGTTCCCTCTTTATTATGTCATTTAACGGGCAAATAAATTAATAATAATAATAATAATAATAATAATAATAATAATAATAATAATAATAATAATAATAATAATAATAATAATAATAATAATAATGATGCCGATAATCATTAAAATACCATGATATAATAATAATAATAATAATAATAATAATAATAATAATAATAATAATAATAATAAAAATAATAATAATGATGATAATAATGGTAAATGTTGTGCAAACTTCAGTATCTTCTTTTTTTTCTTTGAATCTTCATCATCAGATGGTAATCGGGGCATTTTTTGTAATAACTGTAATAATGATATTATTATTATTATTATTATTATTATTATTATTATTATTATTATTATTATTATTATTATTATTATTATTATTATTATTATTATTAACAATAATAATATTATTATTATGATTATCATTATTATTATTATTATTATTATTATTATTATTATTATATTATTATTATTATTATTATTATTATTATTATTATTACTGTTATTTCATTCAGTTATGGTCTAGACCCACGACTAATAAGGTCACCGAAGTTGACAACACAGAACAATACCTTTTACGATGGTTTTGATAATAATATAAAAGTGACAATTATATACAAATACGAAGCACTTCTAACCAACAGTTTAAACCGTAAAAAATGAATAAAAAAAATAAATCATTCATATTATGTAAAAAAAAAAAAATCAAGAAGGAGGTTTAAAAAGTGCCATGAACAGTAGCCATATGGTGTTGTAATTAAAGCTTTTATACTTGAAACCTAAACAAATGAACCAGGTTCGAACTTGGATGTCTCAATGCATTGTTCTTAGCATTGTTATCAGTATTCTCATATCAGGTTTTGTTAGTTTATTTGCTTATTTTAATCGTTTGGTCTGTTTTGTTACATTTAAAATTAAAAAAAACAACAACAAAAAACGTAATGCACAGTCTTTCTCACTGTTATCGGTATTCCCATTTCATTTATTTTCTCATATTGTTTTGTCCTTTTGAAATTTTTGTTTGTTTTGTCTTAAAAAATGCATAGTCCTCATCATTATTATTAGTATTGACATTCCGGTCATTTTTCATGTTCTTTTGGGGTTTTCTGTTTGTTTTGTTCCTTTTGTGTTTTTTTGTGGTTTTTTTCCTGGGTTTTTTTTTGTTTTTGTTTTTGTTTTTTTTTTTTCTCATTTTTGATTATAATGTTGCCCAAATGATACTGGACTTATAATTTAAGCACATCTCCCCCACCATAAAGATGCTAGTCTCATGGGTGGAAAATAAAACGAGGCTTGTTTGGTTTTACTTTATGTTCTGAAGAAAGTGTAGGACACATGGAATATGGCCTCGTCCATCATGTATTAACATAGGGTCTGATCCATCATGTAATTAACGTAGAGTCTGATCAATCAAGTACTTACCTAGGGTCGGGTCCACCGTGGACTTGATGTAGGGTCTGGTCCATCATGTATCATAGGTTCTGGTCCATCGTGTACTTACACAGGGTGTGGTCATGTTATAATCATAATGTCAACCCAAATTCTTTCTTTTTGTCCAGGATGGCAACAAGCAGGCATTTGATGATAATGGCGGTGCAGGTGGTGATACAGGTTACAGAGGAAAGGAAGTGGACAATATTCAAGGTGACAAGGAAGAACATGAAAAGCCTGATGCCAGTGGTTCGTTGTTTGTTTAATAGTTTTTTGTATTGTTTTGTTTTGTTTTTGAAATTTATTTTCTTGTTTATTTGTTTATTTGATAATTTATTCATTCATTTCATCATCATCAACATCATCATAATGTAATAATTAATTTATACAGCGCATAGAATCCACAAAGTGCTCAAAAGCACTACACATAGAAAGACGTTAGGTGACACAAAACGCAAATATTGTTACTACTCAAAAGGTCTGCATGAATAGGAATGTTTTCAAATGTTTCCTAAAATTACTGAGCTGGGGAGGTGTCTTTGTTTTCTTTATCTTATGTGTTCCATACTTTAGGGATCCCGATAGAGACATTTTTTTCAGCTAGAGATAGTTTACATGTGGGAACATAAATCAGTCTTTCATTTTGGATCAAAGTGGCCTAGTAGGTGCATGGAAGTCAAGGAGCCCTGAGAGATAGGATAGCGCTATATCAATTAGGCATTTGAACACCATTGTGGCAATTTTGAACTCCACTATCTCTTTGACAGAACTCCAATGTAGAGACCAAAGGATGGACCTGATGTGCTCTGTAGACTTAGAGAGGGGTTACTAATCTAACCACCCCATTTTTTGACTTTCTACATGTTATTACTTATACAACGTGGAGCATCTAGGAGCATAACATTACAGTAATCAAGTCAGCTCATCATAAGTGAATTAATTTTTAAAATTTAAGAATTAGTATCAATCAATTTTCTTATTTTGCTAAATAATGTTTCTCGGATGAAAATATGAAGATTGACAGGCTTTTGTGACATGTGTTTTGATGGAAATATCATAATCCAAATAATGACAGGCTTTTGTGCCATTTGTTTTCATGGAAATATCAGAATCCAAATAATGACAGGCTTTTGTGACATGTGTTTTCATGGAAATATCAGAATCCAAATAATGACAGGCTTTTGTGACATGTGTTTTCATGGAAATATCAGAATCCAAATAATGACAGGCTTTTGTGACATGTGTTTTCATGGAAATATCAGAATCCAAATAATGGTAGAAATATCAGAATCCAAATAATGACAGGCTTTTGTGACATGTGTTTTCATGGAAATTTCAGAATCCAAATAATGACAGGCTTTTGTGACATGTGTTTTCATGGAAATATCAGAATCCAAATAATGACAGGCTTTTGTGACATGTGTTTTCATGGAAATATCAGAATCCAAATAATGGTAGAAATATCAGAATCCAAATAATGACAGGCTTTTGTGACATGTGTTTTCATGGAAATTTCAGAATCCAAATAATGACAGGCTTTTGTGACATGTGTTTTCATGGAAATATCAGAATCCAAATAAACCCATAAATTAAGGATGGAACTAGTTTTACGGAAATTTATGCGAGCATCTTTAATGTCTAAAGATGTTACATATATTTTATGTCTATGATGATTTGTTCTTTTAGGAACATTAGGAATTCGGTATTAGAGTTTTAACCTATTAGACATCATCCAGGTTTTGATGTTTGTTCAGCATTCTTGGATGGTGGGTATTTATTGCTGGGGTGAATTCTGGGTTGTCTTTAGTGAGTGATACATAAAACTGGGTGTCATCAGTGCATAAATGATGAACGATGTTATTAAATCACTGAAAGGGGCCATGCAAATATATGTCATCTTGTATTTTCATCAATTACAGATCCTGTAAAAGTGTTGAAATTCTTAGTTGTTTTGAGTGTGCATATTTTGTACACTTTTAGTTGGATATTATAGCTAAATTTTCTTTTTTCTTGCAGATGACAAATTGGAAGCTGAAAGTCAAGAGATTGTCACTGCTAATTCAGACCAAGAACTTAGAATCACCCATCCCAAAGAAGAATCAAAGAAGGCAAAACCATCTGAAACTTCTTTAGCAAGTAAACAGCCCCAGCCTGCTGCACCTAAACTCCAATTCAAATTAAAAACAGACCCGGAGAGTGGTAAAGCAAAAGTCTCTTTTAATCTCGGCAAGTCTTTAAGAAGGGGTATCATTCCCCTGAAGACAGTGGAGAAGGAGGAAAAAGAAGAAAAAGAGGATAATGTTGAGGATGATGGTAACAGGGATAACGATAATGAAAATTCTATTGTAAAAACGGCTGGTGGTGAAGTGTTGGCCACCAGGTTCAAAGTAGCCAAAAAGTTTGAGATGTTTAGACCAGATATGTTAGTCACAAAACAGCCCCTAGTTGTTCAATTACCTACAACAACAGCAACAACTCTCTCTGCTGTAGAGAGTGTTGATGTTGCCATAGCTCCTGCCTCAAAGAGTAAGATTATCAACCCAGCTGCTGCTGCTGCCGTAGCTGCTGTTAATGCTGCCATTGCTGCTTCTGAATCTGCAGGTTCGATTACAGAAGACACTGAGGCAGACCCTGTCAAAAGAGAAGATGACACAGTTTCAGAGGAAAAGAAGGCAGATGGAAAAGAGGTATTGGATGACATTAAAGAACAGTCATGTGATAAGGTTGATAAAGACAGATGTGATGAAAAGGAAAAGATAGTGAAAGAAAAAGCTGATAACGAGGAAGATGAGAAAATGAAAGAAAGGAAGAAGAGAGATTCTGTGGAGAAAAGTAAAAGATCCACAAGAGCAAGCAGCAGAGACAGAACTGATAGCCGAAGTGGGAGGGATAGCAGGGAAGAAAAGTCGAGGAGGAGGGAAGAAAAAGAAGATGAAGACAGGAGAGATAAAGATAGACACAGCCGTTACTCTAAGAGGAGGGAAGATAGAGATTACTTGCCCTCCGACCGGCGGTCCAGAAATTTCAGGAGAAGCAGAAGCGGCAGCTGGGGAAGGGGTAAAAGTAGAAGTAAGTCTCCCGATCATAGGGATTACTCAAGGAGAGGTGAGAGAGGGACACGGAGAGACAGGAGTAGGAATTATGATAAGGATAGTGGGATTTATAATCGCAGGAGAGAGAGGGATAGAAGAGGACGGGAATCAGATATTCAAAGAGAGAGGAGTAAGTCAAAGGATAGAGATAGCACGGGAAAAGAAGCAAAGGAAAAGAGTGGAGATAAAACAAGAACTAAAGGGAGAAACAGGGAGAGGAGCAAATCGCAAGAAGAAAGAGAGGTCAGAAAAATGGATGAGAAGGATAGAAAAACAAGTAAGAAGATGGATGACAATGATAAAAATATAAGTAAATTGAGTGAAATGGATGAAGAAATTGTTAGAGAGAAGAATGAGATGGCAGATAGAGAGGTTGATAAAAAATCAAAGCTTGTTGATGAGGATTCGGAGAAAAGAAAAGAAGATACAGACGGTAGTGGAGATGGTAATGAAAGTGATTCAATGGAAAACAAAAGGAATAATAAGAAATCAGATGAAAATGATGAGTATGCTAATAATGATTCAAAGATGGACAAGGAGAAGAAGAAATCAGATGATAATGATGAGAATGATTTAGTGAACAGTGATTCAAAGAAGGAAAAAGGGAATAGAAAGAAATCACATGATAGCGATTATCCCCTCGATGTAGTGGATAAGTATGATGATAGTGATGAAAGAAAACATCATAATGAAGAAGTAAAAAGAGATATGAAACCGACTGTTTCAAAAGAAATGTCTGAAGACCATGAAGACAATAGAACGATATCAGAAAGGAAAGCGGATTCAGAAGGAAGACAGAGGAAAGGGAGGAAAGGTGATGATGACCCAGTAGAATCAGAGGTCAAAGAAAAAAATAAAGATGTCAGGGACAAAAAGGGCAAAATCAGAAGCCGTCTTCGTTCTAATTCTGAGGAGAGAGATAGGAAAGAAAAAGAAATCGTGGTGGATAGAAAGAATAGAGGAAAAGGATATTCTGATAAAGACAGCAGAGATAGATCTGCCTCACCTTCAGATGGAAATAAAGATTGGAAGAGGTCTAAAAGGGAAATTCAAGATGAAAACTTGACCTCATCCTCAAAACGTGAAAGAAGACCATCAGGAGATGAACCTAGGGATTTGGATGATAATGATAGATCACAAGGAAGAAGATGGCATCGTCAACGGTGGTCTGAGTCACCAGAAAGAATCAAGCAGGACTCTCGACAGTCAAAACCAGAAAAAGATAGAACTATAGATGACAAGAGAAGGAAAAATGAGAAACAAGATGTGGGAAATTCCTCTGTGTCACTTGGGCAAGTATTTTTAGACCTTTCAGCAATTCCTGAGAAAAGTAAATGGGAAATGGATGAGGATGAAGAGGAGAAGCCCTCTAATATTGTAGTTGAAGATATTGATGAAATCAGCGAAAGGGAAATGCCTCGCAGGTTTCCACCTCAAAGACCAATAATGAGCTCGAGAGATTTGGAAAGAGTTCAAGGATTTCAGCAAAGAACATCGTCTTCTGCGGGCAGATCAGGTCGGACAAGTCGATGGTCAGCAGCAGAGGCAGAACCGCGAGAATTTAGAGACAGGAGGTCAGTTATTGAAGAGGAAAGGAGAGCAAAGTATAAGAAAACAGAGAAAATTGATGATAAAAACAAAGACAAAGAAGACGGAAACAAAGACAAAGAAGACAGAAACAAAAGCAAAGATGACAGAAACAAAAGCAAAGATGACAAAAACAGAAACAAAGATGGAAACTCGGATGAAGATGCAAAGAATATAAGTGAGGAATCAGAAAACCTAGGAGATGATTCTGAAAAAGACAGGAAGAAGTCAAAAGAAAAATCCTCAAAGACTGAGTCAATGTTGTCTTTTCAAGATAGTGCTGCAAAACTTAAAGATGAAGATTTATCTCCAGAGTTGAGCAGACAGAATAAAAAAGCTTATGATAACCTAGACATAGAAAAGACAAAAGGATCCAATAGTTCAGAATCTGAACTTGAACATGTAGACAGTAAAGTGGAAAAATCCAGTCAGAGGAAGGTCAGTGAGCACATAAAAAGTGAAAAGGTTCCAGGGAGGAGCAGTCAAGAGGATAAGAAATCGAAATCCCCCATAAGAATGAAGACGAAAAAGAAAAAGAAAACAAAGAAAAAGTTGAAATCTAGAGTTGATACATCAGATAGTTCATCAGGGGAAGGAGAGGTTGAAACTGATTCACCCAAGGATGTCAAAGACAAACAGGTAACAGAATCTTTACTGCATGGAAAGGATAAAGAGACAACTGATTCAATACCTGTCTATGAACTGGAACGTCAGTCAAGAGATTGTTTTGAACATACTGAATCAGCGGTATCTGAAAAGAGTAGATACAAAAAGATGCATTTAAAATCTGACCAAAAGGATGAGATTGAGAACACTAACTTAAAAGATCCCATTGAGCGAGCTGATTCAAGAACATCTCAGAGAGGGAAGGAGATAAGTAGACGATCACATTCAATTGACAGAGAAAGTGTTTCCTCCAGAGATCCTACAGAAAGATCTGAGTCTAGATCATCTCAGAGAAGTAGAGATAGCAGACGACGATCGAGGTCTCATGACAGAGGAAGCAATTCTTCAAGAGACCTACTTGATCGGCCAGACTCTAGAGCATCTCAGAGAAGTTTAGATAAAAGAAACCGTTCTAGATCTCCGAAAAGAAAAGGTCTCAAGCAATCCAGGTCATACCAGCATGGTCCAAGTTATGCTCTGAGGCGTTCCTGGTCACGAGAGAGACGAGAAGGGTCCAATAGTCGTAGTAGAAGATCTAGTTCCAGATCTCCTTCCAGAAAAGATCGAAGTCGAAGGAAACGGTCAAGATCAGGATCTAATTCTTCAAGCAGCAAAGATATTAAAACAAGATCTGTTGATGATAAAAAATCGAAGTATTCCATTCATGATAAGAAAAGTAAATCTATGAGGCCTTCTAAATCACCATCACCTGGACCCTCTAGATCACAGTCATCTGGGCCGTCTAGATCGCAGTCACCTGGGCCCTCTAGATCACAGTCACCTGAAAATGTGAAGAAACATAAGAAAAAGAAGAAAAAGAAAGAAAAAGAGAAGGGCAAAGAAAGCAAGGAAATTGAGCCGTCAAAACGTGAAAAACGTTATGACGATTTTCCTAACACTGCAATGGTAGAGTTGGACGCTATTCCTGTCCCAGAAGATATTCCAATGCCATCAGACTCAGTTGATACTAGCTCAAGTAAAACTCGAAGTAAGGACAAGGAAGAAGTCACAGGAAAAGATGATTTAGAGGCAGTGGAGATGGATATATCTGATGACAGCAATGATCAAGAGGAAGAAGAAAAGTTATTCCAGAAAAAGGAGAATCTCTCAAAAGAAACTGTAAGAAGTATTTCAGCAGGATCATCAATGGATTTGCAAGCAAATCAAGGCCAAAAGTCAAAGAAGGAGGATAAGAATGTCTGTCAACAAATTAAATTCTCCATTGGAATATCAGGATCGAGTAAGAAGTTGTTGAAGCCTCTACAGTCCTCTAATTTACTGAATGACGGTGATGAAAGCGATAGTGACAAAAAAGTTAGAAGGAGACGGCTTCTTGATGGGTGTAGTGACAGCGATGACGAAGATGTACGAATTAAATCCCGTAAACATAAAGCACAAGATAATATCACAATAGCTCTTAAAGCTTCAAAAGTCAGTACAGATCTCACGACGTTGACTCGAGAGTCAGGTGATGACATGGAGGAAAATGCTACTTTAAATGAACATAAATTGGAAACAAATGATGATAGAAACTTGACCAGTGGAGAGAGCAGAGAGACCAAAATTGAGCTGAAAAGCGATGATGAAGGCAATTCTGCCAGTGAGAATAAGGATATGAAAGCTGATGTTGAGACCAAACCAAAACCTGTTGAACGTCTAAAATTTAAATACATTCCACTTTGGGAGATGGAAGGGGAGAAGCGACCAAGCCCTAAATATGAAGAAACCCCTGTTAATGCTTCACTTGGTCTTGGTATTGATTACGACAGCAACAGTTCTGATACTGAAGTTGAAAAGGGAAGTAATCCATCCCCCTCCAAGAAATCTCCGGATAAAAGATTGAAAAAGGAAAAGGAAGAATGCATAAATGAAAACCCCCACCTTGAAAAAATTGATGAAACTAATCTCAGTGAAAAAATAGGCTTGACACAAAAGCATAAGGAAACAGAAGATTGTCCAGGTTTTGTTTCAAGGTCAAAAGACTTGTCATCTGAAAAGGCAACAGACAGAGAAGATAAACCATTTTCAATAACTGCTAAAGTAACAGATATGTCTGAGGTGTATTCACCATCACACCCATCTATGGAAGATGAGGATGATATGGGTGAAACTGTTACCACTGCCACAACCACTGCCATCAATTCAGGTCAAAGTTCTGAATCAAAGTCCTCTGATAAAAATGTTTCATCAAGCACTCTTCCTTCTGCCGTCCCTGTCAGTACACCTCTGCTCCAGCATGGAGAAGGACCGTCCTTACTCTCACATATCCCATTGCCTACTATGTTGCAACCTGTTGGACAGCAAGTCTCAGTGCAAACACTACCAACGCCTAACAATTCAGCTTCCCAGATCTCAACAACAAAGTCATACTCCAGCAAGTTCCGTATTTCCAGATTCGACCAAGGGCCCTCTCCAATCCAACAATTACCTCCACCTACCCAAATTTTACCGGTGGCTCCACCACTGCAAACAACAGCAAAGCTACCACTAACGCCGCAACCAGTACCTGTACCACCACAACCAACACAAGCAGTGTCACCTCTACCCACACTAGCATCTGATGTGTTAAGTACTCCACTTCTATTACCACTGCACCAACAGTTGCAACAGCAGCATATCTCTCACACATCAGCCACTGCTGATGGTGATGAAGTGACACCTTCAGAGACTCTAGTAACACCTTTACAGGTATTTTCTACCCCTTTGGTAACATCTACGGCAACATCATCATCACCCCCACCTCAAATATCCGTGGTATCCAAATCTGACTCTAAAACAGTATCTCCTCGTGTTGATGTAACTGAATCAGTTACTGCAAAACAACCCCTATCCTCCTCAATCTTAAGACAGTCCAGAGAAGATGTTTCCTCCAAAGATGGTGACCTTTGTATTTCAACAACAAGCATGGATCATCAAAGTTCTTTTGAAAACTCACCCAAAAACCAAACAGATAAGTCTTCTGTATCAAGACCTGTCATTTCCTCTCAGACCAAGACGAGTATGGAGGATAAAATAGCTTCAGTGTCATTAATTAAACCTCCTGTCATTTTTTCATCACAAGACATTGCCTCTGATATTTTACTATCGCTTCAAGACTTATCTAGCATTCCTTTACCAGGAGAAGTGATAAAGCCATCAACATCCTTATCGTCACCATCTGTTTCATCATCATCATCAATATCATCATCATCATCACAATCAAAGAAAGGAATACCTGCTAAGATAGATAAAGGTACAAGTGATGCTGATACTACTGTGCATTTGGAAAGTGTAAAGAGTAAACCTAATGTTTCTAAAACATCCCTTAATCAGCCTCCTTCTCAAATAACACAACCTGGAGTGGATCATTCATTGGAAACATTAGTTCAGGAACCACTTCCGTCTAGTGCACTTTCCACATCTTTATCAACACCAACAAATCCTTCAAATGAAATAGATCAAAGTCGCAGTTCATCTTTACTACCACAATCGGCATCATCAACAGCATTATTGTCTTCATCACCAGCCATTCCAGATGCCACTGCCTGTCAAACAATGACATCTATAAGTACTCTTCAGTCTTCGACCTCCATTTTAGAATCTATATCATCTTCTTCATCATCAACGTCATTATCATCCTCGTCGTCGTCGTCTGGAGAAAAGAAAAAACGATTTTTACAGTCTCCACTTGCAATTGGTCTTTTACCAAAGATACAAGCTCAGTCACCTTTATCCATAGGACCTCTGCCAAAATTAGCTCCTGTATCCTCCAAAGAGCAGCAGCAATCATCAATTATATTCTCCAAATCTCTAGTTGACAAAATGAAAACAAAAAACGTGAGTTCTGGTAGTAGTTTAAGTGCAGCTGCTCCAACTCAAATTGCTTCATCAAGCACCTCTTCATCTAGAATTCATATGGTTCTGAAGAATAAGATATCCACTGTGTCAAAGACTATAGTGCCAGGGTTTGAAGATGACGGAAGTGACAGTGAAGGGGAGATGAAAGCTCCTGACAAGACTGAGTTTCAGCCTCCAACAGTTGATAGTAGTGAAAGTGATAGCACACTACCCACTTTAAGTGATAGCACACTACCCACTTCTACATCTGTGAGTGCTATTTGTAGTATTCCCTCCCTAGGTCAATTGCCAGTGAGATCAAGTACTGAAATCAACTTACCAGGGGTGTTAGCAGATTGTGAGAATATGGCAAAAGCAACAGTGGAAACTTTTCCCGTCAAAGTTATTACAAGTACTCGTGTTGGAGGGGAGATGCCGAGAGAGAATTTGAGAGATTTTGATGCTGTTAATGCCAAGAGTCAAAGGGATGAAGATGATTCGGAGAGAGTTAGCATAAGCAGTAGAAGCACTGTTAAAGAAAGAAGGAAAAGAGATGAAGAGGGGAAGGAGAGCAGTAAGAAAGATAAAACAGATGGGGAAAAGAGGAGATTGAGTCGCGCTGATGAAAGGGGTCCAGGTAGTGGTGGCAGTGGTAACCAGAGGAAGATTGCACAAACTGAGGAATTGGATTTTGATTTGAGTAAAGTTAAAAAGGAGAAGGAAGATGATTATGAAGATAGAAGTAAAAGCAAAAAGAAGATAGGAGATGGAAAAAATGATAAACGAAAGACCCCACTAGATTCTGACAAGGAGAGGGATAAACACGAGTCCAAACGAAGCAGAGATGGACAGTTTGGTGATCATCGAAAACGTAGGGCTAAGGATGATCATGATCACGATGATGGTAGTTTGGATAAAAAGCATGGAAACAGAAACAAGGATAGGAGTAGGAGCAGAAGCTATGAACGAGAACGCTCTAGAGATTGGGATTCTCGAGCTAGAGATAAGAAGAGAAGCAGAGAAAGAAGCTGGGAACATAATGAAGGTAGCCGTAAGGGAAGCAGTAGCAATAGGTCTAGTAAACGCAGTCGTCGTAGTAGAGAAAGAAGTAGAAGCAGGAGTCCAAATAGTCGAAGACGTGACAGTCGATATGAAAGAAAAAGAAGTTGGGAGAGAGATTATGATGATAGTGCAAATAGTGGAAGAGGAAATCGAAACAGAGATCGTAGTAGAAGCAGGGATAGAGATTATGACAGGAAATCAAGCAGAGGTGGAGACTTTGACAGAAAGCGAAGCAGGAGCAGAGAGCGTGATAGGAGGAGTTTTAGTAGTGGTTCTGACCAAGACAGGGGAAGGAGCAGGAGTCTAGAAAAAAGTTTGCAAAAGAGAAAGCCAAAGAGATCAGCAAAAGAGGATTTCTTGGAGGAGGTAAGCAAAATCGATGCTGCCTATTCTTCTCAGGCTAAAGGAAGCCTGTCTTCTTCTATTCCTTCTGCTGAAGGATTAAACCAAGGAGGAAGTTACTATCCCAATTCTGCCGGAGATTTGAGTGGTAGTGTCAGTGGAATGTACACTGATGGTCATGGTATGGCCTACATGGACCAACAGCAACAATCTGTCCCAGTTAGTGTGCCAAATTATACTGGAATGGCAGGCTATGAAGGTCAAGTTCACATACCGGATGTTGCAAATATTCCAGGAGGCCAGCACTACAACCCTTATGACAATCAATGGCAACAGCAACAGTCACAATCTCATGAACAATATACTATCCCAGCTCAACACTATCCGCCTGGTATTCCTGTTGTTAATGAACATGGTATGCTGCAACATCAACAAGAAGCTGCTTATCCACCCCATTATCAACACCAACAAGAGCATCACCATCATCATCATCAGCAGCAGCATCATCCACCTCAACCTCATTTACCCCCTCAGCAACAGTTTGCACAGCAAGTTCCAAACCAATTTCCTCCTCCTGTTCCTAATCCCCAGCAACCTCTTCAACAACATTACCTCTCTCAACCTCATCATCCACCTCAATCAGTACTACCACCAGCGCAGCAAAACCCTCATGACATTTCACATACAGATCCATCCTTGCCATTGCAAAACTATCCAGGTATGCATCTACCCCCTCAACCCGTTGGGCCACCTCAAGAAATGACAGAATTTCAAACTCATCAACTTCCAATATCAAATGATTTTCACCCGCAGCATCAAGGACCACAACCACCTCATCATCATAATCCTAACACTTTGGTACCTCTGTCACAAGGGAATCAAAATGACTACAACTTCTCATCATCATCCAAGGAAATAACTTCATCAGGAGCAAGCAATCCTCCGCCAGTAATTCAACCATCTCAAACAGCAGCCACGTCAGCATCTTCATTGCCATCATCTTTGGTAGACAATTCTAAACCGACAAACAAAAGTCAAACATTACCAGATTCACGCACAGTCGGTAGAACTGAGGGTAAACCTAGAAGATCTCGATTCTCCGCTCCTCATGACCATCATCATTCTAACTCCACAACCATTTATGATGATGCGGGTAGTAACAGTTCAAACATAAACCCAATGCAAGAATTGCTCAGTAAACAGACACCCTCAACACAACAGTTGGTGGCTATGCTGTCAGCAGTCGAATCAAATGATAAGAAAGACGAGACGGGAAGCAACGAGGGATACGTAAAGAAAACTCTGCCTGAACCAGAAGATGCTGCAGCCATGGAGTCGATGGTTTCCTCCTCTGGGGTTGAGGATACACAGGTAGACAATTCAGAAGAAAACAGCTCTGGCACTGAATCCTCCACCATGAGACCTTTGAAGGTAAGAGGCACTATTTATTGTGATGTTTATGTTTCTTGTTTTGTTTTAGGTTTTCAAAATATATATTGTGGATGGGTGTTTTTAATTTGTGCGGCTATGTGGTCTAATGGTATGACACTTGCCTTTGGATCGGAAGGTCCTGGGTTCAAGTTGAGTCCTTGGAGAAGGCTCTTTACTCACATTCTCTCACTGTACTCAGGTGTAAGATGAGTACCTGGCCTTAAAAAGCGTTGTCTCTGTCCAAAAACATTGTAATACCGCCTAACAGGCGTCATGCCCCGTCCTACATGTTAAATGTTGCTGTTGGCCAGGGATCCTGTGTAAATCGCTTTGAGCACGTTTAGTGGATATTGCTCCATATAAAAGCTCAATTTTTTAACAACAAATTTCAATCAAAGTTTTTCTTCCTTTTTGGTGTTGCTGGTAAGAATAATGCTCTCTGGGTTAAAGAGCGAGTTGACCTCAGGGCCATTAGATGGTTTGTG
This sequence comes from Berghia stephanieae, assembly GCF_034508935.2. Classification (NCBI taxonomy): domain Eukaryota; kingdom Metazoa; phylum Mollusca; class Gastropoda; order Nudibranchia; family Aeolidiidae; genus Berghia; species Berghia stephanieae. The sequence goes on along the minus strand of NC_088372.1, from coordinate 26,218,149 downwards.
ACTCGAACCCAGCACCATCCATATAGTGAGTGAAGACCATACAGTTTTGCCAATATGTCCCTTCTGAAATAGAAATAGAAATAATGGTTAAATTAAATTAAATTGAAGCCCTCTTTCTTGCCAAAACAATATATCAGCCTGAAGAGTATGAAACACTCAGTGTACATATGTATGTGCTTAACCCTCTCCTTACCACCTACAGCAAAATCGTCACATTTGTTACGACACAATATACATTTGTTCTTATTCACATCACAATGATCTTTGTTTGATTAATAAGAACATAAAGTTGTTTTGTAGAGAGATTGTTTGAGTTTAAAAAAATCAAATTTTCTGTAGGTAAACCTGCCATTTTGGGAAAATATACTGAAAATGGTCGGTAAGGAGAGAGTTAATGGACATTTAAAGTGAGTGAGATGAGGAGAAAGCCCTCTTGGCAATGAACTGCTACCCTTGTTTTCATGTCTTTTGAAGTTTTCATTGCCAGTTAAATATAACAATTAATTTTAAAGAACTGAACTTTTTTATTTTCCTCTGTTTTTTTAACCTCAGGAATGAGAGACTTCCAATGTTTGTCGTCACTTTGCCAGTTTATTTTTATCTTCTTTTTATATATTTTACATACACAATAAACATAGGCATAGGGATATTGACCTTAAAACTGAATTTCATGTTATAATTAAATCAGTCTTCTGTCTTTTGTGAGAGTTTTTTTTTTGGTATGACACTTGCCCTCGGATTAGTATGCCCCAGGTTTGAGTCCTGCTGAGCCGTGCCAAGTTGAGTACTTGGAAAAGGCTCAGTTCTCACATTTTCTCATCGTACTTGGGTGTAAAATGAGTAGCTGGCAGTTACCAGTTAACAGCATTGTCTCTTGTTGTCTGTTGAAAAAGTCCCATATTTAAGTGTTGCTGCTGGCTAAGGACCCATTATAAAGTGCTTTGAGCACTTTTAGTGGATATTGTGCTCTACAAATTCTCCAATTAAAAAAAAAAAAATTAAAATGTTTACCTCAACTCAATCAAGTGATCAATTTTTTTTTTTTCAGCAATTGATGTTTATATTTAGAGAAACTTTTAACTCTTCATCGAGAATAAATCATATCTGATGATCCTGGTGAAATTTTAAGGAAGATTCAGAAGGAAAAATTATATTGAAATCTCAAAGTGTCTTAAAAATTAATATTGATTCTATGGTTTAGGTAAAATACTCTCAACATCTGCCAGCTGAGTGCTCTTGAATTGTTTTTAAACGTGGATTTGGGTCAAATATTTGCTGAGATGTCAACATATTATTTGAAACGCATTTTTAACATTCCGATTCGTGGAGATTTCAGATATTTTGAATGAAGTATACTCAATGTGTCATTGGGGCGTGGTTAAGGACTTTATTTGACTGAAACTATGCTTGATTGACAGTAACCTTCATTATTATTATAACAATTGTTTTTACATACATGTGCATTATCATATTCATAATACTAATACACATAACAAACACCCACCGCAGTGCCTTTGAAATAAAAATAATTTTTAAAAGATTAGGAGCGTACAAAGAAGGAACGAAATTGACATCACTCGGCTCTTTGTTATTGCTTTTAGACAGCCGTTTTGGTGATTAGTTCTCACTAAATTATATCAATCGGACTATAGACGTTCAAGATTGCACATTGTTTTCTTTGTTGGAACGTTGTATCCGGCTGTCGGGTGTTGCGAGTATTTTAACTTAACGCATAACATCAATCAGGCAATAACAACAAACCGCATGATGGAAAAGAACTTAACCCCCACCCCCTCCCCACTACACACACCACCACCACCACCACCACTAAGAAATACATTGATCATTGTACTTGCCACATACAGTGACATCGACTCAAGTAATAGAATTAGAAGAATGAAGATGCGGCCACTCAACTCTTTGTTATTATTGTTTCAATAGATAGTATGCAGATGACGTCACTCAGGCCTTTGTTATTGTTTTTGCCATCCGCGTTTGTGAGTTGTTCTCACTAAACTGTATTAACCAGACTATAAAAGTTCATGGTTACACAGAGTTTGTGTGTTGGTCCGTTATACTTCCGGATGGCAATGTTGTGAACTCCTTGGCCAAGCGCATTCTATCTATACCGCCATTTGGGTGATAAGTTCTCACTGAATTCTCTCAGACTATTATACAGTGGAGAGTGTTGGCACTTGATGTGCTGGGCAAAATTGGTGGATATTTTACTTAACTGGATGCCATCAATACAAACAAAAAAAACACGCAATTCCTACACATCCAACCGGTGTCAGCTCCCCTCTGCCCTCTCAATAATGATTATAGATAGAACGAAGTTGACGTCACTCGGGTCTGTTGTTGTCTCACCAGACTTAAAACGTTCAAGGTTATCTATTATATTTTTTAATGTTGGTTCGTTATATTTCCGGAAGGCAATGTTGTGACTTTCTTAAGCGCAAAGCATCTTTTGTATAGATAGTATACAGATGACGTCACTCAGGCCTTTGTTATTGTTCTTGCCATCCGCGTTTGTGAGTTGTTCTCACTAAACTGTATTAACCAGACTATAAAAGTTCATGGTTACACAGAGTTTGTGTGGTTGTCCGTTATACTTCCGGATGGCAATGTTGTGAACTCCTTGGCCAAGCGCATTCTATCTATAGATAGAACGAAGTTAACGTCACTCAGGTCTTTGTTATTGTTTTTTTTTGCCAGCCATTTTTTGTGAGTAATTCTCACTAAACTGTATTAACCTGACTATAAACGTTTAAGGCTACACATGGTTTTGTGTGTTGGTCCGTAAAATTTCCGAATGGCAATGTTATAAGTTTCTTTTCCAAGCGCACACTATCTTTTGATAGTATGCGCTTGGCTAAGAAGCTCACAACATTGCCATCCGGAAGTTTTACGGACCAACACACAAAACTGTGTATATCCATGAACTTTTATAGTCCGGTTAATACAGTTCAGTGAACATTACTCATAAACGCGGATGGCAAAAAAACAATAACAAAGACCTGAGTGACGTCATCTTCGAACTATCTATAGATAGTATGCGCTTGTCAAAGAAGCTCACAACATTGCTTTCCGGAAGTATAACGGACCAACACACAAAACAGTGTGTAACCATGAACGTTTCTAGTCTGGTTAATACAGTTTAGTGAGAATTACTCATAAACGCGGATGGTAAAAATCAATAACAAAGACCCGAGTGACGTCAACTTCTTTCTATCTGTTGGCCCCGACCAACACACAACATCCTCAGCAATCAACTACTTTACAAAGTATAAACAAACCTACACATTTCTCACCAAATCAAATTGACACACCCTGTTAGTCTGAGAACCATACAAAGGAAATGGTTTCATTCCAAGATGAAAAAGATCGTACAAATAAAAACCCTTAATAAAATGATTTTATAATATTGCAACCAGTCTTTAGCAATCCTAAGAATAATAGAGCGGCACTATTGGACCATACTGCAGTATCCGAATAAAATCCACACATTTTAAAACTAAATAATCCAGAAGCAAATTTTAATGCATTTGGAGAAATTTTAGTCTTTTTACTGATTGCAGGATTACATCATATGTGGATCATGGCCATTTGCTGAACACAAAAATTGTGAAATATTCTTCCTGAATACCAAAATAATGTGTTCCAAAAAGACAAGAATAAAAATATATGAGGAGTATTTATGATAGCCATACCTGACCATCTCTAGTCAAACATAGCTGACATCATCAATCCATTTATTTTTCTGAATTGATCTTTGTAGAAATTCACACAAATAACAAATACATGTTAGTTGGATCATATTGACAACGACACTTAACACCAATTGAAAACATCACACTTTATAACATACTGAGAAAAATTTTGGAAAAACAGAGACACGCACATCATTATTGCATTGAAAGCTACTTCAATCTTCCACTCATAAATTGTCATAATTATAGCCTTACTCCATGTAACCTTTTTGCCATTATTATAATTTTTAATTATTTTTTTTTTGACCGAGACAATACCTCCTGTTTCCAGTCAGGTAATAACATTTAACATGCAAGTAAAGAACTTTTTTTCCAAGGACTCACCTTTGCAGCACCCACTGTGGGACTAGAATACCAAACCTACGATTTGTAAGCCAAATGTCATACACATACTACCACAAGACCACAATATGTTATATGAAATGGAAGTGTTATTATTCCTTGTCTCAAACTTCATTCCAAAATTCGTTTTGAAAATTTACAGAATGGTAAATGGAGTACAATTGGGCTGGATTTTAACCACTCCCTCCCCCCCCCCCCCCCCCCCCCTACCTCTCAAGTCTCCAAAAAGTCTCTTTACCATTTCTGTCTAACAGGTGAAATCCAGGTGGAGGAGGAACAGTGAAGCAGAAGCTGTAGCCGATACATCATTGCCTCAATCCATTGAACCAGCTCCCAAATCAGGAACTGATTCGTTACTTTCTACCTCGGATGACAATGTACAGCCTCGGTCAAAGAAACCATTGAAACCAGAGAAGAATGAGGTGAGAGTGTGTAGGACTTTTTTTTTTAATTCATTGATATTATGTACATTAACTCACTCAATCCTAGAGATTTTTGCTACTTTTCAAAATTGGAAAAAAATGTATTATAAATGAGCAAGTACATAGATAGCTTTATTCAACTATCATTAACATGCAAAAACTAAAAACATCAGCTTTGATACTACGCCTATAATTTGTCTCAGAAAAATGTAAAATAGGCAAGGGGTAAAAGTAACCCGGGTAAACTACGGATATAGTCAGTGTTAGGGTTGAGTGAGTTAATATGTTATACAATGTTAAAAGAAGATGATCTGACCAGCAAACTATGTCTCCATTTCATATAGCACAAGTCCCATATCAGGTCGATTTTGGAATCAGCAATTTAAAAAATATCTCTCTGCCTATATCAAAGAGTCGTGTGGGCTGATGATGCATGTGAAATGCCCAAACAAGTAATTCGCAATGGCCAGAGTTTTCAATTGTTGTAACCCATCATTTTTCAAGAACAGACATGGCAAGGATGGGATTCATCCAACAATGCAATTAAATTTTATAAAACTACGACTACGAATAAGCAGATCAGATTTATTAAATGTGGCAGATTTTTACAAATATTTGAGCATTGTGAATGGAAAAATGCAATCATAAATGTTATTTTTGTTCTTGTTATTGTTATTATTATTATTATTATTATTATTATTATTATTATTATTATTATTATTATTATTATTATTATTATTATTATTATTATTAGTACTCTTATTATTATTACTATTATTATTATTATTATTATTATTATTATTATTATTATTATTATTATTATTATTATTATTATTATTATTATTATTATTATTATTATTATTATTATTATTACTATTATTATTATTGTACAATCTTTCTGTTTTAATACAGAATGTTGATGACAAAACCAAACAGACCAAAGAAAAAAGAGCAGGGAAACATGAAGAGAAAATGGATAGCGTGGAGAGCGACACAATTCCTGAAGGAAAAGAAGAGGATCTAGAAAGTGTGGTTAAAAGGACGGATTTTCCCAAGTTCGAGATCATTACAGAAAATATACATCTCACAGAGAGGTAAAATAGAAATGGTGTTGATAATCGATAGAATTACTAAACAGGCTCCACAGCAGATTATTCTTTAATGGAGCGTGAATCATCTTTGTCTATTAATGTAATTTTATGTTATCTTTCCTTACTCACCCCACACCCCCCCCCCCCCCCCCCCCCCCCCCCCCCTTTACCCCGTATACACACAAATCTAACTTATTCATCCTGCAATTCCAAATAATCATATTAATGGTATCTGCAGAACATTGAAAATCTGGTATAAGATGGATGCAAGACCAGAAATAAAAAGAAAACAGGAATAGAGATTTTTTTGTCAAAATCTTAAAAATGAGATTATCATGTTATAATAACATAATTTAATCTGGAAACTACGACTACGAGCAATGTCCTGATTATGAAATTGGATAGAGATTAGTTCAGAATAGAATATAGTTCCATAGAGTGCATTAATGATTATCCATATAAATTGTGGCTTATTTGTCATGTTCAAGTTAGGATATTTTGATTCATTGTTGATTCAATTACAGTTTTATTTGTTAACGTAAAATATTTTTATCATTTCAAGAATGCCAGCTAATATCTTTCAAATGATCTGTAATTTATTTTAAAATACATTAGAATATTTTCACATCCTGCAAAAAACCCTTTTGATCATAGTTTGTTGGGGTCTTTTTTTTTTAAAATTTTGCAGTCACACGATCTTAGCTCCACTAGTCTAAATTTTATTATTTTAAAGTTTGATAAAGTTTCACATCCTGCAAAAAAAAAAAAACCTTTTGATTATAGTTTGTTGGGGTTTTTTTTTTGGGGGGGAGGGGGGGGGGGGGGGGGGGGGGGGGGGGGGGTTTGCAGTCACTTGATCTTAGCTCCATTAGTATAAATTTTATTATTTTTAAGTTTGATAAAGTTGGTATACTAACATATTCCTAGTCCCAATTTAAAACCATATCATTTTGTATCTTAGTTTGAAACAAAAAAAAAAAGAAGAAAAAAGGAATTGATGAGGGAAGGCTATGCTAAATAAAAAAAATAATCCAAAACATTAAACTTATTTCCATAACTGTTCCTGGCACTGATATGACCTAATGTGTTGCAAGTGCCGTAAAACCTATAAAAACAAACTTATTTATACTGGTGCTTGCCATCTTAAAAATGTTGGATATTTTGTTTTTGATGTTTTTCAGGAAAAGATCAAAGAGCATGAAGAGAATGACATGTGACTGTACGACCTCCAGAGAAGATAGAGCCAATGATATTCCTGCCTGCGGCTCAGATTGTCTAAACCGTATGTTGATGATAGAGTGGTAAGTGGAAACTTAAGAAATTTATATTTAGGGTTTGGTTTAGAGTTTGTTTTAGAAATTAAACAGAGGAAGTGTAGTTTTTCGAAAACATAAAAGGTCTATGCAGCCGAAATTAAAATCAGATTCTGAAGTCTTTAACACACAGTAACAGTTGCTTGCTACCAGGCCTAATAGAAACTCACATACATCATCACTTTGAGGTTCACAGAAATAAAAAAGAAAAATTATTTTAGTACAGAAATCAATGCCTGTGAACTAAATATGAAAAATCATTTTCCAACATGTACTCCAATTACTCAGGAATATATTTTTTAAATATAGTTATAGATGTATGCGCTTGACTAAGAAGCTCATAACATTGCCATCCGGAAGTATAACGGACCAACACACAAATCTCTGTGTAACCAAAAACTTTTATAGCCTGGATAATACAGTTAAGTGAAAATTAGTCATAAACGTGGATGGCAAAAAATAATAACAAAGACCTGAGTGACGTCAACTTCGAACTATCTATACTGATTTGATCAGTTGTTTGCATTTGAGGCAGTGGCTGTGCATACTTGGGGTAGGTTGCTTTTCGACCACCCAGATCCTAACAATTTTTAATCTGTTTAGAAACTTTAATAAACCCCATAAAATGATAAAATACCAACTGAAAAAGTTAATTGAATTTATCTAGTTTACTTTTTTATATCATACATTTGTGTTTTGAAAAGATAGAATATGAAATGAACTGGACAGAAAGTGTGTGTTGCATAAAAGGACAATTTTTAGATATCAATATACAAGGGCTAGGCTAGTTTGCAGAAGCTAATATTAATGTCTGTATTTGTTGAGCTAATGACAGAAATTGATTTATTACAACTGATTTAGATATCTAATTCATTATCAATATTCACAATTTACTATTTTTCATGAGGGACATCAGTTAGGAAAATTCCTTTAAAAACTATTTTTAGTTGACTGACTGCGATGTGCATAGATTTTGGGCTGTCCAGATTTTGGGTGGCGACCCTATTTTTTTTTGCTTATTTCATAATGATTTATGATTACCGTCTCTCTCTTCTTCTCTTTCAGTGGCTCTAGATGTCCATGTGGGGACCATTGTACAAACAAGAGGTTTCAGAGGGTTAGTAACCCATCAACCCTGATATATTTTTCACTCTAGGATCTTTTTTGTTTTGTTCTTTTAAACATATATGGAGGCCCTTTTTGTTTGAATTTTTGAGTTATCGACTTTTAAAAATTGTTTTTGATTTAATGCCAGTCAATTGCATACTATTACTTTGGCAATATTGTGTATTGTGTCGCTGTTAATACATCTAACTTTCCTTTCAAATAATAATAATGAAATCTTTTATAGAGCTGTCACTCCAAAACTATACATTTCCTAAGGGTTTAATATCTTCAGGTGAACAGAACTCACAATAATTAGATTAATAAACCACCATGGGTTCTTGTAATTATGAGTCGAGTCACTTATCAAGGGACTGAAATATACAGCAAATACATCCTCTCAGAATTTCAACGTCACATCATCATATCTAATTCTCGACCTCTCTGTTCTCTTTCCACCAGAAACAATATTCCAAGACTATACCCCTGAAAACCCCAGAAAAGGGCTGGGGTCTACAGGCTATGGAGGACATGCTAGACAGGTATATTTATTTTTCTCAGTCTTTCATACAGCATTATAAGTATCAGAGCTGTCTTTACTTTGACATATTCCTCTTTATTCTTCGTACAGCATAGGGTCTCCTTATCTCACTCAATCCTAGAGATTGGAAAAAAAATGTATTAAAAATGAGCATGTGCATAGATAGTTTTATTTAACTACCATTAACGTGTAAAAATTAAGAACATTAGCTTTGATACTACGCCTATAATTTGTCTCAGAAAAATGTAATAATAAATAGGTATGGGGTAAAAGTAACCCTGGGGTATACTACGGATATAGTCGGTGTTAGGTTGAGTGAGTTAATTGTTTACCATCCTCTTTGCTGCCTCCAAGTTGAAGTTTACTGGTCTAAGGTCCCAAAACGGTGAACACATCAGTGCACGTCAGTCACAAGTTAACATTCCAAGAGAATGTGTTCCATGGACTGCATTGGGTATCCGCACCCACACTGTCTGTCCGTCGAAAGTCGCCACTTTAACATGTTCTGCCCCGACTTCCCCACTTTAATTCTTGCCCGGTTGAGTATCACCCACTCTGTTTTGGATAGTTTTGTTCCACATGGGAGGTTTTCCACTCCTATCACAACCACCATCATTATATCATCACCATCACTGCATCCGCTACTACAACCACCACCACCTGATCATCATTACTACCAACACTACTACAACTACAACCACTACTACTACTAATACTAATAAAACCACCACCATAACATTATCATCATTACCACTATACTACGACAACCACTAACATGTCATCGTCATTGTCATCAATACCATTCATCAGCCATTTTCAGTGTATTACCATTCATTACGTTTGTAAGGGAGCAAATATATAGTTGAGTTGATTGAAAATGAAGGTTGTGTTTTAAGTGCTTAAAATATTTTGGGAGATTTTATTTTTCAACTGCAAAATGTCTTTTTAATAATTTTCTATCCTAGCACTTTCAACGCCTCACTTTCTAAATTATCCTTAATTGTCAAATACAACTGGAAGTGTTTGTATTTAGACCTGTAAATTTTCAGTCAATTAACTGAAATCAGTCAATTCGTGAAATTAAAATATTTTTAAAAAGGAAAGAAATAATTTAATAAAGAAAGAATCCATGAATTGCAGTCAGATGACCGTAAACTTAATTAGAAAGTTCCACGGCGCTACGCATAGCTCATGGGCCGTGTATATTAACGTTGGATATATTGCCAAGGCTAAGCAACGCTTTTTAGAATATGCATGTCTGAACACATCCCAGTGTAATTTCACTTAGCCTTCGTGAAATTATTTTTTTCACTTTCCAAACCTGTCGTGATCCCAATGGTAGCCAATTTTAACTGAGCTGCTGAGCGATAAATTTCACTGTTTCGTCTAAGCCAAAATTGACTACATTTACCTGGAGGACAGTAAAAGTATCTAGACACCTTCAAATTGAAAGTTAAATGATTGCTACAAGCACATCTCGATTGTCTCATATTGTAAACAAACTGGTTGACCGTTTCTAGTTTCTTCACTGATTGGGTACCTAATTATTAAGGAACAATGGTAAGTGAACTAATGAATTCCCTCGCAAATTAGTTTTCTGCCATTGTTTTGCTCAAGCGAGCTTGCTGTTTACTATTCATTTCGATTCTATGGATTTTTCCGCTACGAATTACGAAGAGTTTCAGTCAATTTTTATGGAGCTCATTTACAGGTCTATGTATTCAAGAGTAAATCTATCCTCTTGACATTTATAGGTTATGTATGGTGTATGCCAAAGTAGTTAACATGCCGTTCCATTTTTACAGCGGTACATTTGTGATGGAATATGTCGGAGAGTTGTTGGGCTATGACGAGTTTGTGCGTCGTACCAGACAGTACTCCAAGGCGGGAATGATTCATCATTACTTTATGGCACTCAACGCTGACGAGGTGGTGGATGCCACACTCAAAGGGAGCATTTCTCGATTCATCAACCACAGTTGTGATCCTAACTGTGAAACTCAGAAGGTCTGTATGAATTGCCAAAGAAATTTCTTCTTTACCTTCTTCTCCTCTACCACTTCCACCCTATCCTATTCCTTCGTTTCCTCCTTTTCCTCCTCCTCATTTTCCCCTTTCTCTTTCATCTCTTTCTGGGGCAACCTTATTCTCTCTGTAATTGCCCTATAGATAGAACGAAGATGACGTCACTCAGGCCTTTGTTATTGTTTTTTGCCATCCGCGTTTATGAGTAATTCTCACTAAACTGTATCAACCAGACTATAAACGTTCATGGTTACACATAGTTTTTTGTGTTGGTCCATTATACTTCCAGATGGCAATGTTATGAACTTCTTAGCCAAGGGCATACTATCTATACTGAGATAAAAATAAGTTTATCTGGACTTCATTCTTGTTTGAATTTGATTATTTGTTCTTCTCCGTCTTTGAAATAAGGATAAAACTATTCATGTCCAGTGTAGTAGTGAATTATAGGAAAAAACTTTTAGGTATAATTTCCTATCAAGATGGACTGAGTGCTTTTGTACACAATGGGCAATAGGAAAATACCAGGTTAGGGTCACAGCATGTCTTTGTGGTAATGCCACTGTTTTCATGGATTTTTTTATGAGAGATTGACATTTTTTTTCTTTATTAGATGCCTTATGTTTATGTGCTTATCTTTATAATATATGTATTAGATATGTCTTGTTTATGTATTAGATATGTCTTGTTTATGTATTAGATATGTCTTGTTTATAAAAAAAACAAAAATATCCACTAAATGTGCTCAAAGCGCTTTACAAGAGGTCCCTGGCCAACAGCAAGATTTAACATTTAGGACGGGACATGACACATGTTAGGCGACGTTACAATTTTTTCGGACAGAGACAATGCTGTTGATGGCCAGGTACTCATTTTACACCTGATTACGGTGAGAGAATGTGAGTAAAGAGCCTTCTCCAAGGACTCAAATATGCGCCGAGCGAGGCTCGAACCCAGGACCTTCCGATCCGAAAGCAAGTGTCATACCACAAGACCACATAGCTGCATGTGTATGATACAAATGTATTTTCATTTTCGGCAAAGATCTGGGTGACCCTATGATTTTTGTCTCAGGCTAGGTACATTTCCGCTATCGTCTACCTCCTATTCTCCCTTTTATCAAAATCTCTTTGTCTTATTTTACTTGACGCTCAAATTACCAATATGTGTTTCAAGTGTCATTAAACCTCTAAAAGCAAAAACAATCAAATCTCATTTTTCCTCTTACTCTTTCCTATAAAATTCTAGTGTCTGCTTTTCCAATTGAAGGTTTGCTCGTTACTAAGCATTAACCAATCAGAATATTTCCTGCCGTTTGCCCTGTTCATCCCTTGACTATTTACTTCCGGTATGAAAATGCCTGAGACACCCTCATTACATGTCAAATAATTATTGAGTATTTCTCACAATATTTTGACACACTGTTAAAGGAATTGCATCGCAAATCTGACGATACGATTCATTTTTTCAATCATCTGTGTTAAAATTGCGAGTAATGCTCGGGATCTGTGGGCTATTTATTCCAGGACAATAAGCAAGCACTTATGGTGGCTATGGGTCTTCTGTTCACAGTCAGTGTTTGATTTCAGGGCCAAAATATACTATATTTTAAATTTTCGAGTCAAAAATAAAACTGTGTTTATTTGACAAGTTTTAATAAATTATATGATAAATGACGTAATTTTCAAAAGTGAATGTAATGCACTGTATGTTGATCAAAGAACCGAAAGCTCATTCTCATAGATAATAGTTGAAAAGGCATCCTTGTCAATAGCTTGACAGGCAACAAGACGTCACAGAGGAATCATCAATTCCTGCCTACAGCAAACTTTATTATGATGAATTTAAAGGTATTTTATAAATAACGTTTATTATATTTTTTGTCAACAGTGGACGGTCAATGGAGAGCTTCGGGTTGGCTTTTTCACACGAAAGCCTATTACAAAGGGAGAAGAATTGACTTTTGACTACCAGTTTGAACATTATGGGTAGGTTTGTTGTTAAATATTATCTTTAAACGATATTCTAAGCAAATAAAAAGGTTGTAAATCATCGATATCCTATGACCTTTTTCTTGTCCATCCATTTGGTGCCAATATGGCACACATTGTCTCATTAATGTCACAAATCTTTCATTATTTCAATTTTTGAAACTTGTTATTTTAAAAAAAAAAATTTTTCATTTTAATTTCTTATTTTGATTTAATGAAGCATGAGGCAATGGAAGAAATGCATTATATAAATGTAAATTTTAAAATCTATATATTTATTTCCAGCTAATATTAAATCCAAAAATGCATTACAAATAACCACTATCAACACGGTTTCTCACCCTTATTCAGATTTTATTATTATTTACATGTTGTTTTTTTGTGTTTTAGTTTGGGTTTGTCTTTATTTGTTATGTTTTTTTATAAAGGGGGAAGGGTGTGCAAATTTGATCGGATTTTTTTTTTCTTGCGATGCTGATTTTTAAAAATTCAAAATTGGAGGGAAAAAGTTGTTGAAACATTTAATTATTCTATTCAGAAATATATAGCTGATATATATATATATATATATATATATATATATATATATATATATATATATATATATATATATATATATATATATATATATATATATATATATATATATATAGCTGACCAAGTTAAAGAGGACACTCCATTTTTAAAGTGATAATATTTATAATAAAGGCCGGAAATCTTACACTTGGGATTGATACAGATTTATTTACTTGAGATTAAGATTTTATGGATAAAATATACATGAAAATTCTGTGTTTGATGCTTACGGCATTACAAGACATCACTCTGTTATATTGAGTTCCCTTTCCGAATGTGCATCAATAATGTTACTGAGTTCATCTGATACAGTGAGTGTAATTAAGTAGACAAACAAAGACTTAACATTCTCTGTACCGTTCACAGTTTTGAAGTGTTTATAAGAGTATTCTTTTCTGTCGTTCTACACAACCCCCAAATACAAAAAGGAACATAAGAGAATAAAAAGAGTATGCTGTTTTTATAGGAGCAAAGCTTTGAAATATTGTAATGACGTTTTTTAAAATCTTTTTTTTTTTTTTTAGGGAAGCTCAAAAGTGTTATTGTGGTGCAGAGAAATGTCGTGGCTACATCGGACTGGTGAAGTCTACCTCAAGCAAGCAAGCAACAGTCACAACCAGCAAGAAGAAGGACAGAAAGAAGAAAGCCAATTTTCAAGATGAGCTGGTACTCTTTGTGGATTTTCTGTTTTTTTAATTTTTTTCAATTTCATGCTTTGTTGATAAATCATTGAGGAAATTATTCTTGTAGAATAAGGACAGAAGTGTAAATTGTTTGTTGTCCAAATTGTCTTCTGTGGACAAGGTATTTGTGATTCTGAGATGCCTCAGTTCCAGTTGAAAGAAATATTTTTTTCACATTTTGGAATAGTTAGACACCAAGAATCTGTTTCATTGCCCTTTTTTAAAAACCCCAGAAAGCAGTTGTTTTAAAAAAATTTGTGACTTACTGTGACAATCTGGTATTAGGTCGAAATGTGTTAGAAAAAAAAAAAAAACACTCTCGAGTTCACCATGATTGAAAATCAAATTTGTTTGGTTTTCCATTTATATGAACTTGAGAGATTAAAGTCAAATGATCGGATTTAGAAAAAAGTTTTGGAAGGAAACCCGACTCTCCTCAATGTTCGACTCAAAAAGTTTCTGAGTTTTTAAATTTCAATTTTAAGCATTTGGTTCACTGGGCCATAATACCATTTTGAAATGGCTGCATTTCCTACATTTGAATGGAAATTTTTGTTGTTTTTGTTGTTATTAATATTGAAGAAACCCCCCCCCCCCCCCCCCTTGCGGAAAAACAAGAAAAAAGATAGAATTGATCATAATCGTAGTTGCCTTATATGTCTATTTCTATCTATTTTCCCTTTCAGTTGGAAGAAGACATCTCTCACTTGTCCCAATTGGATGGCATGCGTAACAAGACCCACGTGTTGGATCTGTGCAGGGTTATGGTTAGGGCAGAGAAAGTCTTGCATAGAGTAGCCATACTCAAAATACTACAGGTATGATGGATTAATTTAACTGTGGACTGCCCAGTAAATGTTTCAGTGCATGACATAATCATCAGATGGTGAAAATTTTGGATTCATATTTTTTTTAGCATTTTCTGAAAGAGAAAGTATGAAATTTGAGAAAAGTTGTTGGATACCTTTCCCAATCATCTGACCATAACTCCATGAAAAATCACCCGAATTACTTCAAATAATGATCAAAATGCTCTGGTGAGCATTTTCTGAAAGAATAATGCTCACCAGAGCATTTTGATCATTATTTGAAGTAATTCGGTTGATTTTTCATGGAGTTATGGTCAGATGATTGGCAAAGGTATCCAACAACTTTTCTCAAATTTCATACTTTTTCAAATTGACTTGCTGTAAAAAGTATTTAGAAGTGAAATTAAGCTTTTGATGTTTCCTGAAGATGTACAAAAAGGGTTGATTTAATCATTTTTGACAAGAACACATTTTGGATAAAAATTGACCTTCTAACTAAACTTGGCAATATCTTAGTTCAAACCTTTTCACCATCCAACTGATTATGTTATTCACTGCAACATATATATATATTTTTTTCTTTCACCCTTGATTTCCTACTAAATCCCTGCTATTGATTGTCCTTTCAGAGCCAAAGTTTTCATAGAGCTGGAATTTACACATAAGAAATCCATCTACCAAATATTAAAAATATTATCCACTGCACCTGAAATCAGTCCCTTAGTTTGTGTGTGAAGCAAGTGCTCTTCCAACTTAGCTATCTGGACCCTTAATCCCTGCTTATTTAATCACTTTTTTTTTCCATTGCAGATGAGCTTAAATCTTTCAAAAAAAAACATTTTTAAAATTTAAAAAACAAGGAAAGGAAAGCAAAACTATGAAAAACAAAATGAAGTACAGTCTTTAATGTCGTAAAATAATATGGTGTTTCTTTCGACACTACCTCCATTGGGCAGGAAAAGTCATCCCAACCAAGCAAACATCCCAATATTACCATTTTACTTAGGATTTATCTTAACTGATTCATAAATGTTTTCAACAACATTGTAGACTTGCCTAAATCATCATCATCATCATCATCATCATTATTATTATTATTATTATTATTATTATTATTATTATTATTATTATTATTATTATTATTATTATTATTATTATTATTATTATTATTATCATTATCATTATCATCATCTTCATCATTATTATTATCATTATCATCGCCATCATTGTTATTATTATTATTATTATTATTATTATTATTATTATTATTATTATTATTATTATTATTATTATTATTATTATTATTATTATTGTTATTATCGTCATCGTCATCATCACCATTTTTATTATTATTACTGTTATTATATTTTATTATTATTATTATTATTATTATTATTATTATTATTATTATTATTATTATTATTATTATTATTATTATTATTATTATCATTATCATTATTATTATTATTATTATTATTATTATTATTATTATTATTATTATTATTATTATTATCATTATCATTATTATTATCTTATTCATTTGACAGTCAACTAAGGAACCAGCCTGTTTACGACTGTTCTTAGACTACCATGGTCTGTCCCTCTTCTGGAGTTGGATGACGGACATCAACACTGCTGATTACTCAGATGACACAGAGGAGTTTAAACTTCTGGTAATTTTGGGGTGATGTGATAGTGAGAGGGTGGGGCACGGGGGGAAAATGTATATATTGATGCTATGCATTAAAGTAAAATACCATTTGCATTGTGTCTGCCAGATCAACCGGACCAATGTATAAAATTGTAAATTTTATTAAAGATTTTTTATGTAAGAACCAATCACCCAAGTGGTGGTCCAAAAACAAATAATAAAGAGCGGAATAAAAAATAGAGCATTTATATAGCGCAATATCCACTAACGTGCTCAAAGCGCTTTACAAAGGGTCCCTGGCCAAGAGCAACACTTAAAATGTAGGACGGGACACGCCTGTCAGGCGATATTACAATTTTTTCGGACAGAGACAACGCTGTTAATGGCCAGGTGCTAATTTTGCACCAGAGTACGCTGAGAGAAAGTGAGTAAAGAGCCTTTTCCAAGGGCTCAACTATGCACCGGCGAGGCTTGAACCCAGGACCTTCTGGTATGAAAACGAGTGTCATACCACTAGACCACATAGCCGCACGAAAAGAGCGGAATAATTATGAAATGCTTGATTTAGAATTTTTGTTTAAAACCTTCTTTAAAATTAAATCTTTTTTATTTTTTGTTGGGGAGTGGGGGGAGGGGGGGGGGGGGGGGGGGGGGTTGTGTATAGAATTAGAGTTTGATGATAAGTTTGTATAGTGTTTAGTGTGGTATTGATCTATTTCTCCTACATATGCAATGCTTTTATTACACAACTGGCTTTTTTTCCTTGACAGATGTTGTCTGTATTAAAAGCTCTGCCCATCACTAACAAGACAGTCTTGAAAGAGAGCAAGATACTACCTGTTGTGGAGAGATGGGCAGTCGCTGCTGTGGCTGCTGCTAGAAAACCACCTCCTCCACCACCCACATCCTCAATCGCCTCAACCTCATCTACCTCTTCATTGTCTTCAACTAAAACTTCATCAGAATCGGACAATCTATTCTTAACATCCTCATCATCATCTGACATAGCTTCATCTTCATCATCATCATCATCATCAACAACAGCAGCAGCAAGTGGGACTGAAAATGTCACCACATCCGATAACAGCAACGAAGCCGAGTCTCTAGCCCAGGATGTTTCCGCTCCTCCGACATCAACAACACCACCTCCCTGCACTTCCACATCTCCTCCTCCTTCGTCCTCTTCCTCCTCCTCCCCACCTACAACTCCTCTTCCTCTTCCTGCAAGCAATATTGTCCCAGTGTCCATCTTGTCATCAACGGACAAGTCCAAGGAGGGCAAGAAGAAGAGGAGAGTAACGTTTGCAGAAGAGCACATGGAAGCCTCGTTCTCACCAGAGCCAGAGGACACCGAGGGGATTTCCTCATCTACGGTATATGAAGAATGTTATGGAGAGGCAGCTCCACTGAAAGGTAATCCAATCCGAATGATGTAAATATTTCCCTTTGTGGCTCAATGCATTTTAAAATTAATAAAGGAATATATAAGTAAATAGATAAAATTACTTCAGTTTAGAATAAAAGATTTTAGAAGTCTTAAATAGAAAACAAAATAGAGTCATTTTGATGTTAAACATAAGCTAGAAACTTACTAATACCAAACAGGCCATATAAAATACTTGGGGGTTGAATAAATATATCTTCTTTTCTTTATTTATTTGCCTTTTTTTGGGGGGGGGGGGGGGGGGGGGGGGGGGGTTTGGTTTGTTTTTTTTTTTCCCCAAAAAGAATTATCTAATGATTTTTTTCATAAATGTGTCTTAACAGATCACAACTTGCTGGCAGAAGAAACTGAGGATGGTCTGAATGGCAACACTAGTGTAGCTGGTAAGCAAACAGGTTTATCCTTTATTCATTGAAATGGATAAAACTCAGAATTGGTATTCTTTGCTCATCATTCTGATGCTTCAGTCTCATCAATTCCTTTGTGGGATTCCTTGGGCCTGTATCTGGGTGAGACTTTTAGATTGTCTCAGACTAGGCCCACAAACAAAGTCTTTTCTTTTTAAATTTTTTTTTAAAATTAAAATTTTTAAAATTATTTTTTTTTTTATTGAATTATATATATTATTTTTTTCTCTTTAGATATGCAACATTGTGGTAACCATCTCTTTACCAACCTCTGACGTCACTGCAAATTGTGTTTTGGTTATCTCTCTTTAGTTTCGAGAACTGGGAAGTGGTCTTGAGTTTCACAAAACCTAAACTGGTCAAGACCGCCCGACACTACACTCGAGCAAGTGTTGTGTTAGTGTTTCATTGGGTGTAGACATAAGCATTTTGATGTATGATTGCGCATATATTCAAATTTTTAAATCATTTCTCTATAAACTTTTTTTTTTGCCCCAGGTGAAGCAGACTCCACAAGCCAGAAAGATTCTTCACAAGATGATAGTGCAGGTGTAAGCAGTGACACTGACACCTCTGATGTAGAGTATTTGACCAAGGATCCACTCACCTCTCTGGCATCAGAGCTCTTGTGTTCATGGAGTGGATTGAAGGTAAAGTCTACAAATGGCTGAGGATTTAGCATGTTGGAATGTTGTTTCAGAATCTCAATATTGATTGTGGTACACTGCCGAGTATTTCATGTGGATAAAAGTGGTACCAAAAAAAAATGTCTTAACTCACTCAATCCTAGAGATTTTTGCTGCTTTTCAAAATTGAAAAAAAATGTATTAAAAATGAGCATGTGCATAGCCAGTTTTATTCAACTATCATTAACACGTAAAAACAAAAAATATTAGCTTTGATACTACGCATATAATTTGTCTCATAAAAATGTAATAAATAGGCATGGGGTAAAAGTAACTCTGGGTATACTACGGATATAGTCAGTGTTAGGGTTGAGTGAGTTAATGAAATTTTTTAAAACAATCCAACGAACATTAATTAGGATACATACTCAAATCTCGTCTTGAGGAATGGTCAAAGTAAGCGTGTTTAGAAAATGAAATTTTGTTTTCTATAGATGATAGTAGTCTGGCTGGGTGACCTCCCGTAGTGGGCAGGGAGCCACTTACTGTAGTCTTCTTTCCCCTATATCTGTTTTTCGACATAGTTTCTCTCTTTGTCTTGAGATAAGATTACTTGGTTTTGTCCTGGCCCTGACTGGATACCCTAGCTGGAAGGGAAACAATCAAATGTATAGTTGTGGGAGATGATATTTTTTGTCTTGTAAATCATCTCTCCGTTATGCACTGTAATACATTTAGTTTACATATTATGTATGATTTGTCAACATTTGAGTGTGTTCCTCTTAGCGGGAACTTGTGCTTGGGTCTAGATGAGACTTTTAGGCGATCTCAAACTAAGTACTTTCACAGTGTGCTCTTGGAATCTGCATCTGTTTCCTATTTGATCCAATTCCCCTATGTCTTACCTTTTATTGGGTGCTTTAACTGTAATTCTGGAAATTTTTACTATCCCATTTTCTTCCTTTTTACTGGCGCTGATATGATCTTAATGTGTTGCAAGCGCTGTAAAACCCTTAAGAACAAACAAAGAAACATTGTAGTCTGGACGAAATGATAAAATTTAATGTTATACATATCTATTCTCAAAGCCACAGTTGTGAATGTTTCTGTTTGTACCTCATAGTTTTGTACATTTTAGTGAAGTTTCAATGCAGAAATATATAAGCATTTATATTATGATTTTTGTTCTCAGAATCGCTTATTGCATTTCAATAATTGTCTTTCACTTTTGCAGGAAGTCTTCAAAATACCCAAGAAGGAGAGAGTGGAAGAAAGGAAGAGAACGGAGAGAGAATTAGGTGAGTGTGTGAACAAATTGTAGTAAAGTACAGAATTACATGGAATTGGGATTGGCTATGTGAAATTATTCAATTTTTAATGTTTTATTTCAAGCATTGTATATGTGTATTGGAAAATCATTTACAAAAGTTCTTTATGGTATTTCAATGTTTTCTGTTTAACTTTTTCTCATTCTCTATTTTTACAATTTTTGCAAGGTCTAATAGTAGTAAGGAATCCCAATAGATCAGTTGGTCGTCACTAGCAAAGGGACTGATTCGAGATTTTGCCCCCCCCCCCCCCCCCCCCCCCCCCCCTTGTCCTCCCAGTTGTGATTAGGTAGGTGGGTCTTTTTTAACAGGCAGAAAGTACTACTATTGAGATGTGGTAATATATCCAGCTTAAACCATTTGCTGTATGATATCTAAAGTCACTTGAGCCATTTTTCTCTCTTGAAATAAAGAAATATATTCTATATCTTAATTTTTTTGCAGATGTTTTATCAAAGAAAGAGTCAACTGTTCGAGGTAAGAGGTTTTTTGTTTTATTTTATGATTTTGTTCAGTTAACAATTGGCTTTTTAAAAAAAAAATGAGACAAGACGATTAATGAGAGATGAAAAAGATCTCAAAAAGTGAATTTTGAGTTAAGATTATAAGGTAAAATAAAATCTTGATTTTGTGCAATTTGAGAAACCATATTTAGTCCCGTCAATAAAACATATAGTCTAATAATAGTATCAACCATAGGTATCACAATATAGACATTGAATAAAAGCAGTAAAGAAAACTAAATCATTAGAAAGACATTTTTCCCAGTACTGTTTGCACTTTTAAATCTTAACTCACTCAACCCTAACACCGACTATATCCGTAGTTTAACTGGGTTGTTTTTTCCCCATGCCTATTTATTACATTTTTATGAGGCAAATTATAGGCGTAGTATCAAAGCTTATGTTTTTAATTTTTACATGTTGATGGTAGTTGAATAAAAATAAATATGTACATGCTCATTTTTAATGCATTAGTTTTTTCCAATTTTGAAAAGTAGCCAAAATCTCTAGGGTTGAGTGAGTTAATAATGTTCCTCCTGACCAGTAATGATTCATTATTTTGTGTTTGTTTCTATATCTTAAAGATCCATATGCCAAGTGGAAGAAAAAGAATGTGAGATCAAGTCGGAAGAGATCTCTGGATGAAGATGACAGGTTTGACAATATTTATATAAGTTTATAATATGAACTCGATGATAGTAAGGGAATATTTTAATGTTCAAACGCCAGGGTAGTTTCTGGAATATTTTTGTTATATAGTATGTTAAAAGCTACCTCAGATTCAATTATAGATATTTTTTAGAAGCACCTTTATCATTAGATAAAAAAAAGAATCTTTTCATATATATACTTTATTGACTTAAATTTTATGATCCCAAATGTGGGGCATTTGTCCTCCTTTCATCACCAGCCAATGCTTTTAAATATATACAACAATCCAGCTCTTGCATTTATATAAGTTGATATCTTGTATTAACGTCAAAATTAGGGGGGGAGGGGGGGGGGGGGGCGGTGGGGGGAGGAATAAGGGAAAATGATACATTTAAAGTAATAAAAATAATAATATAATTAAAATTTGATTTATTTTTTTTTAATAGCCTAGAATGCTCAAAAATCTGATCTATTTTATTAATATGTGATTATTGTGTTCAATTTTTTTCATTTTTATTTTCGGGTAAACCAGAAAAACTAGTGCCCCAAAAATGTCTAAGGAGGAGAGGGAAGAGAGAAGACAGAGATTTGAGGCACAGGTAAAGGCTGAAGATCAGCTGGCAGCCCAGGCAGCGGCTGAAGAAATGCAGCGGCAACAGGAGGAATTCATGCTGCACCAACAGCGATTGATGGAGGACCCTCAGTACTTCTATTATCACCAACAACAGCAAGAACAACAGCAGAAAGCAGGCAATAGCGGTGAAGGAGGAGAAATACCTCCTCAGCAAGTCCTAGACCCAGTAACTGGCCTGCCAATGGTTGACCCCGTCACTGGTCAGCCCATTTTACAACAGTCACAACAACAACCACAGCCTTTCATCGATCCAATCACTGGACAGCCTTTGACCCCTCAGCTCGACCCTGTCACTGGTCAACCTGTTCTGGATCCTGTCACTGGTCAACCAGTTTTCCACGTTCACGAGCATCACTATCACCACCATTCTCATCCTGATCCGTCATCTTCTGGTGTGCCTGTCGTTGATCCAAACACGGGCCAACCAGTTATAGACCCAAACACTGGTCAGCCTTTAATAGAACACGAACACCCTCCAATTGATCCTAACACAGGCCAGCCCGTGGTGGATCCAAACACCTATCAACATCTAATAGACCCAAACACTGGCCAACCCGTTATAGACCCTAAAACAGGGCAGCCTGTGATCGACCCAAATACAGGCCAGCCCATTATTGACCCTAATACGGGACAGCCAGTAGCCCATCACTTAGCATTCCACACTCACCCCACAGACCCCCACCACCATCATCACCACCATCACCCTCACCATCATCACCATTCAACAGCCAACAGCAACACTCAACAAATTGATCCTGTGACGGGCCAGCCCATTGTAGCCGCTCCATCTCCACATCATCATCATCATCATCATCCCTCACAGGAACATCACCATCAGTTGGACCCCCTTACTGGTCAGCCTATGGTCATTCCTGCCACCTCCCAGCCACCCTCATCATCCACATCTGGATTTATACAATCACAGGTTAGCTTGTGTACCTTGTCATAATCTACAATTGAGGTCTCTAATCATGTTTTTTTATTTTAACCATGAATCCCTGAAGTGACAGAGAACTTCAGTGAAGCTCATATTACACAGTTGTCTTGGTGAAAGCCTGGTTTGCAGGTAGAGCTCACTTCGTGACCTTTTAATCTATGTATTTTTTATTAGTAGTATGTACAGTGTTTTAACAAGTTTAAAATGTATTACCCTACAAACTGTGGAGTGATCCTCGACAATAGTTGAGTCCTAGGAAAAGGCTCTTTACTCACATTCTCTCACCGTACTCAAGTGTAAAATGAGTACCCAGCCATTAACAGCATTGTCTCTGTCCGAAACAATTGTAATATTGCCTAACAGGCGTCATGTCTCATCCTACATGTTAAGTGTTGCTGGTGGTCAGGGACCCCTTTGAGCACGTTTAGTGGATATTGCGCTATATAAAAGTTCAATTTATGATTTATATCTGCTAGGGCATAGTGATCAACCCTGGGAATCAATCTGTATAAGAATATGAAAAAAAAAAACAAAAAAAAAATGTAGGAAATAATTTGGGAACCAGATTTCAGTTCTGAGAATTTGTTGAATACATAATAATGGACTTTACAGCGTTATTTGAAAATAACTTTTGATGTCCACCAGACATCGTAATTCTCTGTCCTCCTAGCTACTTTGAAGACAGAGCATTTCCTTTCAGTTTTTCGCGAGTGATTTTATTGAATGATATAATATATATGATCGCATGTGCATCTATGTATAAGCGCCTCCAAGCATTTTTGGTGGAAAGGGGCGCTATAGAAATTACACATTGTTATTTTTCTTCTTCTTCTTATTTTTCTTCTTCTTCTTCTTTTTCTTCTTCTTTTTCTTCTTCTTCTTCTTCTTCTTCTTCTTCTTCTTCTTCTTCTTCTTCTTCTTCTTCTTCTTCTTCTTCTTCTTCTTCTTCTTCTTCTTCTTCTTCTTCTTCTTCTTCTTCTTCTTCTTCTTCTTCTTCTTATAATAATAATAATAATAATAATAATAATAATAATAATAATAATAATAATAATAATAATAATAATAATAATAATAATAATAATAATAATAATATATTTTATTCATCCAAAAAATCGAAATTCATTTACAGACGTGGCATGCATAAAAAATGTATAAACACAAAGTTGAGAATCTATGGCGATAATGTATCAATATATATATGCAAATGTAATAATAATATGTATTATTATTATACGAGGGCTCTTTCATAATTAACCGAAAAACAAAATTCTTGCACATGTTCATACCTTGACTCGTCCTTCATTTCTCTAAGTAACAGCCAAGTCTGTCGACACACTTCTGCCAACGCCGCACCATGGAATAGATACCCTCTCGGAAGAAATTTCCGTCCAGGTTTTGTAGCCATTTCCTCACATGGTCAACAAGCTCTTCATCGACATCAAAGCGCTTTCCTGCCAGCTCACGTTTCAGTGGCCCAAAGAGGTGATAATCAGATGGTGCGAGGTCTGGACTGTGTGGTGGGTGTGGCAAAATCTCCCATCCATATTTCTCTAGCCAACCTTGCGTCACTCGTGCTGTGTGGGGTGTAGCGTTGTCGTGTTGCAAAATGACCCCGTTAGTCAACTGCCTTGGGCGCTTTCTGCGAATGGTCTCCCTAAGCTTGTCAAGAGTTTGGCAGTACCTTGCAGCATTGATTGTTTCTCCAGGTTGTAAGGTTTC
Organism: Berghia stephanieae; assembly: GCF_034508935.2. Classification (NCBI taxonomy): domain Eukaryota; kingdom Metazoa; phylum Mollusca; class Gastropoda; order Nudibranchia; family Aeolidiidae; genus Berghia; species Berghia stephanieae. The sequence continues at coordinate 26,193,582 of NC_088372.1, read as the reverse complement.
GAACAGAATAACACCACGACTGTCCCAGAAAACAGTTCCCATTATTTTCTTTGCTGACCGCATGACTTTGAATTTCTTCGCGACAGGTGAGGATGGATGTTTCCATGTCATCGAATCTTGCTTTGTTTCTGGGGTGCAATGGTGTAACCAAGTCTCATCACCGGTGACTATGCTGTCAAGAAAAGTCACATCGTACCCTAGAAAGTCTCCGCCGGCGTTGGCAGTATGCCCGTGAACCCTGCGTGAGCTCTTGCTTCTTCTCAAAAGTTCCTTGCAGATGTCCAATCTTTGTTCTTTATGATTGTCTGTCAATTGCTTAGGAACCCATCTTGCGCTGACTTTTCTGTAGCCAAGTTCATCAAATACAATTCTATGGGCAGAAGTTTCCGAAATTTCAAGACTGCTTGCGATTTCATGAAGTTTCAACCTCCTGTCTTGACGAATAAGATCATCAACTCGCTTCACATTGTCTTCCGACGTCGCAGTTATCGAACGCCCTCTCCCTTCCCTGTCTGTCAAGTCGGAATGGCCGGCTTCAAACAAATTACACCAGTGATAGACTTGTGTACGGCTTATAGCATGCTCACCATATACACTCTGAAGTTCTTTATGAATTTCGGTAGGATTCAGACTTTTGGCGTTCAAAAAACGTATGACAGCTCTGATTTCCTCCTTTGACTAAGTTTCAAGGTGGGCCGCCATCTTTAAAATCGTCTAGAAATTCATTGTGCAAAATGATGCACTTCATAATTTCTGGGAATATCCGTAAGGAAATAAGGAATATCATGTCGTTTACAGAATTAAAAAATCTCCACTGGTTGCTGAGCAATGGGCATGTTTCGGTTATTTCTGAAAGAGCCCTCGTACAACATTTTAACAAATTATCTTTATCCTAATCTTGCTCTTTCTTTCTTCCTCCCTCCCAGGTATTTGGTGACCCTACATCCACATCAATGCTTCCTCCTGGAGGGATTGAGTCAGAAGAGGAGATTCCTCCACCGCCATCTCCTCCTTCTGTCCCCGTCACCAAACTCCCTCCCAACTGGAAAACTGCCAAGGATGCCGAAGGAAGAGTCTATTATTACCACGCTTTTACTAGGTATGTCAAGAAGAAATATTAAATAGCTGTGGGTAAAGATCATAGCAGATAGTTAGTTTTTTGGGGTTTTTTTTAATATATCAAATATTTTTGTTATGACTTTTTTCTCTCTTTGGATTAATTTTTGATATATCAAATATTTTCGTTTGACTTTTTTTTTCTCTTTGAAAATTTTTGCTAAATCTTTCAAAAGTTTAGGCTGATGCTTATCATACTTATGATTTTTGAGCAACAATTTTTTCAAAAATTCATATATAAATATATATATAGAATCGTGTTTGATACAAATATGGTACGAAAAGTGCTCGACATGTAGTAATGCCAACAAAACAACTCAGTCCTGACGATGGCAAATTAAGCCTGAAACATCAATGTAGACTGTCTCAAACATTGTGGTAAATATTTTAAAAAATAATAAATATATATATTATATATATATATACATATATATACGTATATAAATATATATACCTATATCTCACGAATATATATATATACTCTCTCTCTCTCTCTCTCTCTCATTTCTTTCTTTCTCACTCTCGATCCCACATACACCCCTCAACATCAATTATCATGAAACAATGATGTAGAAGTTGACAAAAATTACATTTTAAGGGTATTATGATTTTTATTTTTTTTTAATATAAAAGATAAGCACTATTATTTCATGGTCTTTGTTTAAATAACTCGCTACCTACCTATTTATCTATCTATCCATCCATCCATTTATCTATATTTATCACTCTCATCTAGTATTTTTTCTTAGTATATTATATCCTATCCCATCTTTACTTTCCAGACAAACTCAATGGGAGATGCCATCTTGGGATGACAATGTCAACGATTCCGATAATGAAATGGATTTGGACCCCCTGCCCTCTGAGGATGTTAAGGTAAAAAAGCTTTATTTATGCCATAAATAAATACTACACCCTTCTGCTATGCAGTCACCTAGGCATTCCATACATACCTGCCAAATCTTACGAATTTTAGACAAATTTCATGGCCAGTTACTAAATTTTGTGGAAAATTACGAATTTTCAGTTCTCAGTATTACTTAAAATAATGATGATAATAATAAGAATTACTACTACTTCTACTACTACTAATACTAATTTCCTTGTCATATTACTAAAAATTGACATAAAAATTACTAAATTTGAAGTTTTCAATTTGGCAGGTCTGAGGAATATACATAGATAATCCGTCAAACAAATGCTGATGTCAACAGATATCACTAATGTTGGCTAAAGTGAGCAAATTCGGAGTTAATAATCTTGACCAAGGGAAGAAATAAAAAAGATAGTGCCTGAAGTGGATCTCAAACCCAGGACCTTCCGAGTCAATGCCATAACAATTCATGTGTCATAAGATTGTGGAGGCTATTTTTTTAATGTTTTAAAATTACATATAACAGTTCTTATCATAAATTGATTGATCAGAATAGCATCACTCTGTCTGCCTAAAATGTTGAGTTTTGCTGTCCCTGCATTATAAAATCAACAAGCTTTTATGCTTTTTAAAAATTTTATTTTCTCTCTTTCTTTCTCTCTTCATAGAGAAAAGTGGTAGTCATTAGTACATTAAAATAAAAATAAAAAACAGCATTGTTCATTGTGTTATTCTATTTTTGTCATCAACTTCAGCAATCCAAGAGGAAAACTACAACAGCAGCTGCAGACACATCGAGTGAGTTGGCCAAAAAGTACAAGGAGCAATTCCGATGTAAAATGTCCAGCTTCATCGTGCTATGCCTCAACCCATTCCGAAAATCTGACTGCAAGATTGGCCGCATAGCCAGCACAGAGGATTTCAAATACCTGGCCAGGAAGGTAAATAAATACGTAGTAGAGGAGTCTCGAAAGTTATTCAGAAGCAACAGTTCTTTTTGGGGTTTTTTTTTTTTTTTTTTTTCTACTGGATTTGATTAAAAAATTGAGCTTTTATATAGCGCAATATCCACTAAACAATCGAACTGTGAATCACAGATGGCAAAAAAATTATTGAATTGAGCAAATCTTTCAGGCAATCTGGCTTCACTGGTACTGGTCTGTCTTTCAGTTTCAGGCAAATTAACCCCTGTAAACTTTCTCTTGGATTTTTGGTAATTGTTGACAGGTCCGAGTCTTGTGTTTGTAATTTTGCATTTGTACCAGCAATAGCCGAATCCTGCTTAAAACCTTGGTAATGTTCAATTTATATTTATTTATTTATTTTATTATATTTTATTTCTTTATTTATTTGGTTATATTTTATTGTTTATTATTCGATTATATTATATTTAAATATTTATTTATTTGGTTATATTGTATTTTTTATTTAATCGATTATATTCTATTTATTTATTTATTCAAAACTGATTTTAAAACTCGCGGGTGGGTGAATGGGAGCATCACCCTTGAATCATATACCTATGGGTGTACGATCCGATAGTGATGTCATTTCTTCTTCTCTTTACTTGCCTATCCTGCTTCTTTGGTTTGTGATTGTATTTTTGACAGGGGATATTTTTTTTTCTGTAAATCTTCTGCCTGTTTGTTCTTGGTTATTTATAATTTAGCTTATGATATCTTTAGGTTATGATTTTGATTTACATTTGTACTATTTTTGTTAGATTGCTTGTTTTTTTTGTTTCAGCGGTCTCTCATATAACCTCAATTGTGTTGGAAGAGACCTAAAGCAACAAACAAACAAAAAAAAAAAAAAATTTTAAAACTCCAATGAATCTAAAATAGAAATTCTATATAATCTCCATTGGTTTACAGTTAGTGAAAGGATTGTTTTTAAAACGTGTAATATTGTTCATAAATGCATAAATAATCAAGCTCCAGTGTACCTCGTGGATTTATGTCATAATTATAATCAAACACGGCAACTAAGGTCGACTGAAGACGCTCTCTTAATCGTCCCAAGAACCAGATTATCCCTTAACTCACTCAATCCTAGAGATTTTTGCTACTTTGCAAAATTGGAAAAAATGTATTTAAAAAAGAGCATGTACATTGATAGTTTTATTCAACTACCATTAACTTGTAAAAACTAAAAACATTAGCTTCGATACTACGCCTATAATTTGTCTCAGAAAAATGTAATAAATAGACATGGGGTAAAAGTAACCCCGAGTATACTACAGATACAGTCGGTGTTAGGGTTGAGTGAGTTAATAATAAGTCTTTTTTTTGTAAGTGGCCCATCTTCTTGAATGCACTCTCTCCAGATGTAAAACTAGTTAGGTATAGTCAGTCTTTCAAAAAAACACCTTAAGACAGAACTTCTTTCCAGAGCTTACAAATATTTTCGCTCACAGAATATGCCTTAAATCTAATTTTAATTTAAAGTTTATTTTATTCCAGTTTTGAACTTAAGTTCAGACTGACAATTTCCACTGTATAACTGAACTTTTTTTTCTTGTTTTTGTTTTGTTGTTGTTGTTGTTGTAATTAATCAAGTCAAATGTCTTTCTTTAGACTTAAGTTACTAATGTTAGTGAGTAATATTGGTGTAAGTATGTGTGTGTGTGTTCGTGTATGAGTGTAAATTTATCTGTGTGTGAGTTTGTGTGCATGTGTAGGTGTTTGTTTCTTCATATGTATTCTCAAAATTGTCAAAGAAGGAATGTTTCTGGGTGGGGTTCCTGACCTCCCATAGTGGGCAGGGAGGTACTCACTGTGTCTTCTATCCCCCTATATCTGTTTTCCAACTTGCTTTCTGTCTTTGTCTTGGAATGAGATAATTTGGTTTTGTCCTGGCCCTGGTCGGATTTCCTGGCTGGGAGGGAAACAGTCAAATGTATAGTTAGTTTTGGGAGATATTTTTTTCCTTGTAAATCATCTCTCTGTTATGAACTGTATTATGATTTATTTACGTATTATATATAGTTTATAAACATTTGAGTGTATTCCTCTTAGTGGGGTGATCTCAAACTAAGTACTTTGATAGTGTGCTCTTGGAAGCTACACCTGTTTCCTATTTGAAGCAATTCCCCTTTGTCTTACCTTTTTCCTGGGTGCTTTAATTGTAATTCTAGAAATTTTTACTATCCCATTTTCTTCCTTTTTACTGGCGCTGATATGACCTTAATGTGTTGCAAGTGCTGTAAAACCCTTAAAAACAAACAAAACAAGGAATGTTTGAATGACAATTAATATAGTAAAGCGCGCTGAGCACTTATGTGGAACTTATGATTATTATTATTATTTGATGATATTTTATTTATTTATTTATTTTTTGATGATATTTTATTTATTTATTTATTTTTTTTTTTGATGATATTTTATTTATTTATTTATTTTATGATATTTTATTTGGTTATATTTTACTGTTATGTATTTGATGATATTTTTTAAATTTATTTATTTGATCATATTTATTATTTATTTATTTATTGGATTATATTTTATTTATTTACTTATTTGAATATATTTTATTTATTCATTCATCCGTCCATCCATATATAGAATTTTTGATCATTCCTCATTCTAACCCCCCCCCCCCAGTTGACCCACCACGTGATGTCCAAGGAGTTGAAGCATTGTAGACATGTGGAAGACTTGGAGGTCAATGAGAATGTCAAGGCCAAGGCCAAGGATTACGTCAGGAAATACATGAGTAAATTTGGCAGCCTCTATCGCAGGACCGGATCCCCACAAGCTGCTGACTAAGATTAAAAGCTGGGTTAAATGGGAAGTCGATTCAATACTTTTGCCAGTTGCGAGTTGTGAGAAATGAATTTAAAAAGTCAAGTTGGTATCATCTGTCACTGGATAGCCAAACGCCTCTAATGTTGTGATTAGTTAATCTGATCAAAAACGGCATGCTGTTCAGTAAGACGTGCAAGGTTCTTTTTAAGTACCTATAGCATCTCAGTGATAGCCAAAACGCCTCTAATTTTGTGATTAGTTAATCTGATCAAAAACGGCATGCTGTTCAGTAAGACGTGCAAGGTTCTTTTTAAGTACCTATAGCATCTCAGTGATAGCCAAAACGCCTCTTATGTTGTGATTAGTTAATCTGATCAAAAACGGCATGCTGTTCAGTAAGACGTGCAAGGTTCTTTTTAAGTACCTATAGCATCTCAGTGATAGCCAAAACGCCTCTAATTTTGTGATTAGTTAATCTGATCAAAAACGGCATGCTGTTCAGTAAGACTTGCAAGGTTCTTTTTAAGTACCTATAGCATCTCAGTGATAGCCAAAACGCCTCTAATTTTGTGATTAGTTAATCTGATCAAAAACGGCATGCTGTTCAGTAAGACGTGCAAGGTTCTTTTTAAGTACCTATAGCATCTCAGTGATAGCCAAAACGCCTCTAATTTTGTGATTAGTTAATCTGATCAAAAACGGCATGCTGTTCAGTAAGACGTGCAAGGTTCTTTTTAAGTACCTATAGCATCTCAGTTCAGTGACTCAGTACCTACTAGAAGTTTGAAATGTTACACGTCGAGTTATTTTCATGACAGGAAAACATGATTTATCAAGTTATAATTGTCGTTGTTATCGGAACAAATCAAGTAAGCAAGTGGTCTTAATATAAACGCATTGTCATGTTTATCGCAATATTGACATTCTGTTGGAAGGTGTTAAAGATGATGCTGAATTTAGGCCATGTGTGATGCTTGAGACAATAATAAATTGCGCTTTGTTCATGTCTCAGAGATGCAATGATGAAAATAGCATGGTTTGGTATGTCATTTTAAAATCATACGCTATTTTCTAATCAATAAAGGATTATTCCGTCTTCGAACGTATGAAGGGCACTGTAGAGGTTTTTCATTTTTCTAATTAAAAATCTAATCTGTGGATGACAATAGGCTTCAACAGTCGTGATGTCACTTCCCTCATAATGACGCATGGTAACTTAGTAACTGGTTCTAAACTATCGGAACAATGGCGGATGCCATTATGAAATACTTCTCCGACGAACATAAAAGTGTATCCAGAGGAGAAAAACATTATAAATCTGATCATGTTTTGACTTTTATACATTCTGATCTCATGGCATGTGAAAAAGTTCTAGCTAGCATTAAGAATAAAAAGTACCAATTTTCTTTGTTTAGAACCAAGCTGCTGGTTGCTGGGCAGACGTGACATCATACTATTGAATCCTATTTATTTATTCCTACAGTGTTATATCCAGTTTTCTATTCATTTAGAGTAGATTGGAAAAAAAATGCCCCTTTGGAATCAGAGCCTCACCTGCCCATGAGATAATAATAAACAATATTTCAACTGCGTCACTGATGTGGTTTGTGTTGTGAGATAAAAAAATAAAAAAATTATGATGAAGTTGAGATACTATTCAAACAACATTTTTGTCATGTAATTTATGAGTGAATGAAGAGCTAGGAAGGAAATGTTTAGTGTTATTTATTTTGAATCTATTGAAAGTTTGTGTCAACGCATCATTCACTACATCAAACATAATGAAATGCAGTTTGCATCACTTGAGTCAATACTTTACATAGATTCATTTTCTCCATCTCTCTCTATCATTGTTGCAACAGTGCAAACCGGGCTTTATAAAAATTTGCTTATTTTATTTTTGGGTGAAAAAAAAAAAAAGAGTGATTGTACCGGGTTTGTGTTAGCACTTTGCATATGTGTAACAATGCTAGGTATGGCCTCCAAAACAATATCAATTTTTGAGATCTAGAGTTTAAATTAGATTCTGCAGTTCTAAATAGACAATTTCTTGATATTAGTTCAAAGTACTTTCTGCCAGATCAAACAGACCCAGTAATTCAGTCATTGCTGGATGGACAAAGGAGCCAGGGTTGGATAGATTTCTTAACTGAACCCATGAGAGATATCCGTCTTTTTGCTTGTCTAGGTATGCATCTGTTTAATATCAGCCTTCATTTTGAAGATTTTTACTTATGTTACAATCAGAGTAAAACATTTGGACACGTGAATACAAAAGTTAGTAAGTCGATTAATCTATATTAGAAAAAGGAGATGGAAAGGTACTTGTCAATGATATCCACTGGTTGGAAAACATGTTCACCATGTTGATGCCGTGAAGTGCGAGAGGAGGTGTGTATGAAGATTTTAAAGTTTGGATCTGATGTGATATCTTCAGGAAGTTTGTTTCAGTCTAGACTAGAATGAAAATTTCCTTTAGTTTGCGCTGCGTGAGAGTGGAATGAAAGTATTTTCATAACTCGTTCCAGTGAAACGTGTTCTGAAGACTTGGAGATTGCTACGCGTGAGTTTAGTGCTATCAATCTAATTTCACGTGGTGTATTTATTGTACTATATACAAGCTCTTTAAAAAAAACCCCAAAAAAAAAACAGTTTTGGTCAACTGTCTTGTGTTTACATGATTGGGTTCTCAAAAGTCAATGGAGTAGTGATATTATTATGAAGATTCACTCACATGAAGCGCTGTTAGATTTTTGAGAGTTGGATAATAGCAAAGGGAGAAAACAATAAGACACTATCTCAGATTGTTTTGACTCAGCAGGTTTTTACTACGTATTTCATAAAAAGACTGTGGCCAATATTTTTATAATTTGTTTATTATATTGTTTTATCACCAGATTTTATTCTATTTTTATATAACTAAAACACTAGGCATGGCATGTCTTTAAACAAAAAAAAAAACCCTCAAAAAAATAAACCAATTTGACAAAACATAATAATATTGTAAAATTCTTCTTTTTCTTTGAACGTAAAATGTGGATTGGATAAACTGTGATAAAGATATCCGTATTTATATCCTCATTTTAATTGATTGTCCAAATAGTAAACATCAATTGTCAGACAGATAATATGAAAGTCTTTTTTCATGTCAGTCACTGTCAAAAATGTTACAGGCCCCTAGAAAAAAAATAAAATTCTACTGATGGTTCTCAATATGATGCTGGAGATTGATTTGGTAACTTTAAAACAAAACAGGATGGTCTGCAAATTGTAGTTGTAAAATAAAATCCTTTCTTTTATTTATTTTTTTCAATACGGTTTACAAAGAAAGGTGTTACTGGTAAAATTAATTCTGTCTCCAAAGTTTTAGCTTAAGATTAACGATTTTAGTAATTCAGTGGCTACAACTTGGCCATGAGAATGTTTTATTCCAGTTTTGATAATGATATTAAAGTTACAGTGAGAATGTAAAGATAAAATTACCTGGAAAAGCGAGCATTTTTCCTATTGTACTTATCGTATCTGGAATACCTGTATAATTCTGTTTTCATTGTAAATTCTATTATTTTTCTTTTTGACTCCCTTCTAAATTATGCACTCAGCACATTTTAATTTTGTGTGTAGTTAAATTAATTTTCTTGACTGTTTCTATGTTCCTGCTCGATTTTGTCACTTTGTTGATGAATTTTAAATATTTGTTCCATTCATTGAGATGTATAAGTTATTTGAATATATCGCTGTTTTTTTGTGACAGGATCTTTACTTAAGGCAGGATGTACATTATGTAATGTTTGTTTTCATTATCAATTGTTTGGTTGTTGTTTTTTTCCAAACATTAAGAATTAATTTTGACCAATTATTTCCTTTAAAAAAAAAGGAAAACTCTAGAGAGTTTTACCAAATTTCAAGTTAATTTTTGTTCAGATGTTTTGTTTTTTTTTCCTTCAATTCTAAGATTCCAAGAATGCATGAAATGATATAAAAAGGTTTTAAACTTGTTCCTTATATTTTGTTAGTGCTTTTTAAAAGTGAAAAAGTGGAAGTCATTTGTTGATTACATGTAGTGTGTAAATAAAAATAAATTTTTAAAAGATGCAAATCAATCATGATTGAAAGAAGTTGTGTTCCTTTTATCTTATTGGTTTATTTATTTATCTATTTATTTTTTTTTGTTTTGTTTTTTTTTGCATTATATTTTTGGACCCTGGAGAAAAAAAAATGTTTGTCTTCCAGTCAATTTACATTTCTTAAAGATTACAGTAGAGGCTAACTACTGATTGTTCATGATAAAGATTTATGACAATGGGTTTTTTTTATATTTTTTAAAAAGAGTTTTACGGCGCTTGCAACACATTTAGGTCATATCTGCGCCAGTAAAAAGGGAGAATATGGGATAGTAAAAAGTTCTAGAATTACAATTTAAGCACCCAAGAAAAGGAAGACAAAGGGAATGGTACAAATAGGGAATTGGTGTAGATTCCATGAGCACACCAACAATGTTGAGGTCACCTAAATGATCATCCAGACACGAGCACATGTCCCCACTAAGAGGAATACACTCAAATGCTTACATTATAAATTCTAAACAACAAATATAATAATAATACATAACAGAGAGATGATTTACAAGGAAAAAAAATATCATCTCCCAAAATAATAACTACAGGATTACCCGGCTCTCCGTGCGGCGGCCCATGATGCTGTATAATGAGAGATGGAATTAGTCAATTATAACGTGTACTCTTTAACTTTGAGTTTGGCAACGTGGACAATAGAATTCTTTTACCCGACTCATTTGATAATCTGTTAAATTCATGCACCGTCCATGAGACCACTCAGACTCAAAGTTCTGGGTGGGGATCCTGACCTCCCATAGTGGGCAGGGAGGTACATGCTGTGTCTTCTATTCCCCCAACCCGTTTTCCAATTGTTTCCTGTCATTGTCTTGGAATGAGATTACTTGGTTTTGTCCTGTCCCTGGCCGGAGTCCTGGCTCGGAGGGAAACAGTCAAATGCATAGTTATTGTTTTGGGAGATGATATTTTTTTTCCTTGTAAATCATCTCTCTATTATATATTATTATATTTGTTATTTTGAATTTATAATGTAAGCATTTTAGTGTATTCCTCTTTGTTGGATTTTGTACTTGTGTCCGGGTGAGACTTATAGGTGATCTCAAACTAAGTACATTGGTGATATGCTCTTGGAATCTACATCTGATCCCTATTTGTTCCCAGTTCCCCTTTGTCTTACTTTCTCTTGGGTGCTTTAATTGTAATTCTAGAACTTTTTACTATCCCATTTTCTTCCTTTTTACTGGCCCGGATATAACCTAAATGTGTTGCAAGCGCCGTAAAACTCTTAAAAACAAAAACAAACAAACTCAAAGTTTTGTCGTTGCCGTTGACTTGGTAAAACCTTTGACTCTAAGGCACAGTGCTCAGCTGACGTGCCATTAGGCCTGTGAAGTAAAATCTCCTGAACATGGCCGTTATTGGCATATGTAGTTGTATCCATCCATACTTTTGAAGGCCTTTGTTTCTTCAAGTCTGTATAAAGAGGTTTCATGAATAAAATAGTTGACGATGTCAAAATAACTGGTGGAAGGCCATCTTTTTGGACTGTTTATCCACTCGAGTGAAGTGTCTCCAGACGGATCGGGAAAAGACGATCCGTCACATAATTTTAGTTTATTCTGGTAAATGTTTCTATCCTGAGGTGAAAGAGAATTCATGTAATCCATTGTTTCTGGAAAAAAAAGTTGTAAAAAGTGAAAAGGTGTCGTTGTCGTCATCGTTAAAGTCACTATCACTATCGGGGTTCTGGCATGTGGCAGTTACAATAGTTTTCAATTTTTTTGCTTTGTTCTTTTTGGCCCCCGTTGCTCTTCCAGTTTGAATACACTCAAATGTTTACAAATCATATATAATACATAAACAAAACATAATACAGTGCATAACAGAGAGATGATTTACAAGGAAAAAAATATTCTCTCCCAAAACTAACTATACATTTGACTGTTTCCCTCCCACTCCCAGCCAGGGCCAGGACAAAACCAAGTAATCTCATTCCAAGACAAAGACAGAAAGCATGTTGAAAAACAGACATAGGGAGATAGAAGACACAGTATGTACCTCCCTGCCCACTATGGGAGCCAGGAACCCCACCCAGCTGGTTTGATAAAAACATTCTCGACTTGCAAATGCCGTTTAAAAAGATGACTCATTGCTCTATGCTATTATTATCGGCTATGTGGTCTTGTGGTATGACACTCGCTTTCAGATCGGAAGGTCCTGGGTTCAAGCCATAATGGAGTCCTTGGACAACGCTCTTTACTCACATTTTCTTACCGTACTCAGGTGTAAAATGAGTACCTAGCAGTTAACAGCGTTGTCTCTGTCGGAAAAAAATGTATAATCGCCTAACAGGCATCATGTTCCGTTCTACATATTACGTGTTGCTGTTGGTCAGGGACCCTTTGTAAAGTGATGATGATGATGTGGTGGTTGGAGGGGGTATATCCTTGGAACAATGTGACCTCACCGGAATTTGACGGAAGTTGCCAGTAACCCCGGATTTTTTCCCCGGTGAAACTGATTTCCCCTTTATACTACCACTGATTTCCTCACCCCCTCCCCCAACACACACGCACACATACAAACACATATTACACACATTCCTTACCCTTCAATGACTCACTTTGAACATATTAATATTATGAGATGATAATGGCCAATAACAAAAACAAATTGGATTTCAAATAAATAAATAGAATTCTATTCACATTATTCCTATATACATCATTCATTACAAAACATCACTGAAAATTGACAGTTCGGCACTTGGTCTGAAGATAAATGTTCCTTATTTTGAGTTGTAATTAGTAAACATAAGACATGATTCATAATCATAATAGAATTTTTGTTAAACAAAGTAAGTTACTGTAGATTGTAAAACCTCGTAACACATTTGTTTAACTGTAGATTGAAAAACCTCGTAACACATTTGTTTAAAACCTTGGCAAAACTAGGGGTAACACATTTGACATACTATTACTATGGGCAAAGAGCGTGTAGGTAACGATTGTTATGTTACCAAGAGCTCTCACTTCCCGCTTTTGGTGAAGCCACGCATCTTCCGTCTTCTACTCGTATTTTCTTCATTGTATCAGTAAGCCTCGCGCGCTTGATACACGCGGAGCACACCCACCTCGCTGTCTCGCCTGGCACGCGACAATAGCATTGCGGTTAAGAGAAGTGAGAGCTCTTGGTAACTACGTTACCCTACACACTCTTTGCTATGGGTAGATTTGGAGGTTCTGATACTCTTGGTAGCTTCACAAGCAAAGGGATCGGGTGCTGATGAGATTTATTTTTCTTTTAATCTTAACAACGCCACTACCACATTGTCTCATTCATCTGTAGTGTTTCATTCATCCTGTTTTGTTGATAAAGGAGAAACCCGAAACGTCTATTTTATATGTTTTCATATATTAAATTGAAGCTTATATTCAATTTCACATTGTTCTTTATTTCTTCGAGCTTCGAGCAGCAACATTGACATTATCCATCAGTAGACAAACATTATGTTGCTGTTGGCTTGGGTGGTCAATGCTACAGCCGTAGCATAATGAAGATGTTGTTGGTAAACTTTCTTATACTGCTTCAAAGTAAGCCATGATTAAAGGTAGAATCAAAAAAATTCTTAGCAAAGAAACCTGCACGAGACATGATTACTGAAATAAATGAATATGAAAATGGGAAAGCTTATCATAGCAACGATTATGACCCAACATCCGTTTTCGTTCTTTAAGGGTAGAAAAATGTGTTTAAATATTCTTTTCTATTTTTGGTGTGCATTTCCTATAATGTAATTCACTTATTTCTAACACTATAACCCCCTCCCATGTATACAACAAATATTATGACGTCTCCTCCCTCTCTTCTCTATCAATTTGAGCACAATGACTAAAACAAATGTTCGGTAGTAGTAGCCTTAGTGACATAGGAGGGGACGGTGGGAAGTGGGACAGATCAATGTTTTGTTTATATTTGGACCAAAATATCAGGAAAACAAAAAAGCCGGCCCTGACGGAACTAAGGGGTTCCAAAAAGGGCAAAGAGATAAATCTGAAGAACCGAGGGGTTCCAAAAATGGCAAAGAGATAAATATAATATATGAAGGAACTAATGGTTTCCAAAAAAAAAAAAAAAATAACATAATATGACGGAACTGGGGGGTTCCAAAACGGGCACAGAGATAAATCTGAAGGAACTGAGATGTTTGTTTGTTTTTAGGTGTTTAACGGCGCTTTCGACACTAAGGAACTGAGAGGTTCCAAAAATGGCAAAGAGATAAAATTGAAGGAACTGAGAGGTTCCAAAAACGGCAAAGAGATAAATATGAAGGAACCGAGGGATTCCAAAAATGGCAAAGAGATAAATATAAAGGAACTGAGGGGTACCAAAAAAAATGGCACATATATAATATATGAAGGAACTAAAGGTTTTCCCAAAAAAAAATTTAAAAAATAACACATATATATGACGGAACTGGGGGGTTCCAAAAAGGGCACATTTATGTGTAGGAACTAAGGGGTTCCAAAAAATGGCAGGATACCATACTTGAAATACGTGATGTGTTTTCGTCCTTGGGCCTTTGTTCCGAAATTGTTACAGATAATGGTCCTACATTCACTAGTGCAGAATTTGGAAAATTCCTTGGCTGCAACGGCATAAAGCACATCACCGTTTCTCCGTATCATCCTTCGAGCAATGGGTTAGCTGAACGTTATGTTCGTTATGGATAGAACTGTTTATGGACCTTTAAAGTGTTATTTTAATTCAGCATACGATTCATGGTTGTTGCAACATCCAGCCAAGCCAATCACCATTTATGAAATGGGAAAACTTATGGGCGATGCATGGATTCAAGTTGCACCTCCAGCGAACATTATTTCTGGTTTTCTGGCAAGTCTACTTTTAACAGAAATGTTTTGGAAAACTGATTTTATTGGGCAGATAAAATTGTGTGTGTACTTGTGTGTTCCCACTGTAGGCTCTTATGTTATAAAAAGTCTATTATTATTTCCAGCTGTGCATCGATAATTAATTTTTTTTGTTACTTTTATCCCCTTTCCCTTCTCACATACCAAAAGATGGGACCTGGCCGGATACCTACCTGAGTGTAGCTGAAGAGAATGAAATTGAGGAGTGCCTGAAGCTCACGGCACGCTGGGGGTTTGGTTTCTCCCAGACTGAAGTACTCCACCTAGTCGGCGAATATGCTCAGTCAAAGCCAGACAATCCTTTCAAATCATCATTACCTAGTCATGAATGGCTATATGGTTTCTTCAAGCGCCACCCAAATCTCACTCGCCGCCTCCCCGAACAGCTGAAATCAGCACGGGCAAAAATATCTGCTAATGAAAGCATTGTCAAAGAATGGTTTGAACTAGTGGAACAAACACTCAAAGAACATAATATCCAAGACTGTCCCCATCGCATTTACAACGTTGATGAGACTGGAATGCCATTAGACCCCAAGAGAATCAGGGTTATTTGTGAAAAAAATATTTCTCATCTCTTCAGGGTCATTGGCGGATCCGGCAGAGATTCCATTACGGTGAATGGATGCGCATCAGCAGATGGCAAGATGCTTCCGCCATACGTAATATATGCTGCTATGAATCTGCGATCTTCGTGGATGGAGAATGGGCAGCAGGAATGTCGCTACACAGTGAGTGACAAGGGATGGATGGACTCGACTTGCTTTCTTGACTGGTTTGAGAAATTGTTCGTCCCTTCCATTCCAAAGGAAAGGCCCGTGGTTCTTATTTTTGACGGCCATAAGTCACATATAAGTGTTCCTCTGATTCAATCGGCAGTGAAGAACAATATTATTTTGCTCAAGCTGCCGCCAAACAGCACCCATTCGCTTCAACCTCTGGACGTGGGCGTCTATGGTCCCCTCAAGACGGCATGGGAAAAAATATTGATTTCATTCGCCAGACAAAACCTCGGCGCAGCTCTGACAAAGGAGCTCTTCCCATCCCTCCTCAATAAACTCTGGACCTCAGGCTGCTTATCGGAAGCCAACATAAAATCTGGATTTGCTAGGTGTGGGATTTTCCCATTAAACCCTAACGCAGTACCTCGCTCACTTTATGAGTCGTCAGAAATTTTTGACAGACCTACGCCTACTGACACCTCTAAAGTACCGGTTGGGGTATCACAAAGCAACATCACTGGGCCTTCATCTTCAGAAACAACTGGACCATCATCTTCTGCATCTACACCTGAATCATCAAGGCCAGTAACACCATCATCATCTTCATCAAGCATTAAGGACTATTTCCTTTAAAAAATCTCACCTATGCTGCAAGCTAAAAGAGAGCAAAGCACACGGAAAAAAAACTGTTCGCCGACAGTATGGAGAGAGCCTAACAAGTTTGGAATATATAAAAAGACTGACAGAGGAGGAGGAGGAAAAAAGCACAAAGGGGAAAGGGAAAGGAAAAGGAAAAAGAACTGTAAAGGCAAAAGCGAAAGCTGCAAAAAAAAAAAAAAAACTTGTCGACGACTCTGACTCTGATGTGGATTTTGGTGACGATGACTGGGTGCCACAGCCTTGCAATGACACTGACAGTGACCGTGACAATGATTCTAACTCACAAACTGATAGAAATGTGTTTGAAACTTTTCTGTAGATCATCCTTGTTTGTAATTTGTGAATTCTTTTATCAATTTTTCTACAAATTTGTGGGTGGGTGGAATTGCCCCAAATAAAGTGTTGTCAGTAATATTTGTAAATCCTGTGTTTCTTCAAAATATGATGTCATCTTTGCAAAATTGTATATGTATCATGGTTCTTACAATCTAAGCATAGTATGGTAGAAAATTCAATCAATTATCACAATTGGTTGACCCATGAGAGAAATTTACATAAAGTAGTAGGTGGAATTACCCCAGACCACCCTATATTATATATGACGGAACTGGGGGGTTCCAAAAAGGGCACAGAGATAAATCTGAAGGAACTGAGATGTTTGTTTGTTTTTAGGTGTTTAACGGCGCTTTCGACACTAAGGAACTGAGAGGTTCCAAAAACGACAAAGAGATAAATATGAAGGAACCGAGAGATTCCAAAAATGGCAAAGAGATAAATATAAAGGAACTGAGGGGTACCAAAAAAAAATGGCACATATATAATATATGAAGGAACTAAATGTTTTCAAAAAAAAAATTAAAAAATAACACATATATATGACGGAACTGGGGGGTTCCAAAAAGGGCACATTTATGTGTAGGAACTAAGGGGTTCCAAAAAATGGCAGGATACCATACTTGAAATACGTGATGTGTTTTCGTCCTTGGGCCTTTGTTCTGAAATTGTTACAGATAATGGTCCTACATTCACCAGTGCAGAAGTTGGAAAATTCCTTGGCTGCAACGGCATAAAGCACATCACCGTTTCTCCGTATCATCCTTTGAGCAATGGGTTAGCTGAACGTTATGTTCGTTATGGATAGAACTGTTTATGGACCTTTAAAGTGTTATTTTAATTCAGCATGCGATTCATGGTTGTTGCAACATCCAGCCAAGCCAATCACCATTTATGAAATGGGAAAACTTATGGGCGATGCATGGATTCAAGTTGCACCTCCAGCGAACATTATTTCTGGTTTTCTGGCAAGTGGCATCTGGCCATTGAAGCATGTTTTCACTAATGACATGTGCTCTGGTTACTGATTGACCTCTTGTAGACTCAAGATTCCCTCATTCTAAAGCAACCAGCGCCTGTCCAATACTTGAAAACTCGACTTGCACCATTGACCAGCCACCCCTGTCTCATTCTAAAGCAACCAGCGCCTATCCAATACTTGAAAACTCGACTTGCACCATTGACCAGCCACCCCTGCCTCATTCTAAAGCAACCAGCGCCTGTCCAATACTTGAAAACTCGACTTGCACCATTGACCCGCCACCCCTGCCTCATTCTAAAGCAACCAGCGCCTGTCCAATACTCGAAAACTCGACTTGCACCATTGACCAGCCACCCCTGTCTCATTCTGAGCAAACGGATCGAATCAACCATAAAAATCCCAGAGGGCTTGGTGCAAGGACTGTATTATCTCTATTTTAATTTGGTTTCATATCATTGTCTTCAGTTATGATAAGTTGTGGTTGTGGGGAAGGGCAAACCACTCGACTCTCTCGAGTTCATATGCATGGAAAATCGAACAAATTTGTTCAATTTTCAATGAGGGTGAACTCGAGAGAGTTAAGAAGTTTGAAAGTGTGAAGGTATTCTCTCCAAAAGAATACTATGATGAGATTTTTGAAAAATTTGCCCAAGTCTTCAAAGTTTGAGAAGATGTGGAAGTCCGAGACCTAAAAAAAAGCTGCAGAGGATTCATTCAAAAAACCCTACCAATCAAGATTCAAGAGAATAAAAGGCTTTTCATTTCAAGAGGAAGTAACAATAACAAGAAACATTGTCCGGTAGCTGGTGAGACGTTTTACAGAAACAGGATAAATGAAGCAGTCATAATTACAAAGAAGACCAAATTGTGCAACTCTCGTGGAGAGATCGTTCAGGGAGGTATCCCCCTCAATGTCAAAGACATGCAAAAGTTAAAAGAAGGGGACTGTGGAGAGGACTAGAAAACAAACTACACAAATTAAATACTTGGTTTCCACTCAAAACAGTGTCTTTAAATAGCAACACCATCAGCAGCTTAGAATGATTACAATTATGCCTTTGAGTCAACTTGTGAAGATTGCAGTTGCCTTGAATTGGAACGTCAGGCACCCCGACTGTTTAAATTGTCAATTTTTATAATTAAAGTTCTTGTTTACTGCTGCATATCGAGCCATTTTTAGGTATTTTATTGAGTGGAAAATCAATTACTGCTATGTCGAATGTACACCATAAGCTAAGTGATACATTACATTGAAAATCAAAATCTGCTAGTTTGAACTTAATCATCCAATTACAGAAAAAAATTGTAAAGGGTCATTCACTATGAGTGCTGCTAACAACCTTTTATTTGATCAAAAATGTGAAGAATAAAACGTGCATAAAACATATAAGTGTGATTTAATAGAAATTCACATTTATCTTAAAACTAATCATCAGTTACATAGCAGCGTTTGGTTTTCAAGTCCTCAAATATTGACCAATGTAATTCAATATAGTTTGTGTATGTAAAGTTATCATTCCACAAAGAATGAAAACATAACCAATTACTAATTACTTGCCTTTATTGCAAATTTCGAATTTTACAGAATGAGTTAACACATAGACACTTTTGTAATAGTATTATGAAAACATAGTTCACCATAAAAATGGAAACAAAAAAGTTCACCTGCAATTATTGCGAAAAAACTTTGACATCTTGTAATAAGAATTGTCACTTAAGACAAATACATGAAAATATATCGTCAACTATTTTATCCATGAAACCTGTCTTTACAGCCTTGAAGAAACAAAGGCCTTCAAAAGGATGGATGGATACAACTATGCCATTAACGGCCATGTTCAGGAGATTTTACTTCACAGGCCTTTTAATGGCACGTCAGGTGAGTACTGTGACTTACAGTCAAAGCTTTTACAGAGTCAAAATTCTATGATGTCTACATTATACTCGAGGTGGAAACTGCAAAGTATGGATGGATACAACTATGCCATTAAAGGCCATGTTTAGGAGATTTTACTTCACAGGCCTAATGGCACGTCAGCTGAACACTGTGCCTTAAAGTCAAAGGTTTTACCAAGTCAACGGCAATGAGTGGTCTCATGGACGGTGCATGAATTTAACTGATTCATCAAATGAGTCGGGTAAAAGAATTCTATTGTCCACGTTATAATTGACTAATTCCATCTCTCATTATGCAGCATCATGGGCCGCCGCACGGAAAGCTGGGTAATCCAGCTGATGGCCGAGTTCCAGGCTTTTAGAGATCCAAAGGGGCCACAGAGAGACAAAGGAAGGGGATGTGGCAAGGACTGGGGGAAAGGAAGAGGAAGAGGAAGGCAAGATTCCCCACAGAGCAGATCCTCATACTCCCGCCGTCGGGACTCCAGGTCGAGATAGGCCCTACCATTACCGGCCAGAGCCTCATCAAGGTCTGAAACAAGTGGGGCCCATGAAAGGAGGCTGGAAAGACCCCCCTATCAACCTCGATCCGCTAATACCAGAGCTGCACGTTCGGGAGCACAGGTCACGAGGGGTGATACCCTGTCTGACAGTCATTCAGATAGTAGTGGATGGGCTGCCTGGAGGGAGCATATGAAACTCCTCCAGAATGAGAACACGACCCTGAAAGATTCCCTGGCCTGTCTCCAGAAAGACCTGGAGAAAACTAAAGCTGAGCTCGCCCGCTTGAAATCGGAAGTGGGCTGTCTCTAATTAAACAAGCCCATGGACGATCTGCTCATGGATATGTCCGACCAGGAAGGTAAGTGTGTTGGACTAGTCGATGCCCACTTCTTCCATTTGGACAGATAGCATATAGCTAAGGGAAAGATGAATCATCTGGACATGTTGCACCCAACCCATCAGTAGACCTACCGAAATAATAGTCTACTGCGATCCCTTCAGATAGTGAGCTCAGAGCACTGACATGCAAATTCCCTAATTTTGGGACAGCTGTAGGTATCCACCCATCCCACGCTACCCTAAACGTGCAAGCGTTGTTAGCAGCCAGGGATAAGATTAAAAACCTAAACCAATTGGACATAATTCATAGGTAATGAGAAATTGGTTTTCATTGGACAAAACGGGGCACTAGAAAAGAGCAAGAATTTTTAGTGGAGAGCCTTATTGTTGGTGCAAACCCCCAGAAATCAATTATCTTGCATGTCAGGGGGAAAGAGTCTGATATATTTGGGAACAAGGTATATATGCACTGTTTGGAATTTCTTTCTCAGAGACTATCTGGGGAACAATTCATTCAGTTACACTGTTTCTCAGATAGCAGTACCACCCTACACAGATGGCTAAATATTTTTCCCAACACTGTCTTTAGCAACTCTGGTTTAGTCAGAAACTTTGGGCTGGAACAAATAAATGCAGTACAGGAAACACCGAGCAACAGGCTCCTGCTTGAAACAGACTCCCCTTACCTGCCATTTCATCCCCGTATTAGACGTAACCATCCACATTACTTAGGGAAATCTGCCAGAGTCATTGCAGAATTAAGAGGCAGTAGTCTTGATGATATTTTGAAAGCCAACTCCAGCAATGTTAGACAAGCTTTTAAAATTAAAATATGTTTTTTTAAAATGTTGTCCTTTGTATTTGCTGTGATGACCAGTACATGGAATATTAACTCATGATTTATTGTTTTACAGGCGCCTAAAGGACACCCCCTTCCATGTACATAACATTTATATACTTACTTTACTTAATCCTCTTCGGGCCTTGAGGCACATAGGGCATCCACCAGACATCTCCATTTTTTGCGATCGGCTGCTTTTGCGGTGGCTGTATTCCAGGACAGGCCTGCTTCCCTTAATTCTTTCTCCATGGTCCTTCGCCAGGTTTCTTTGGGTCTTCCCCGCTTTCTCTTCCCATCTGCTGTCCAGTACAAGGCTGTCTTGGGAAGTGACCCTTTTTCCATTCTGGCCACATGACCCAGCCAAAGCCATCTTCTTCTTTTTATTTGGCTATCAATGCTAGTGCAGTCAGCTTTCTTTAATAGATCCACTGTTCTTATTTTTGTAGGCCAAAATAAATTAAAAATTCTTTTTTAAACACTTGTTCTGAAAGGCTTCTAGTTTCTGTATTAAGGAAGATGTCATTTTCCAGCTTTCACTTCCATAAAGCAGTACACTTAAAACATTGCTCTTGTATATTTTCAGCTTTGTCTTTCTCATTATTTGCTTTGATTTCCAAAAGTTTTTCAGCATGCCGAAAGCCTGGTTT
The DNA here is from genome assembly GCF_034508935.2 of Berghia stephanieae. NCBI lineage: Eukaryota > Metazoa > Mollusca > Gastropoda > Nudibranchia > Aeolidiidae > Berghia > Berghia stephanieae. The sequence goes on along the minus strand of NC_088372.1, from coordinate 26,171,912 downwards.
GCCTTTTGAATTCTGTGCTTGATATCGTGTTCTGCATTTCAGTCGTCTGTTATTTTGGATCCGAGGTAGGAGAACTCTGTTACCTCTTCAATTATATGTTCATCTATCCTAATTTGTTTTGCTGTGATGACCAGTACATGGAATATTAACCCATGATTTATTGTTTTATAGGCGCCTAAAGGACACCCCCTTCCATGTACATAACATTTATATATATATATATATATATAAAACCCAGGAGGAGGAGAGTATCCCCTCTGGATTTATATTTATTTCAAGTTTTTCAAGACCCCAGGAAGGGAGATTTATTGTTTGTTTGTTATTCCCCCTGTTTTTAATAATAATAATAATAATAATAATAATAATAATAATAATAATAATAATAATAATAATAATAATAGATCTTTATTGTCCATAAATATGGCAATTTGTCATTTAGTTACACTTGTTATAATGTTAAACGATAACTAAGATTGAACAGATATTTCACTCCTACTTATTTTCTCTCTCTCTCCCTCTCTCTCTCTATGGCTCAAGTAGAGCAACGCCTCATAAGGTAAGAAGTTTCTTTTTTCCATTATAGGATATCCAAACTGGAGACTGAGGTTTGTTTTAGAAGGGGAGGGGAGGGGGGGGGGAATGTAGGGAATGATATGCCTTTTTGTGTTGTGTGATTGTGTTTACTATCTCAATCGAGGTTGTTGTGAGCTTTTCTCAGTTGTCATGGTGTTCCGTTTTTGTGAATTGTGACGTCATGTCTTTTATCAGCACATATAAGCGACAGTCGCCGTTTACTCCCTCTCTTTTGCATATATTGGAATTCTATTAGAAGTATCATTTCGTTTACGATATATCCATCCTCGACTACAATGATGTACAGAATCTAGCTCGAAGTAGCTTTTTACCAGATCTAACAGACTCGACTACCAATCTACTGCTGAGTGGACAGGGAAAACGGAAAAAAAAAAAATCTCAACTTCACCCTGGATCAATCTTGGTTCATTTGTGTATGAAGCGAGAGCCCTACCAACTGAGCTATCATTACCTCCAATTGTGTAGATGCCTGCTTCTAAATCTTTCAAGTGGTTCAAAATATTTCAATAAATAGAACTACTAAACATGATTTCTTGGTCAAGAAGGATTTTTTGACATCCTGTTTTCCAGCTGTCTCTTATACTTGTACAGTATCTCTCTCGAGTCCTCGTCAGCCTTGGGCAAGTCTTTGACAAACTCAGCAAATTTTGTCACAGGGTGCTATGAAAATAATAATAATGATAATAACAATGATGATGATAATAATAATAATAATAATAATAATAATAATAATAATAATAATAATAATAATAATAATAATAATAATAATAATAATGATAATAATATTGATGACGATAATGATAATAATAATAAAAATAATAATGACAATAATAATAACATTAACATTAATACTTGTTTGATACCGTTTGGATAAGATGCTATTCTATCACAAAGTACTTTCCATCAGATCTAATTAATAGACCCAGGTACCCAATCCCTGCTAGAAAGTCAGAGTGGGGTCAGAAAAAAATAAATCTGGACCGTACCCTGGATCATAACTGATTTTGAAGTGAGTGCTTTACCAGGGACATAGTACTCCCATTTATTGCTGGGTGAATGGAATGGATGTAAGGGAAACAACTTCTATATCAATGGATCAAATTCAATAAAGGAAGGAGTGGCACCACCACTTTTCTACCTACATTGAACAGGATAAGAGGCAGTAACTTTTTACAAATGTCATGAAATACAATATGAGATGCACCATTTAAAAAATCAAAATAAAAGTTGCCCTCCAGAGAGAGCCTTCATAACACACTGGAAAACCTGTCCACAGTGTATTTCAAGATAATCTTCCTGAAAATAATGTCAAGTCGATTCAATAAATGAGTGAATCGAGTAAATTCACTTCATACATTTACTGCATATCAGAAAAATGTAAAAAATAAAAATTAAAAAAAAAAGAAGAAAAGGCAGAAATCATTTATAAAAAAATGAAAACCAATGTTAACCGTTCACGCATATCAGAAAAAATGAAAAAAAAAAGAAAAAAAAAAAAAAAGAAGAAAAGACATAAATCATTTATTTAAAAAAATGAAAACCAATGTTAACCGTTCACGCCTACCATTTTAATGAGATGAGCCTGTATTGCCTCCTCCATGTTCTCCCTCCTGACAGAAGCACACATTTGAGACACATACTGATCTCTGGCAATAGTCTCATCCTCAGTGATATTTTTTCTGTAATGAAGGAAAAGAGATAAATACTCCAAAAAAAACGTGATAAATAATATGAAATTGAATGTAAGCTTCAATTTAATTACAAAAACAGATCAAATGAACGTTTCGGGTTTCCCCTTTACCAACGGTTTTGTTTATTCATCTTAACAACGCCACTACCACATTATCTCATTCATCTGTAGTTTCATTCATCCTGTTTTGTTGATAACGGGGCAACCCGAAACGTTCATTTGATCTGTTTTTGCAATTAAATGGAAGCTTACATTCAATTTCATATTATTTATTTCTTCTAGCTTCGAGCAGCAACATTTACATTACTCAATAAAATGTGGGCAATTGCAGTTGTGACGTGAAAATTCAAAATCAACCAAGAAGTGGCCTTCAATTGATCCTCCACAGAGTATGGTTGTTTTAATCTAACCAGACATCATATCTAACAGTTTCATCAAGAGGTAGTAACTCTACTGCGATTTTGGCTTTGTTTTGTTTGTTTTTAAGGGTTTTATGGTGCTTGCAACACATTTAGGTTATATCAATGCCAGGAAAAAGGAAGAAAATTTAGACAGTAAAAGCATTATACATTTAAAAGGACTTGAAGGAAAAGTAAGACAGAGGGGAAATGGTTCAAATAGGGAACAGATGTAGATTCCAAGAACACACTATCAGTGTACTTAGTTTGAGATCACCTAAAAGTCTCACCCAGACACCAGCACAAGATCCCGCTAAGAGGAACACACTCAACTGTTTACAAATCATGTGTTAAAAATAGAAAATAACAGTACATACAGAGAGATGACTGACAAGGAAAAAAATATCATCTCCCAAAACAATAACTATGCATTTGACTGTTTCCCTCCCAGCCAGGGCCAGGACAAAACCAAGTAATCTCAGTCCAAGACAAAGACAGAATGCATGTTGGAAAACAGATATAGGGGGATAGAAGACACAGTATGTACCTCCCTGCCCACTATGGGAGGTCAGGAACCCCACCCAGGATTTTGGCTTTATTGAACCTTCAGTCGATTGTAGTTTATGCTATACTCTTTTAGTCAAAATGATTAGTCTTATCACGAGCTTTGAAAAAAACAAAACAACCAAAAGTAAAAAAACAGATGCTTTTATATAGTGAAATATTAATTGATATGATCAAAGACTTTACAAATGGTCTCTAGCCAACAGCATCACTAAATATGTAAGAGAAGAGCATTCTCAATATTATGTCTCTCTCTTTTCACAGAGACAATGGTGTGACTGTGAGCAGACAGGCACTTATTTTATACCTGAGTACAGTGAGTAAATGTGTAAAACGCCTTTTTCAAGGCTTCGACTCGAACCTGGGACCTGCAGGCAACAACGAGCCAGGTGTCATATCATCACTGGACCTCAAAGCCATATCAGACGATTTAAAAGGAATTCAAACTCAATGTTAAAGTTCAATGATGTTACAAATAATTAAATTCGAATTTATAAAGCATTTCCATACCAATTCAAGTTTCAAGATGAAAATCTATGATTATAACAATTATTTTATAAAAATACAATAGATTTTATTTTCTCCCCCAAAAGATAAAATGTAAATAATTAATTCTCAATCTACTTTTTTGTGCAACTATATGGTCTTGTGGTATGACACTCGCTTTCGGATCGGAAAGTCCTGGGTTATAGCCTTGCTCAGCACATAGTCCTTGGAGAAGGCTCTTTACTCACATTCCCTCACCGTACTCAGGTGTAAAATGAGTGCCTGGCCATAACAGCGTTGTCTCTGTCCGAAAAAAAATTGTAATTTCGCTTAACAGACGTCATGTCCTAAATGTTAAATTTTGCTGTTGGACAGGGACCCCTTGTCTGTCCTGTCAGAAATTCGCGATTGCAACTTAGACGCGAATTTGCGTTTTTTGCAACTTTTGCCGCTTTTTGCAACCGTGGTGCAACTCTTGCGGAAAACCCACTTTAAAAAGGCTATTTTTCTCCAAATCTCGTAAAAATATTGTGAACCGGTGCGGAAAACTTAATCCTATTTTCAAACTTGCTTGGGGGCCAAAAAGTACCCAGGGGATGTTTTTTATTCATAAAAAAGTCAATTTTTGACACAGGGACCTGAAATTTGGTGACTTTTCCTAAAATGATAAGGGCCATGACAATGCCAAATTTCATGCTTATCACGTGCATAATTTACTCACACTGAGCATGCTCATCTGGAATTTGAGATTTTCCGATTTGGGGTCCAAATGGTTCAAAGAGAAAAATACTAAAAAGTACGATTTCCTCATTTTGGGTCCATTTGGCCCCATGACTTTATGGAGAAAAATACTAAAGATTTCAACAGAGGAATGCTATTTCTTTCATTTCATTCAACAATTTTCTATAATAATAATAATAATAATAATAATAATAATAATAATAATAATAATAATATTAATAATAATAATAATATCAATAATAATAATAATAATAATAATAATAATAATAATAATAATAATTATTATTATTATGATGATAATAATAATAATAAATAATAATAATAAACATAATACTAATAGATAATTTTTATTATCATTATTGTTATTATCATTATAATTTTTTTCCTTATTAGTTTAAATAAACTTTTCACGCTCGTAGTAAACAAATAATAATGAACTGTGTTGAGTGTGGTCTTTGTGTATGGTAGTAGTCAATTCTGTCTTCAGTGTGATCATCATGTTGCCTGTTATTGTCCTGTTATGCGAATACATTTATTTTTATCTATCCCCTTTGCAGTTTTTGATTTAGTGCAACTTTTGCCATTTTTTGCAACTTTTGGTGCAACTTCCTTGATTTTCTGGTGCAACTTTGCACTTTTCAGTGCAACTTTTTGACAGGACAGACGTGCAAAGCACTTTGAGCACGTTTCGTGGATAAAGCACTGTATAAAAGCTCAATATTTTTTTTACTTTCAACCATTGTTGATGACCACATCACAGATCAGGAAAACAAGTCATTGTCTACTTACAATTTTGATATTTGTGATGAAAAAGTTATTGATCAGCACACCAACCTCTAACTTCCAACTGTAATTCAGATTTGTGTTTTTGCGCTGTGAATTGTTTTTTGTTTTGATTGGTTGTTTGTTTGATTTTTCTTATTCTTCTTTTCTAAAGCAAATACTTCCAACCATCATTTTGTATCACATGTGTAAAATGTGTTGTCTGTTCGTTATGTAAGTAATTAAATGGCTGTGGTCTTTTGTTTTGTTACTTAAATTTCTTTTTTTAAAAATTGTACTTATTTATTTTATGAATGCAAAGCACCAAGATCCTGTTGTAATCGTGGTATACTATACAAATGTTATTTATTTGTTAATATTATTATTATTATTTTAAAGAGGTACGATTCCATATGACCCCTTTTGTTTTCTCTAATAGGAGTAAACGAGCCAAGCTAAAAATTGCATTAATGACTATTTGTGATGTAATCGTGTAATTGGCTTCAACAATTTTAATTGTAGGTCAAGGCAATCATCTATTTATCGAAAAATTAATGACCTCTGACCTTCACCTTATAAAATGATTTTTCCGTATTCTGCACCAATCGGAAGTTGTATTGAATTTATGACTTCTGACCTTCACCTTTTAAAATAAATTTTCATGCTCAGCACAGAATGAACTTGTATGGAGTTGGGTCACCATAACTTTATACATCACTTAAATAATAAAAACAAAGGGGGATAATACGCAACAATGTCACTTAAAATTTTTTTTTAGTTAAAACTAAAATCTACTTCTAATCTCGACTTTCTTGAAAATTATATTTACTTTTCTCAAACTTTCATATATACTGACTTAAACGATGATTTTATAGGAAATTGTATATTTGGAGTGCTTTAATACATTTTTTGACCATTATTGAATATTTTTTAAAGGAAACTGTACAAATGGAGTGTTTTTGACCAATTATTGAATATTTGGTAATTTCGGAGATGGGCCTTCACAAGCCAGCCCATCCCTCGGCCTGAAAATCCAATAAAAGTAAAAAAAAGTATATTTTAAAAAGAGACAAAGTTCAAAGATTGTAAAAACTAGAATAAAATGACTCACACAAAATTGTTACTTCTTGATATGTCCTTGTCCAAATCATGAGATTTCTGTCAATCATTTAAGAAGGAAAAATAAAATGATGATAGAATAACCACAGTAACATTCCAGCCAGACTAATTAAAGAGAGAGAGAGAGAGAGAGAGAGAGAGAGAGAGAGAGAGAGAGAGAGAGAGAGAGAGAGAGAGAGAGAGGGAGAGAGAGAGAGAGAGGGAGAGAGAGAGAGAGAGAGAGAGAGGAACAGAGAGAATGAGAGAGAGAGGAACAGAGAGAATGAGAGAGAGAGTGTGTGAAAGAGATTGAGGGAGAGAGAGAGTGAAAGAGATTGAGAGATTTATATTCAGGCCTTTTCCATGGCAATCTGAAGATTGTCTAGCCTAAACTTTTCACAATATATCAAACTCTAATGTGGAGAGAGAGAGGACAGAGAGACGAGGAGAAGAGTAGATAGATGAGAGAGGCTAAGAGAAGAGAAGAGAGTGGGGGGGGGGAGATGAGAATAGAGGAGGAGAGAGAGAGAGAGAGAGAGAGAGAGAGAGGAAGAGAGAGAGAGAGAGAGAAGAGAGTAGAGAAAGCGGGAGATGAAGAGAGAGGAAGAGAGAGTGGGGAGGGAGAGGATGGAGAGAAGAGAGAAGGAAGGGGGGGGGGGGAGGAGGAAGAGAGAGAGGAAGAGAAGAGAGAAGAGAGAGAGGAGAGTGAGAGAAGCAGAGAGAGATGGGGGGGAGGAGGAAGAGAGAGGAGGAAAGAGAGAGAGAGAGAGAGAGAGAGAGAGAGAGAGGAAGAGAGTGAGAGAGAAAGCAGGGGGAGGATGAGAGAGAGAGGAAGAGAGAGAGTGGGGGCGGGGGGGGGGGATGGGAGAGAAGAGAGAAGGGAAAGGGGAGAGAGAGAGAGAGAGAGAGAGAGAGAGAGAGAGAGAGAGAGAGAGAGGAGGAGAGAAGAGAGGAGTAGAAGATAGAGAGAAGGGAGAGATGAGACCATATGGAATGGAAGATGCAGAGTAGATAGACGAGATGCTGAATTAAAAGGAAAAGTGAGAGAGAAAGCAGGGGAGTCAATCTGAGAGAGGCATAAGAGATGGGCTGGATGGTAGAGAGTAGTATGAGGAAAGGGGAGAGAGAGAGAGAGAGAGAGAGAGAGAGAGAGAGAGAGAGAGAGAGAGAGAATGAGGGGTAGAAGAAAGAAGGGAGAGATTCTGACCTTTTCCATGGCAATGTGAAGATTGTCCAGCCTTAACCTCTCAACCAATGCTGAATTTAAACCGTAATACTCCAATCGCTGGTTCTTCAATCTAGCCACCTCTTTATACAATGGGTGCATGGTAATGGTATTGCTCTCTTGAGTCACGGTGGACAAGTTTTCTGAAATTGTACCAAAAAAAAACAAGTATGATATACGTGTCAGTGCATGACATAATCAGTCGCAAAGTGAAAATTTTGGATTTGCATTATTTTGCATTTTCTAAAAGAATATGCTCACTAGAGCATTTTAATCTTAATTCGAAGTAAATCGGGTGATTTTTCATGAAGTTACAGGTTGAATGGCTGTAAAAAATATTTAGAAGTGAAATTAAGCTTTGATATTTCATGAAGATGTACAAAAACGTTGATTTAATCATTTAAGACAAGAACTCATTTTGGATAAAAATTGATCTTCTAACTGAACTTGGCAATATCTCAGTTCAAACATTTTCACCACCCGACTGATTATGCTATTCATTGTTTGAACACAACACTTCCTTTCGTCTATTTGGGTGCATTTTCAGTGATTCAATTCGTTAATACTGACTACCCTTTGAAATTAAAAGATGTGGTCGGATGTTCTTAAAAGCACTAGACATGCCAATAAAAAAACATTCTTTTGTATGTTTTAAGTATTTGTGGACGACGAAAGAGCCTGACCAAAAACATTAACAGTTTTTTAAAAAAAAATAAATAAAAGTACCAAAAAAAAGGAGCAATTAAATTAAACAGATTCTTCAATACTGACCTGATTTCTTTTTACATTTCTCTATCATCTTTTGACAAAATCGCTTCTCTTCTTTACTTGGAGGAGCTGAAATTTAAAAAAAAAAAAAAGAACAATTCTGAAATTAGAATATATTTTCAGATTTTGCTAGTTGTAAGCCACAGTGCAGCACTGCGAAACCGAGCAATTGGTGCCAAATATTTTGCTGCTTTATAAAACAGGGCAGAATCCCACTGAACCATCCCCCCCCCCCCCCCCCCCCCCCCCCCCCCCACCAACCGATAAATTGCTATAAGCTCTAAGACAAAGCATCAATAAAGAAAGTTTTTAAAAATTCACCATTTCAATGTCAAGAGCCATCACCAATACTAAATTATAAAGTGGGGTGTTTTAAAATTCAACTTTAAGAGACTTTGCCAATCGAGGGAAATGTTTGACACAGTGAAATCAACGGAAAATTTCAGGAAAAAAACAAACTCCTAGAATTCTGCGGAAGATTATCATCACTGGATATAGAACCAGAGTTAGACTGTACATCACACATACCTCTTAAGAGATATTGAGAGTCTTGAAGAACTGAACCAGATGTATCTGAATCAACTGCCAGGCTTCTTGGACTCTGTAGTTCCTTTAGTCGCAAACGGCGAAGAGCAAAGGTCACAAACTCTAGACGAGCAGCCTCTGTTTCTTCTTCGTCAAGACTCTCACTTGCCTCTGTTTCGTCACCCTATGAATCAAATGATTCGACTTTTTAAAATAATACTGACTTGCCAACCACCAACTACTCTCATTTGATTTTATTTTGTCATAATATTTAATTTAGAATACAGAATTTTTTGTCATAACTTCCAGAAACATCTAAAGAGATCATCAAAATCATGTCTTATAAATATCCATAATAGATGAAAGAAAAAATGCAGAAATTTTAAAATAAAATAATGAAAAGAGGGCAGGACAATGTCAAATAATCCTAAAATGTTATAAAAAGATAATGCTAAAAAAAATTAGAATGCATTTTGTGAGGAAGGAGGGAGAGCCTGTGGGTAGAGAAAGAAATGGTGAGCTGAGAGGAAAAAGAGATGATAAATAGTCTGCATATAGACACATCTACGAAATCATAAGCAATACCCTTACCTCAAAGTCAAGGGAATAAGGTCTGGTCACAAATTCACTTTGTTCTAGCTCTTCAATGCTGAAATATGAAGAAATAGAAACTTGGCATAAAAGGTGAAATAAGATTGAACAATTATTGAATAGCGACGCACAGTTACACCTATGTGATGAATTCTTTTGATATTTATTTGTTTCATGACAACATTTCACTCATTTATGTATTAAACGTTGTATGATTGTTCGTATTAATGAATGGTATGTACTTCAAACGTTTAGATTTCTGCTTCAAATCCTCGGAAAAATCGTTCGTATCAATGTTTTGGTCTCGAGGAAATTGAAATGGCGGCGGCTATGTTTACTTCCGACACAAAATTGCACCGCTAATTTCATCTTATTTCGCGATTTGTTGATTGAAGACCTATCCTTCGCTTAATATTATATAAAGCGTCGTATGATGATTTAGAATTACAGAGAAGCATCAAAAATAATAAACCATCCTCTTGATGGAGTCGAAAGAATTCATGGAAAAGCAATAGAAAGGAAGCATTCTGAATTACAAACAATAAAAAACATATTTTATACCATGAATTTAGTCATTTACCATCTGGGAGAAGATTTTGTCAGATTAAATGTAGAACTAACAAGTATAAATCAACGTTGGCTCCATCAGCAATAAAAATTTTGAATATTTCATATGGTACAGCAAAACCAAGGATAGATACGTTGACTGATTGACTGATTAATTTATTTAATGTTAGATTAAGTGACCAATTGATAATGATGATAATATTTGGTGTTGAATTGCCGAAAATGTAACGAATTGAAAATGAAATGAATATGTTTATGTTGTGTATATCGCACGCATGAAAGAAAGAGAGGAAGAGAGAGAGAGAGAGAGAGAGACGGAGAGAGAGAGAGAGAGAGAGAGAGAGAGAGAGAGAGAGAGAGAGAGAGAGAGAGAGAGAGAGAGAGAGAGAGAGAGAGATTTTTGTTTGTTTGTTGCTTTAGGTCTCTTCCAACACAATTGAGGTTATATGAGAGACCGCTGAAACAAAAAAAAAAAACAAGCAATCTAACAAAAATAGTACAAATGTAAATCAAAATCATAACCTAAAGATATCATAAAAATTATAAATAACCAAGAACAAACAGGCAGAAGATTTACAGAAAAAATAATATCCCCTGTCAAAAATACAATCACAAACCAAAGAAGCAGGATAGGCTAGTAAAGAGAAGAAGAAACGACATCACTATCGGATCGTACACCCATGCGAACATCATAGGTATATGGTTCAAGGGTGATGCTCCCATCCAACCACCCGCTGAGAGAGAGAGAGAGAGAGAGAGAGAGAGAGAGAGAGAGAGAGAGAGAGAGAGAGAGAAAGAGAGAGAGAGAGAGAGATAGAGAGAGAGAGAGAGAGAGAGAATAAGTAGGAGTGAAATATCTGTTCAATGTTATAGTTATCATATAACGTTATAACAAGTGTAACTAAATGACAAATTGCCATATTTATGGACAATAAAAATCTATTATTATTATTATTATTATTATTATTATTATTATTAAAGAATCATATTCATATAATTAAAATTGAGACAAAACAACGTTTTGGTCCTTGGCCTTCTTCAGGAGAGGGACGAAAATTTTCAAAAATCTATGAGGAAAAATCACTTTTGAATAATATAAGCAACAGATAGAGATGTAAAGTTGAAGTCTATACAATTAGTTATGTATAAAGATCATCAGCAACTCTTTTAATGAAAGAAATATACAGCAAAAGTTCTTTCTTTTCACCAAAAAGCTTTTAACTGTACAGCTCCAAGCCCGTGGAATTCTCTTAATCATTATCATAAAAAAATCATAAAAGTAAGAAAGAATAGAAAACGGGGTAAATAAACAAAAGATTCATCATGATATTGATACTTTTATTGACGCAATGAACCCTTGATTCGGCTATGAATTCACTGCATTGTATTTTTATTTTTTTTTCAAAATTGATAATTTATTTTGTAAAGTACCCAGAGCTTGTGTTTTACATGAGAATGAGCGCTGTATAAATGTGTATTATTACTATTATTATTACTGAACAAATGACTTCTCAGAATAATAAGTGAGTGATAAAAAAGATTTGCACTTATTCTTATGCTTTTCCATTTAGTTTTGTATTATGAAAACTGAAAATACAAGTATGTACCAATGCCTACTTGGGTATCAGGATGCAAAAGACATGCTACAAAGACGACCAATAAAAAATGGTCTTCAACAACAAAGCCAAATGTTTCATGTTTCACACTCAACAATTAATTAAAGACACCAGACAGAAACTAAGAAACTAATTCCAAAATTTTCTTTTCTTCCAAACTGTTTGTCTCTAGCTGATTTTTGGATTTACCCATTTTGTGCACCCTTTCACAGCCTGTACTGTTAGCTCACACTGACTGAAGGCAGAAAATGCAGTTCTATCACTAGGATCAAAACTTTCATAATCTTTAAAACGTTACAAAATTACAAAATTAAACGCCTCACTCTTTGACTATTTCTGTGACATCTTTCCAGCTTTTGTATGTGGTCGTGCCACTTTGAGTAGTGAACACATCTGAGGACACAAAGCTGTCAGTATAGGAGTAAAGCTGCTCTGTGTCCGTGTCATGTGATACATCCTCGTCATTAGAATCCAACTCTACAAACGTGCTGGATCCATATGTGGGAATGCTGGAAGCTTCTGTTGAAGAGAATAAGGGAATCAAACCACTTTTCAACAACAAGATATGAAGTGAGTAGAAAAGTGCCAGAAGACAATAGAGAATAAAAATTTTTCGCGGCGGTGGTGGGGTTTGAACCTGCGACCTTATTGGTACGACAACTCCGCCTGGCAGGTGAGAGCGTGGCTCTACCGTCTGAGCTATCCACGAACACAAAAATATTCGTATCAAACCCAAGTCTTAATTTGTCATCCTCATGCTGCCTCAATCAGGTTTCAGCCATTTTGTGACGGAAATGCAAATATAACCTCAGTGCTGAAAGAGTTAAGAACACAGTATGTGCTATTTGGGTGACATTGCATATACAGTGTTTTTAAATGAATCTATACCCACCACCACACAAGAAATGTAGCTGGTGGAGTTCTTGATTTTAGGGTCATTGCTATCTATAATATAGCATGAAGGTAAGAGAGAAATGCCACCAAAAAAAAATATCTGAGAATAAAAACAGCATTGTGCCTGGTAGTCCAACGGTGGACCCAAATTGCTACCGTACCTCCACCAGGCTGAAGTAGAGAAGTGTTGAGTGAATGCACCAGCAATGAGCTATCTGCCAACCCCCCAAAGATAGTGTTATCAAACTCAGTGATGATTCACTAAGCAATAATGATGCTGTGTTCCTTTGAATTATAGTGTAAGCCGCTTTTAATTGGAACAACATCATCAAGCAATCTACCATTCCAATTAAGCTGTGTCCCAGTTAAGTGATTCTGTGAATGGCCTCCCATATAGCAATCTATCAGGCATACACACACGTTTATTGCAGTAGCTATATATCTGGCCCCCCAGGAAAACGCGACAGATGCGGCAGCATAATTCACCTTTTACCGCATAATTATGCAAAATATGGTTTTTAGCGTGAATTTATGACCATTGTATGAAGAAAAATGAAACCGAAAAAGTCCGACGATGTTCCCAAATACGTGACAGTGACTTCCCCTTAACTTTAAAGGGAGGCTATTCCAATTCCAAGTGTACGATTTGATTTGTCTTCTCGAGATCTAACCAAAACCAAGTGATCACTGCCTTTCTCTCGCTAACCGGCTAAACATTGCTATGATAGATATGCAGTGAAACACTGGTGATCCGAAATGGAAGGGACCATTGACTATGTTTTTTTTGGGTTTTTTTATTTTTGGGGGGGGGGGGGGGGGGGGGGGGGGGGGCAGGTTGGGGTGTTTAATAGCAAAACATAGATGCTAAATTTCTTCTTGGGTTAACCAATTTTGGTTTAACAGTCTTTCACTGTACATTGTTTAAGTCAGGAGATCCTACAAATACATTTGTATGTAGTATTGGTACCGCCAATACACACCTGAATGGGGTGAGGTTCTAGTGGAGTGCCACATTTTTGGCAGTCCATTTCTGATGAAGTGCCCGCTTTGGCTGCTTGTGCCAAATGGTACATATATACACCACGATCAACAGCGCTGATGCTGAGCGCAGCTTTTCTGTTTACAATCTGATATTGTCAGACACGCGCAGGAGTCTTAGCACAACGTCTCTGCAACATCTAGCTTTTCTGTGCTACAACAAAAAATTAAGTTTTGAATTTGCGGTGTAGTTCTTTAATTTTGAATTGGTTAAATGTAAATAAATCAATGAAAAATTTAGACAGCGATTTATTACTTTTTTCTTGTTTTGCATAATTTGTAATTTCCCTTGCATAATTTGCCTCCCCCCCCCCCCCCCCCCCCCCCCATAATTTGGGATATTTTTTTGCATAATTCCGGGGGCCATATATATAAAATTATTATCAGAGCATCCCTTCATTTAATTGTCTAAAGTTTTGTGTCTCATTTTCACACAATTTAACATTACATGTGTGCATGCAGTCAAGATAGCAGTAGCAGATGTAAGAGAATGAGTTACAACTTTAGGGGTTTTTTCATCTGATTTTAAAATTTAATTTCTATTTTAACTGGATGATATAACATACTGGGTGTAGTTTCTGTATCATGGATGAATGTATCATCACTATAAAGATGCTCGGATGGCAACCAAGTTATTCCATCCTCACTCGCCTCAGATGCTAACTGGTCACTTGTAAGCGATGATCCGTCTTCTTCAACTATGGACTCTTCATCAGCAAAATGAACACTCTGTTTAATAAAAAAAAAACAACGATTGCCATAATAACCTAACAATAATAATGACGAGGATTATGATAAAGATGATAATAACAACAACAATAATAACAATAATAATAATAATAATAATAATAATAATAATAATAATAATAATAATAATAATACATTGTGGTATTCAGAGTCAGTTCTAGATAACTGCTTACACAGCTATTCAGAGTTGACTCTCAATTAAAGTACTTAGTTATTCAGAGTCAAGTATCAAGTTCAGTTCTTGCGAGATGAGCAATTTTCATTTTGATACTAAACATAACAGTTACAGGCTTGTTACTTTAGCAATTTTAGGCCCAAATTATTAAAACTTTGCAATTTTTCAGCATCATCGCACTAGACTAAAAATATTTATTACGGAACTTTGGTTTTTTAAATATATGTTGATTCAGATTATTTCAGTATAGCTAAAAGAATAACTGAAGATAGATGATTAAAATATGCGTAGTGTGTTAATATTAAGTAGTCTGATTATTTTTCTATTGTAAAAAATAATAATTAATTTTTACAGAGACAGATATAAACCTAAATAAATCATTTAATATAAATATAATGCCTTACTGTTTACTTTTAGATCTAAGATAAACGGTTCCAAAGCTAAATGTTTTTACTTCTTAAAATTTACTATTGAGCTCAAAATGGCATTTTAAACCAGTAGACTGATATTGATAAGGAATCGTAATATGAATCAGTCCTGTTACTATGAAAAATCAGCCAAGAATAAGAGCTCGTCCCATGCGCATTGGAATTTGAGTCCGACTATGACTAGCCATGGGAGACTATTCAGACTCGAGTCCGAATAGACGCAGCCATACCCTACTGGTTCCTTCGTTTTGTTTTTCATTTTCTCAAGTTAGATTTGTTTACCTTCTCTGTTTTTGATTTATGTTTAACATGAGTTAACGATTCCGAAATCGACGAATGCTCGTTGTCACTATCAACATCAACAAATGAAAGCGTCCTTCTTGGTTCGTTGGAATAAGACTTGCGCAAACTGGATGATAATCCTGATCCATCCATCATTTTTTTAGGGACTCTCACAAAATCCAAAGATAAATATACAATAGTACATAATGTTATGTATTTAAGTGCCCTAAGTTTCAAATAAATCGAAGAGATATATAGTGAGAGATTTCAAATTCAGGAAGACATGTCTTCTCACGAATCACACGAATGATCAATGAACTTGGGGAGTTGAATTTCTACTTTCACTTTCGTTTTCAATTTTAGAGAAGCTTAGGATAGATAGTTCGAAGATGACGTCACTCAGGTCTTTGTTATTGTTTTTTGCCATCCGCGTTTATGAGTAATGCTCACTGAACTGTATTAACCCGACTATAAACGTTCATGGATACACACAGTTTTGTGTGTTGTTCCGTTATACTTCTGGATGGTGGCGAACGAATCGGCGATCTCAAGAAGTGGGTGAGAGAGGGATCTAGAAATGACTTTGGGTTTGAAACGAATATTTTTGTGTTCGTGGATAGCTCACACGGTAGAGCCACGCTCTCACCTGCCAGGCGGAGTTGTCGTACCAATAAGGTCGCAGGTTCAAACCCCACCACCGCCGCGAAAAATTTTTTTATTCTCTATTGTCTTCTGGCACTTTTCTACTCACTTCATATCTTGTTACTTCCGGATGGCAATGTTATGAGCTTCTTAGCCAAGCGCATACTATCTATACATTAGATTAGATTCTTCTCTGGTATGGATATACAGGTTTTTAACGATATTACTGCAGAAGATTTCACTGCAAAGATATATCCAAAGGTCGTCTTCAAATTCACGTCCTCTTTCCTTATGTGGTCACCGTCTCGTGTGTTCTTCTTCTTCTTCATCATCATCATCATCTTTAATATTATTATTTTTTTTTATTAATTATTACTGTTATTGTTGTTGTTATTATGTATTCTTATCCTTATCTTTATTTTTATTTATTATCATTTATTAGATATTATTATTATTGTTATTATCATTATAATTAACATTAATAATAATGATAGTAATGATAATAATAATAATGATGTGCCCTTGCAATATATATATATTAATAATGATAATAATAATAATAATAATAATAATAATAATAATAATAATAATAATAATAATAATAATAATAATAATAACAATATTTATAAAATAATCTTATATTTATGTTATTATATATATTCTAATTATAACAGGAAGCCCGTGATAATCCGAGGACTAGACTTAGGATCATGTTGTACCACTTGGAATCCAGCATATCTGTCTCAGAAAGTAGGAGACAGGGATGTCAAAGTTCACATTTCATCATCCTGTCAAATGGACTTCATAAATAAAAACTTTATATACAGGTATGTAGATTTTTGCTCTCATGAGAACATACTCTCGGTCTGGCAGGATTTTTTTTTTCTTCAGTCAAACATGGCTAATCCACCAATTTCAAGGACGTGGCAGAGATAGAACAATTTCTTGCCAAAATACGAGTAAAACTGAGCACACCCTCATTAAAGTCAGCGATGAAAAACACTGGAGAAGAATTTAAAATGTGGGATTGAGCACACCCTCATTAAAGTCAGCGATGAAATACACTGAAGAATAATTTAAAATGTGGGATTGAGCACACCCTCATTAAAGTCAGCGATGAAATACAATGAAGAAGAATTTAAAATGTGGGATTGAGCACACCCTCATTAAAGTCAGCGATGAAATACACTGGAGAAGAATTTAAAATGTGGGATTGATGCTCTGAGATAAAGAAGACATCTGCTGACAAAAATAACTGTCAAACCTTGCCCTGTTCAAACTCACATTCATATGGAACAGACATTACAATATCAAACTCAACACTTGACTAAACATGCACAATGCTCATGTAAAATCTATCCTTTATAATTCTGGAACATGGGCACTTACCAAGGAAGATTTGGTTGTTTGCAGATTGCTGTCTATTAAACCGACAAATAAAATCAGAGAAAGACGGATTAAAATAAAAATGTTACTGTTTATAAGAAAGAAAATGACCCTTGCATGTCCCAGGGTTAAATCAAGGAATAAACAAATCGAGAGTATAGCATTAAATCTAGATAATAGGTTACTCTATAGTAGTCCAAACATACTGATACTGTCATTTTTGGGTCATGACAACGGTGGACATTAGGCTGTGCCATTTTAGATCTTTGAAAAGTTGGCCGCTTTGCATCATAAACAACACTCCCCCCCCCCCCCCCCCCCTACTCCCTCACCCCCTCTCTCTCTCTCTCTCTCTCTCTCTCTCTCTCTCTCTCTCTCTCTCTCTCTCTCTCTCTCTCTCTCTCTCTCACTATAATAGTTATATATTATTTAAGATTTCAGTATGACCCGTAATGTTTTCTTACTCATCATTAGTTTAACGATTCATTGATGATGTTATTAAATAAATCGTTTTGTATTATTTGTATCAAAAGCATTTAGATACTAGTAATTCATGCCTTTAACCATGTCATGTTATATTAAAACACATTTTTGAATTATCAGCTAAGTATAAGTGAAATATTTTTCATTGGTATTTTCAGGTCTCTCCCCTTTGATGAATTTGTACGGAGAGCCTCAGAACTAGATCACAAAGAATTATTATTATTATTATTATTATTATTATTATTATTATTATTATTATTATTATTATTATTATTATTATTATTATTATTATTATTATTATTATTATTATTATTGTTATTATAAATTATTATTATTATAAATTATTATTATTATTATTATTATTATTATTATTATTATTATTATTATTATTATTATTATTATTATTATTATTATTATTATTATTATTATTATTATTATCATTATTATTTTTTTTTTTCAAAAGTTATGCCCAATTTTGTTTGTTTTTTTTATTTCCCTCGTACTTTGCAATAATATCCACACGTTTTGTTCATAGAATGAATATTATACAATGCTTTCATCTCTTTCTATTTGTTAACTCTCTCCTTACCAGCCATTTTCAGGATTTTCCCCAAAACTTCACACCAAACTAACACAAAAATAGATTTTTTATTACTCAAACATAATAGCAGTAAAGTTCTTGTGATACATAATCACTTTTGCAAAGCATGCTGTTCATTTTCTTTAAATTTTATGATGTACAAAAGAAATTTGAATAAGGAAAATATTGTTTGTATCGTAACGAATGTGACGATTTTCATATAGCTGGTAAGGAAAGGGTTAAACGAATTATTTTTATCGTGCCCGATAACACAACGAGTTTGGCAGTCCCTCCCAAATTTCGACAGTTTTTGCACAAGCAATTCCAATATTATAATTCAGATAAAAGGATTCTATGTTTGGCACAAATGCTTTGTTAACTCACTCAATCCTAGAGATTTTTGGTACTTTTCAAAATTTGAAGAAAAAAAATGTATTAAAAATAAGCATGTGCATAATTATTTTTATTCAACTACCATTAACAAATCATTATCTTTGATACTACGCTTATTAAAAATTTGTCTCAGAAAAATGCAATAAATAGGCATGGGGTCAAAGTAACCCGGGTAAACTACGGATATAGTCGGTGTTAGGGTTGAGTGAGTTAATGCGATGGAATTGCCGCATCATTAAATATGTAGGAAACAATAATATGAGTAACTAAACACTCTCGATTAAAAAGATTGCTTTTAAAGGAACCCATACTAGTGTAAAAGGAAACTTTTTGAAAAGTCGATAATTTAGGAGTTGGTGGTCCCGTCAGATTATATCAAAATTACAATATTATATTTTGTTGTTTGTTTGTTTGTTTGTTTGCATCATCACCTACACCTATATAAGGCGGCGGTCCACTTTAATTTTGTGGGCAGGGTCGCTAAGTCAGTTATCAGTGACTGTATTTAAACAAATTGACCAAACCATATCATATGGAAAGTGGTTCAAAACGTTGATTTTTTTCCCCCACCAGAGGTCTTGGTTTCACTTTTGTCTATGGTTTCGCTATGGCCAGAGGTCAAATCGTTTTTTTTTTTTTTTTTGTTTTTTTTTTTGGGGGGGGGGGGGGGGGTTGTTTTGTTTTTTGTTTTTGTGTTTGTTTGTTTTTGTATTTTGTTGTTGTTGTTTTTTTTAATCTGACCAACAGCTAGGATGTAACATGTAGATCGTGACATAACGCTTGTTGGAAATATTACAACATTTTTTTCCGACATAGAAAACGCTGTTAAAGGCCAGGTACTCATTTCACACGTGAGTACAGTGAGAGAATGTGAGTAAAAAGCCTTTTCCAAAGACTCCATTATAATGTGTCGAGCGAGGCTGGTTCGAACCCTGGACCTTCCGATCTGAAAGCGAGAGACATAACACTAAACCACATAGCCGCACGAAGGATGTGTTTTCTGGCTAAATTTTTAAATATCTTATGTTTTTCCAGAGTACGACAGTTAAATGGATAGGTAAAAGTTATGCGTCGTATCAAAAAAAAAGAAATTATGCCTTTTCCGCCACAACATCATAAGATATCGTCGCCTAGGCATTCCACGAAGGAATATAGATAACTCATCAAACAAGATGTCTGATGTCAAGAGGAATCACCCATGTTGTCCAAGTGAGCAAATTGGGGGTTATTAATCTTGCTCAAAGAAAAAAAAACGAAAGTGCCTGAAGCGGGGTTCGAACCTGGGTCCTTCTGGGTCACAGTGCAATGCCTTAACCACGCGGCCACTGCGTCGTATAGATAAGCATAAATAGAAGTTCATAAGTTTGTTCCATATAACGTTAAATTCACGTTTTGAATCAACAACACTTCGATATGTGGTCCCGGTAGCCCAGCTCTTGGTAGAGAGCAGCACTCCCTTCACAAGCAAATGGACCAAGCAAGGTCAATCCAGGGGGAAGGTAGAGAGCAGCACTCCCTTCACAAGCAAATGGACCAAGCAAGATCAATCCAGGGGGAAGGTAGAGAGCAGCACTCCCTTCACAAGCAAATGGACCAAGCAAGATCAATCCAGGGGGAAGGTAGAGAGCAGCACTCCCTTCACAAGCAAATGGACCAAGCAAGATCAATCCAGGGGGAAGGTAGAGAGCAGCATTCCCTTCACAAGCAAATGGACCAAGCAAGATCAATCCAGGGGGAAGGTAGAGAGCAGCACTCCCTTCACAAGCAAATGGGCCAAGCAAGATCAATCCAGGGGGAAGGTAAAGAGCAGCATTCCCTTCACAAGCAAATGGACCAAGCAAGATCAATCCAGGGGGAAGGTAGAGAGCAGCACTCCCTTCACAAGCAAATGGACCAAGCAAGATCAATCCAGGGAGAAGGTAGAGAGCAGCACTCCCTTCACAAGCAAATGGACCGAGCAAGATCAATCCAGGGGAAGGTAGAGAGCAACAGCTCCCTTCACAATCAAATGGGCCAAGCAAGATCAATCCAGGGGGAAGGTAAAGAGCATCATTCCCTTCACAAGCAAATGGACCAAGCAAGATCAATCCAGGGGGAAGTCGAGATTTTTTTCTGATCCCCCTGCTTATCCAGTAATGAATGGGTAGCTGGGTCTGTTAGATTTGGCGGAAAGTACTTTGCGATATACCAGCGTGCTATCCTGTCCAAATGATAGCAAGCAATTGCTACTGTCCATTTCACACTATAGAAATTGGGATAAACTCCGTCTCCATGGGTCTAACAGTTCTGAAGAACTACACTCGAATATAATTCCTGAGAGATGCGGCGAGTCACACATTTTGATTTAAAAGGAATCCAGCGTCGCCAATAAAGGGTTAAAAACAATCGGTACTAAACGATCTGGGTGGACATCAAATAAAATGTTAACATATGGAAGCATTACACTCGAAAAATAAACTTTGAATAAAATCGACTGCAGATGGGGTTACATTTAATGATCATTGCTTTTCTATCAGCTCGAGTCATTGACTGCACTTAAACAAAAGCATAAGGAGTAAAAATAACTTAATATGTGATATAATAATAATAATAATAATAATAATAATAATAATAATAATAATAATAATAATAATAATAATATTAATAATAATAATAATAATAATAATAATAATAATAATAATAATAATAATGATAATAATAATGATAATTGTAGTAGTAGTAATAATAATAATAATAATATTAATAATAATAATAATAATAATAATAATAATAATAATAATAATAATAATAATAATACTACTACCACTACTACTACTACTACTACTACTACTACTACTACTACTACTACTACTACTACTACTACTAATAATAATAATAATAATAATAATAATAATAATATTAATAATAATAATACTACCACTACTACTACTACTACTACTACTACTACTACTACTACTACTACTACTACTACTACTACTACTACTACTACTACTACTACTACTACTAATAATAATAATAATAATGATAATAATAATAATAATAATAATAATAATAATAATAATAATAATAATAATAATAATAATAATAAATAATAATAATAATAATAATAATAACAATAATAATAATAATAATATATGGATTTTATATCGCGCATTTTCATCACTGTGTGATGCTCAATGCAGGTTACAAATAAATATACAAAATTAACATACATAAAACGTATATGTAATATCGTATCAATTTTATGGAAATGTCGCAAATCAAGTTCCTGAAATCAATTTAACTTTCTTACTTCTTTTGAAATGAAATGTAATGGTGACTGAACAAGTCATTAATATTGTATCAGTCTAAATTAATGACCCAACACTCTAAAATTTGATTATTCGTACATGTTCTACTTTTTGTTATTGTTAATTGGGTTTTCTATTGATGGCGGATCTTAATTGATTGAGCAACGTGGCTATATACCTGACATTAAGCAAAGTACTTGGCAAATATTGTTTTCTGTCAGATTGTGAAGTTGTAATAAATATGAAATTGTTTTGTTTCGTACTCTCGCCGACTTTATCAGCATCAATCCTCTTGTTTGTAAATTGCGAAAATTTGAATATTTCACATTTTGCCCACGATCCTAAGTCGTCATTATGTGACGTAACAGATAGAATAGAAAAAAGCTGTTCACAAGAAGTAGGCAAATCGCGTGGTATCGTTGAATGTGCGGGGTATTGTTGGTTGAATACTTCATGCAATGGAGCAAGTCTGGACGATAATGGTAAATGTTTCCTTCACAACCATTGTCCTGAGATTACCGGGTGTTCAGTAGAGAACACAAATCACCATTTCTGGAAAAAGCTGTGTGTGCATGGAATATGGTCTGTCACAACTCAATCATGCCAATGTGATGATGGATTTTATGACCAGAATTGTAATCAAATATATTTTTCCAGTTGCTCTGATCTTATCACAGCAGGTTACAGCACTGGAAAATATCAAGTTTTTCTTGATCCAAATCAAGATGGTCTGAACCCATTGTCTGTCTTGTGTTGGGTTGACGATAACATTGAGAATTATTATGGCTCTGTTATTTTGATGAGCAATGTTGGCGAGGAAAATCTGAATCTAACATGGCATGAATATGTACATGGGTTTAATTATAACAACAAACATAATTTTGCTGGGCTGGAAATCTGGCACAAACTTTCTAATGCCGGGTGCAACGAGTTAAGAATCACATTTGATCTAAACAGAAAACCAACCGCACGGATTGCTCGAACATATTATGGTTTGAGAATTTCAGGTAATGACACAAAATATGCGTTTACTTTTGAGAGCACTAACAATGCAACAACTCGTAATTTTGTAGACATTGGTTATTTTGGTGACTGTTTTGGTCCAATACAAAATGTATCATTTTCGACTTGGGACAATGACAATGATGGGAATTCTAGTGAAAACTGTGCAAAGAGAGCTGGGTAAGGCTGGTGGTATTCAGGATGTGACAACCCGTGTAATATGCTTGGCTACGGGTTACAGTTCTTGGGTGAGAAGCCAAAGCATCAGGTGTATTCTTTGGTTGGACTCGACATGAAGAATGTACCTTCAGAGAAGGGCCACTTTGCTATGCATCTTCGCTGTGACTAGAATATGGAAACATAAACAGAACAAAAAAAAAAAAAAAAAAAAAAAAACCCGATTCGTTAAGCTATCTATTACTTATTAGTTTCTTATATATGTATCTATGTAATGTGTTGTATTTATTATCCTCCTACTGACAAACATTATCTTTGACCCCCCCCCCCCCCCCCCCACCCAAACCTCCCTACCTGAGGATTTTAACCAATGTTATCTACTTTAAGAGTAAGTCCTAATGCACATAAACCAGTTCTTGTGCTTTTGTAAATTGTCGCCTATATAGAGATATTGCCCCATTAAATGTCATCACAGGTAAAAATATCAAAAACTCATGACATTTTCAACCATTGAGAATATTTCAATACGGCATATCTATATTTTTCTGTTCAGACAAGATTAATGACTAAATCATTTGCATTTTTATTTTAAAGGCTGAGTTTAATAGAATTATAAGGCACAACTTATGAAATAATTTTCTCAAAACATATAAAAACTACACTGTTTCTGCAAAAAGATTCGCCACGGAACAAATCTTTGCTTAGGATGTCATTTTTTTCACTATACTGAGTTGAAAAATACATTTTTCCAAACATTAAAATGACTTAATTTGAAAAAAAAAATTCAAGCGTCATATACAAAAAGTTGTTGCCATTGAAAGTCATCAAGTGCATTTATTGTCTTTCTAATCCCCACCCCCCCCCCCACCCCCCTCCTCCTTTGGTTTTCGTTAAAAAAAAATGTAATACAAACCATGTTTTTCTACTTGTTGAACTCACTTAAATGGATGGCCCACAAGATGTGGGAGCTTTAAACGGTGTTACTTTTTTTACGAACCCGAAGAAACCTGACAAAGTTATGAGCATCTGGTAAATGAAGAACCCCAGTTGCAGTAGATTTTACTTTAATTTTTTTTTCGATATAAATCATTGTTTTTCAAAGACATTATTTTCAAATTAAACTATATAGATACAGGTACGTATTTCATCAAAATCAAATAAAATAAATTAAAAGCTAGGTAATTTTTTTTCTTTTTATTGTATTAAGTCATATATGAATATACATATATAAATATATATTTGAAACAGATACACAGCTTTCAAATACTGCAAACATTTTGTTTATAAAATTTAATGTTTTGTATCGAAAAAGCTTTTAAACTGTTACTTTTAAAGGTACTTTAACATTTAGACATGACGCCTGTAAGGCGATATTATATTTTTTCGGACAGAGACAACGCTGTTAACGGCCAGGTACTCATTTTACACATGAGTACGGTGAGAGAATATGAGTAGAGAGCCTTTTACAAGGACTCAACTATGCGAGGCTCGAACCCAGGACCTTCCGATCGGAAAGCGAGTGTCATACCACAAGACCACATAACCGCTAATGATATAACGTTAGCATATATTTGATATTTTAGTGCCAGGTGAATTTACGGTGTTTCCCTGATTTAAATTTCACATAATTATGATTTATATTAAAAGTTACAATTGGTTTATACCCGCCTATATATTTACAAATCTGATAACCCAAATTGTTATGGGCTCATTGTTAGTTTGGAAATAATAGGTCTCGAACCAACGCAAAATACACTCCATTACAACAATATTAAACCAAGCCGCCAATTGCCTTCTTGTGACAGAATTGTAAATGTATATACTTTAGTTTACCTGCGCAAATGTTTCCATTATTTAGTATGTTGAATGTCGTAAAATTGAATGTTCAGGTAACTTTCCTTCGACTCCAAACACACTATAAAAGTAGTAAAAATGTTTTTGGCTCTTCTAACTTTCCTTCGACTCCCAACACACTATAAAAGCGGTAAAAATGTTCTTGGCTCTTCTAACTTTCCTTCGACTCCAAACACACTATAAAAGTGGTAAAATGTTCTTGGCTCTTGTAACTTTCCTTCGACTCCCAACACACTATAAAAGTGATAAAAATGTTATTGTCTCTTGTAACTTTCCTTCGACCCCAAACACACTATAAAAGTGGTAAAAAGGTTCTTGGCTCTTGTAACTTTCCTTCGACTCCAAACACACTATAAAAGTGATAAAAATGTTATTGTCTCTTGTAACTTTCCTTCGACCCCAAACACACTATAAAAGTGGTAAAAAGGTTCTTGGCTCTTGTAACTTTCCTTCGACTCCAAACACACTATAAAAGTGGTAAAATGTTTTTGGCTCTTGTAACTTTCCTTTGACTTTAAACACACCATAAAAGTGGTAGCCATGTAAAATTGTGGCACACCACACGTACCAAGAACTCAAAAACAAACTTATGACTCAAATTTACGAGGTCCAGTACAGCCACTGTAGTTGATAGGAACGTGTGTGGAATAACCGAAGGTGACATTTACCTTATTTATTACCAACAACCCCTATGCGAATTCCCATCATCATTATCATCATCAACATCATCATCATCATCATCATCATCATCATCATCATCATCATCATCATCATCATTATCATCATCATCATCATCATCATCATCATCATCATCATCATCATCATCATTATTATTATTATTATTATTATTATTATTATTATTATTATTATTATTATTATTATTATTACTATATTATTATTATTATTAATATTATTAATATTATTAATATTATTATTATTATTATTATTATTATTATTATTATTATTATTATTATTATTATTATTATTATTATTATTATTTTATTTATTTATTTATTTATTTATTTTAAAAAAAATGAAACCAAATTCATCAGATCTTTTCTCTGCAAGATGCTACAGAAGTAACAACGTAATATTCTGTCAGTGAGGTGTAGGTACTAAGCATAATAAACCTAAGTATAATCACTAGGACGGAGTGGAGTTAAAATAATTTGTGAATTAACCGGAATTCTAAAACTGTATTATGTGTGGTGTATTATATTTATTAATTCATGTATTGCAATTTCATTATTCTTTATATATATATATATATATATATATATATATATATATATATATATATATATATATATATATATATATGTATATATATATGTATATATATATATATATATATATATATATATATATATATATATATAATCATTATTAGTTTTAGTATTTTTATTTGTATCAGAATGGATATTGATGATTCTATGATTCATGTAACGTTTGCAAGTATGACTAATTATAGTTAGTACTTTTCCTTAATATAATATTCCTAATGTGTTACCCGAATACAATAATAACACGCGCGATCTCATTTATAACAGCGCAACCCTTACCGGCATGGTCCTGGTTGTATATGTTTAAAGTTTTGTACATTTGCATTTATTATATATGTATACATTGTCGCCATAGATTCTCAACTTTGTGTTTATACATTTTCATGCATGCCACGTCTGTAAACGATTTTCCATTTTTTAAATGAATAAAGTATATCTTATTATTCTTATTATTATTATTATTATTATTATTATTATTATTATTATTATTATTATTATTATTATTATTATTATTATTATTATTATTATTATTATTATTATTATTATTATTATTATTATTATTATGAGTTTCTATAACAGTGTGTCCAACTATTTAATATGGATATAATGTTATAAGACATAATTACAATCAAAGCCAATCATCGATGTCTCTAGAGCGAATTTAAATAAATTGTAATTTGTTCCATCAGAACACTACTCTGGAATTTCTGAATCTGAATCCGAATGTACTCGAAGTCGACTCAATTCTGAATATTTCTTTTTGAGGGCGAATAGAGTTGTTGAGTGTGACAGCCATTGTTGGTGTTTAAGCTGATGAATTTTTATATTTTTCGTTTGAATGTTTCTAAATCAATTGTGTTCACACATGATTCGAGAAGAGCGTTCCCGCCTTCAATAGGGAATGAGATTAGCGGAAGAGTAGCGTCCCTTGATTGGACGTCACCCATAGTCTGTGACGTCACAGGCGGAAAAGTTATTAGAGAGAGAACGTCATGTTGGTTGTGCGCATGCGTCTCTCGTCCTCGCTACTCTTCCGCTAATCTCATTCCCTATAGTGCGGGGTGCAAATACAGGACATTCTAATTAAGTCACCCGATGCCGTATTGATGGTCACTGGCGATTTTAACCAATGTAACGATTTTACTCTCCCGGGACTTCATCAATACGTGGACTGCGAGACAAGGGACAAAAAAACATTAGATTTATTCCTGTGTAATATTAAAAATAGCTATAAATGTTTACCCCGTGCCCCATTAGGTTTATCTGACCACTGCATGCTCTTGCTACTCCCCACCTACCGCCCTGTTTTTAAACGTGTAAAACCAGTAAAGAAAAGTGTACAGATCTGGAATGGAAGTGTGTGTGAAGATTTGCGTGGTTGTTTTGAATGCACTGACTGGAATGTTTTTATCGAATCATGTGATAGTGTGGATGAGCTGAATGACTGCTTGAGTGAGTATTTAAAATTCTGTGAACAGCTAGTGTCTTGTAAAAAAGAAATAAAATATTATCCTAACAACAAGCCTTGGATAACAAAAGATCTAAAACTTTTATTGAACCAAAAGAAAACTCTCTATACTAGTGGAAACAAAAAAGATCTGAAAACAAAACAAAAAGAGATAAAGAGGGTAATATCTAGTTGTAGAGACAAGTACAAAAATAAAATTGAAAAATGCTTTTCTTCTGAGGATATACGGGACACGTGGCGGGGGCTTAAAACTGCTGTTAACTATAATCCAAAGCCCACGATTATATCAAAAGATATCGAAATATAAACTTTAAATAAATTTTATTCACGTTTCGACACAGCAAACAAATTTGATATTGAAAATGAAAAACATAAATTAGACAGGGCTTTGGAAGATGAAATGACTATTGAGGTCAGTGAAGAGGAAACGAGATTCGTATTTTCGAAACTAAACGAGAGGAAGGCTGCTGGGCCGGATGGATTGAAAGGAAAACTATTAAAGAATGTGCCCACCAGCTTTCCCCCATTAATACACATATTTTTAACTGGTCCTCCAATGCGTTTCGATCCCTGAAATTTGGAAAACTTCAAAAATTATTCCTGTTCCAAAAAAAGAAATACTTGAAACTATGAACGATCTCAGACCTGTTGCACTGACTTCAATAGTCATGAAATCTTTAGAAAAACTTGTTCTTGTTAAAATTAGGAATCAGTTTATGCCATTGAGTGATAGTCATCAATTTGCTTACAAACCAGGACGTGGCGTAGAGGATGCCATTTTGCTTTACAAACAACATCTACAGGCATCTAGATCACGCTAGGAGCTATTGCAGATTGCTTTTTGCAGATTTTTCTTCAGCGTTCAATACAATGCAACCTCAGTTGGTTGTTCAAAAATTGACTAGTCTGAATTTAAACAAGTATATAATTGCTTGGGTGCTCGAATTTCTTACGGAGAGAGCACAATATGTTCAATTAGGACAAAACAAATATTCCTGTATAACTACAAATACTGGGGCTCCTCAAGGTTGTGTATTGTCCCCTGTATTATTCACAATATACACGAATGACTGTAGAAGTCAAAACCTGAGTGTACCTTTAATAAAGTTTGCAGATGACACCGCTCTTCAAGGCCTCATAACAAATGGCAACGAAGTGGCTTATAGGCAAGAAATTGATAGATTTGTGTCTTGGTGTGATGCCCACCACCTAGAGCTTAACATAAGCAAGACAAAGGAGCTAGTGATTGACTTTAGGAGAGTGAAGGAACCGATAGAACCGTTAAAATTAAAGGACCAATTCGTCCAGCGAGTTCCTCACTACAAATACCTTGGTGTAACGATTGATGACAGGCTCAAGTGGGATGAACACTTGAAAATAATTAGGCATAAGATGTGCAGACGTACATATTTTTTTATCAAAACTCTCTCAGTTTAGAATAGATAAAACCCTCTGCACATTATTTTATAGAGCAGTAATCGAAAGTGTTTTGTCATTTTGTATAACAGCTTGGGGAGGCAATTGCTTAGCAGTGGAAAGGAACAAAATAAATTCAAATATTAAAAAATCCATTAAACGCTATATAAATGATGTTGACGATGTAGATCTTTTATACGAGAAATTTTGTATAAATAAAAT
>NC_088372.1:26129698-26134927 GCF_034508935.2 Berghia stephanieae | reverse complement strand
GAAGGTTCCAGTCCAATACTTTCTTTGTTATAGTGGAGTCATTCTTTCTAAGGATGTGTCCAATCCACCTCCATCGTCTTCTTCCTATTTCCTCTCCCACTGGATTCCGCTGTGTTCTTTTCCAAACTTCTTTATTTTTATTTATATCCATCCATTTTATTCTGAGTAGCTTACGCATACACTTGTTTACAAAAATATGTACCCTCCTTATACACGCCTGCGATGCATTCCAAGTTTCACATCCGTACAATAGGACAGACTTCACGTTTGAGTTGAAAAGTCTTAGCTTTAGTCGAAGGGAGATATCTTTACCTTTCCAAACTCTATTCCAGGATGTGAATGCAGCCTGTGCCTTTCCAATCCGTGCATTCACCTTTGCTTCCGTGCCTCCATCCTTGTCAATTATATTTCCCAGAAAGCAGAAAGTGTCTATATCTTCAAGTTCCTGATCATTTACTTTGATCTGATTCCTTTGACGCGTACCTATCCTTAAGACCTTCGACTTTGCAGGGTGAATTCTTAGACCAATTGATTCAGATAGGCTGTTTATAATTGTGGTTTTTGCTTGCATCTGGTCCCGGGTGTGGGACAGAAGAGCCAGATCATCTGAAAAATCCAGATCATCCAACTGAGTCTTGGGGATCAACTGTATCCTATTTCTTCGCCCTTTGGAAGTTCCCTTCATTAGCCAATCAATGGCAAGGATGAACAGGAATGGTGAGAGCAAGCATCCCTGCTTGACACCAGACTTAATTTCAAAGCAGTCAGTAAGCTGATCTTCAATTATAACCCAGCAACTTGATCCTTCATACATTTGCTTAATGAGGTTTACTATCTTTTCAGAGGGTTCATAATGTGCCAGAATTGTCCACAATGTTGCTCTGTCGATACTGTCGAAAGCCTTTTCGTAATCCAGAAAATTGACAATAAGAGGAGAGTTCCATTCTATAGACTGTTCCACTATGACTCGCAGAGATGCAGTCCAGTCGGTGGTTGAACGGTTTTTACGAAAACCTGCCTGTTCGTCCCGCAGTTTAGCATCTGTTGCATTCTTAATTCTCTCTAGAATAATACGGTTGAAAACCTTTCCTGGGATAGAGAGAAGAGTGATTCCTCGACAATATTACAATTACTGAGGTCCCCTTTCTTTGGAATCTTGATAAGATGTCCTTCCTTCCAATCCTTTGGGAATATCCGTCATTCGAGATTCTCTCAAATAGTGGGTGAAGGGCCTCAGCATTTCTTTCAGCATCAATTTTTAGAGCCTCCGGTGGAATCTGGTCTGGTCCAACAGCTTTCCCTCTTGTTAATGGCACCCACAATCTCTGTTATCGATGTTAGACCACAACTGATTTGTAGCTCATTCCTTGCAGGCAAAATTTCCGGCGTGTTGTCTGGTGGCGGTCTGTTCAGAAGGCAGTTGAAATTTTCCCTCCATCGCTTAGATTGAGCCTCTTTTCCAAAAATAGTTTTCCCATCTTTGTCTTTGACTGGTACCTCTGGTTTCCCATACTTTCCAGCAAGTGTCTTGGTAGTTTGATAAAGAATCATCATGTGTCCTACTGTCGCTTCTGCTTCTGCTTTCTCTGCAAGTCTGTTCATGAATGCTTCACAGATCTTTTGACTTCTTCGATACTGATCTCGTGCATCCAGTCTTGAAACCCTTGTTCTTCTTGCATTCACTTGTTCCTTCCTTGTTCTCCTCTTTTCAATAAGGCCCCATGTGATTGGACGTATCCATTCTTTAGTTCTGATTTCTTTACACCCAATACCTCGTGGCAAGTTGTTATGTAAACTTCCTTGATCTTTGCCCAATGCAACTCTACATCTATGTCCTCCTCGAGATCAGCGAGAGGTTGGAATCTATTTCATAATTGTAGTTTGAACTCCCAATTCTTTTCCCCATCTAGTGCGTTCACCTGGAATTTTCTTCTTGTCTGTGATCTGGTCCCATGTTTTCTGAGTCGGAGCTTAAGCTTTGCCAATAGCAGCTGGTGGTCTGATCCAATCAGACTGGGTAATTACCGTTGCATTCTCTTATTAGGTCCTGAGTACTGGTTGAGATCTCATCAGCAATCTTCATTTTTAAGTTGTTGGTCGTGTTACCGTCGCATTTGGCGAACATTGTATGGACGCATTCCAATATATTCCTGTCCCTACTAAATTCATAAAAAGAACAGGGGTTTGAATTAATCGTGTACAAAAGTAGTTTTATTATTTTACATATGAAGTTGTACAAAAAGGTCATAACCGACATTTATATGCAATAGCTCAGTTGGTAGAGCACTCGCTCCACACGCAAAAGGACAGAGATCGAACCCGGTTTACATCCCCCCCCCCCTCCTGTCAACCCAACAGTGATTGGGTAACTGGGTCTGTAAGATCAGACGGAAAATACTTTTCGATAGACTAGCGTCCTATCCAAAAGGTAGCAAACAACTGTTATTGTCCGTTTCACGATAAAGAAACCGGGATAACCTCTGACCCCATGGACCTAACGGGTCAGGAGGACTACTGCTTGGTACACATATTGGCAGGTCTCATGGTTCAAACCCAGTTTTACGGACCTTTAACTTATACAGGTGCCTGTTCCAAAAATATTTACTTGAACAATTTTAAGTTTGTCCTGTTTGATGATTTGGACAGTTATGGACACAAATGCCCCAACCAACTCGTATCACATAGATTGGCGTTATTTTCATAGGGTAGCAAATATTTTTTTATACACTGAATAAAGTCAGTGAGACCTGGACAGACTCTGGCTCGATGAGCCACTAAATGTCCATTATACTGCTGTTACTACGACTACTGTTACTTCCACAATTACTACTACTACGACTACTACTACTACTACTACTACTACGACTACGACTACTACTACTACTACCACTACTACTACTACTACTACTACTACTACTACTACTACTACTACTACTACTACTACTACTACTACTACTACTAACTACTACTAACTACTACTACTACTACTACTACTACTACTAAACTACTACTACTACTACTACTACTACTACTACTATACTACTACTACCTACTACACTACTACTACTACTATACTACTACTACTACTACTACTCACTACTACTACTACATACTACTACTATCTACTACTACTTCATACTACTACATACACACTACTTACTACACACAACATATACGATAACTATTCATAACTACTTTCGAACTACTATCATACTACTCTACACACTAACGATAACTAAAAATAACTACTTTGTATTATTACCACTACTTACAAAAGTAGATGATTATACGTTTGGTGGAGATGTGTGTGTGTGTGTGTATGTGTGTGTGTGTGTGTCTGTGTGCTTGTGTATAGAAAAGAAAATTAGAAATTAGAAATGAATAATGAACAAGCCGAAGAGGTGACAGAATATAAGTATCTGGGAAAAACAATTGGTGACCCTTTAAAATGTTTGATCCATCTCATGTAGTTCCATATCTGAAGCAGACGTCGGAGGTCATCTTCCGCCAAGCTGATCTATCTCTTGCCAATTCTATTAAAGCAGCGCCACCTTTCTCAGCTTCATCTGTCCAAGTTCTTATCCCTTTCAAATACGTTATTCTTTGTCTTCCTCTTATTCTTTTTCCATTCATCTTTCCAGTCAAGGCGAGTACTTCCAAACCAGGGTGGCGGATAATGTGTCCTAAAAATTCCATTTGGCGTTTGATGATTTTTGTTATCAGTGATCTTTTTCTGTTTGCCATTTCTAAAATTTCTTCATTTCTTTTCCTTTCCACCCATGACACCCTCATCATTCTTCTGTAAAACCACATTTCCACTGCCTCCAGTCTTTTAACCATGGTCTTGTTTATGGTCCAGCTCTCACAACCATATAGCAGCACAGACAGTACATAGCAATCCAGGACTTTGATTTTTGTTTTCATACTAATATTCCTGTTTTTCATAATTGTATGCAGCTGGTTGAATGCATTCTTCGCCATACCTATTCTTTTCTTTATTTCACAATCTGATTTTCCATTGGATGTTACATTGAAGCCTAAATATTTGAAACATTCAACTTGTTGTATTGTTTGTCCTCTGCTTGATCCATACAGATTACATATTAGGTAAAAAGAACAGAAAAAGACTTCGCTAAGAGAACTTCGCAAATTTGAAGTGAGTAATAAAAAATGAAGCTGGTCCACAAAAGTTTAGTCACGAGTTTTTGACTTTAGTTCTTATTGCTTGGTATGGATGCTTTGCAACAACTTTTTAAAAAAGCCAATTGGTAAAAGCAGGAAGTACATCCTGCAATGTCACAGAAAATGTTTCAAAAATATTTGAACAACGTTTTGCAGACAAGACCATAAAGAAAATAGCTAAAAGGAAACATTAACTACACAATAGCTATCAGTTTCTACCACCTGGGAGACGATGCAAACACATTCAAATTAGAACAGATAGATACAAAAATAGTTTCCAGTTCAACATGGGTGGCGCCTGTTGGCGCTGAGCTCCGGCTCAACGAATAGTCTAATGTTTCCACCTCTTATGGTGTAAACGTTGTTATACCAATAATGCCATATACAATTAATGTCAGGACATTCAATGTGAGATCAATATCAAGTGACATTCACAAAATACAACTAGCGAAAGACGTAGATAGTTACAAGGTCGACGTTCTTTGTTTTACAAGAAACAACGATTCAAAATGGCGCCGACCGGCTAATCAATGTTCCAACATTCCCAGATGATAGATGTGGATTTTTCATAAATAAACAAGTTAGTAGTCTCGTAATTGGATTCAATAGTTTGATGTCACGGCGGCCATCATGATAACAGTCATGTTGTAAGGTAATATGAGAGAAAGAAAGACAAAGAGAGAGAGAGAGAGAGAGAGAGAGAGAGAGAGAGAGAGAGAGAGAGAGAGAGGCATGCTGCAATAAAGAATGTATTGAGAGAAAACTGGTCCGTATAGGATGCATTGAAGGAGGAGAGATTGGACTGAGTGAGTAACGTTCTTGGATATGTATAAATTAAATTTGCAATCAGTGTTAATTTCAATGCATTAAAACACCCCCCTCTTGTATTAACCTATAAAGGATGTTTGTGTAGAATTTGCACTAACCTTGTAGTGATAATTATATTATCATACATAAGATACACGTATTTATATCATGCTTATTATATTTGTTCGAGAAATGCAAACTACCGAAATGTCCATATTATGGACCGTAAATAATTATCAT
>NC_088372.1:26124698-26127198 GCF_034508935.2 Berghia stephanieae | reverse complement strand
CCGCCCAGCAACCAGTAGCTTGGTTCTAAACAAAGAAAATCGGAACTTTTTATTCTTCATGCTGGCTAGAACTTTTTCACGTCATGTGATCAGACTGTATAAAAGGCAAATCATTTATAATATTTTTCTTCTCTGGATACACTTTTATGTTCGTCTGAGAAGTATTTCATAAGGGCGTCCGCCATTGTTCCGATAGTTTAGAACCAGTTATTAAGTTACTATGCGTCATTACGAGGGAAGTGACGTAACGACTGTTGAAGCCTTTAACCCTCTCCTTACCACCTATTGGAAAATCGTCACTTTTGTTACGATGCAACTGTCACTTTTCTCATCCCATCCAGATTTCATTTCTTTTTGCTATAGCTATAAATACTTGACATTCTGTAATAGAGTTCATTTTGTCCAACAATATTATGTATAGAATGTGCTTGTTGCTTTTCTGTTTGAGTAAGAAATGTCTGTTTTTCTGTTTTTCGGGTGTGAAATTTTGGGGAAAATTCTGAAAATGGCTGGTAGGAGAGGGTTAATGTACGATGAGGCTAGGCATCACAGAATACAATGTTGCTGACAAATATACAGCAGAAATCCTAAACGTCAATATCAACAGAGCTGCCGACTTGAAGCTTAAAAAAGTCGACGTTTCCAAGTGAAAAATCAGAGAAAAAGTCACTTTAAATAGCTTTAGAAATAAATAATTTGCCCTCAGCACGTTCCAAAATTATCTCAAGTCCTAAATATAGATTATAAGGAGCTTAACCCTCTCCTTACCAGCTATTTTCAGAATTGTCCCCAAAACTTTACACTAACCCAACACAAAAACAGACAACTCTTACTCAAACAAAAAAGCAACAAGCGCATTCTATACATAATATTGTTCGGCAATATGAGTTCTATTACAAAATGTCAAGTTTTTATAGCTATAGAAAACATAAATGAAATCTGGATGAGAAAAGTGATGGTTGCATCGTAACAAATGTGAAGATTTCCCAATAGGTAGTAAGAGAGGGTTAACTTTCCTTTTCAACAAGATATATTGAGACAAAGAGGAGAATGTAATTCTGTAGCTGGAGCCAAAAAATCGTATTTCTACGAATCAATCGTAGTACTAAGTCTAGGTCTGGTTTGAGTCACCTTTAAAATGAATCAAACCTATCTATTATTTTCATCGCCATTTTGTATAATTACTTTGAAAACGACAGATACACTTAAATAAAGCAGTACAACTACGTACCAGAAACTTGTGACTTCCGCCTATATATATATATATATATATATATATATATATATATATATATATATATATATATATATATATATATATACATACATATGTAGGGGTGATTTAGAGGCTAAAAAATAAGTTTATAGACGCGGCTGTGTGGTCTTGTGCCTGGATTATTCGCACTATCTTTATAGTGCGGCTATGTGGTCTTGTGGTATGACACTCGCTTTCGGATCGGAAGGTCCTGGATTCGAGCCTCGCTCGGCGTATATTTGGGTCCTTCGAAAAGGCTCTTTACTCACATTCTCTCAACGTAATCAGGTGTAAAATGATAACCTTGCCATTACCAGAGGTAATTCTGTCGGAAATAGATTGTAATATCGCCTAACAGCCGTCATGTCACGTCCTACATGTTAAGTGTTGCTGTTGCCAGGGCCCCCTTGTAAAGCTCTTTGAGCACGTTTGGGGAAAGTTGCGCTATATAAAAGCTCAAGTTATAGACATAATTATGAAATTTGGGATACATCTGTATGTTTTATTCAGAATAATAGATGTTGATGTGAATCAGTTTAAAGTATCTGATACACCCCAACAAAATATCGTTTTGAGGCGATTGGTTAAATTTCTATCTTGCAAGAGGATGTTAAGGAGAAGCTACACCAAAGAGATTTTCCTTTTATAGACCTGCACGAAATGGAAGGAACCATTTGCTAATAAAGATGAGAGTTTATAAACCCCTAACTTAAAAAAAACCCCTAAGAAATATTGAATATTGAAGCTCTAAAAAGTGGCAGATACAGTGTGAAGGGTATTTTATTACAGTACAGAAGATAAATTATAATCTAAGCTGTGGGCATCCTTTATCTCTTTTGGAGACGAAAGGAGTAAACAGAAACATTAATTACTTTTGCAATAAATTATACCTACCCTACCTATATATAGGCGTATAACTCAATATAAAGTATGGGGTTTTAACAGATTTAAAGGCTATGTGGTCTTGTGGTATGGCACTCGCTTTCGGATCGGAAGGTCCTGGGTTCGAGCCTTGCTCAGCGCATAGTTGATTCTTGGAAAAAGGCTCTTTACTCACATTCTCTCGCCGTACTCAGGTGTAAAATGAGTACCTGACTGTCAACAGCGTTGTCTCTCTCTGAAAAATTGTAATATCGCCTAACAGGCGAGATGTCTTGTCCTATATGTTATGTGTTTCTGTTGGTCAGGGACCCCTTGTAAACCGCATTGAGCACGTTTAGTGGATATTGCGCTATATAAAAGCTC
>NC_088372.1:26117198-26119698 GCF_034508935.2 Berghia stephanieae | reverse complement strand
ACGTTGGCTTTCTTAAGTTTGAGAAGTAGTCCTTTTGTCCAGACTTTGTCAAATGCTTTTTTCATATCCACCCAAACTGTGACTGTGTGTTTTTTTTTCTTGGTAACCATTTTCGATCAACTGCGAGATGTATGTTATCTGGTCCTCTATGCAACGAAATTGTCTGAAACCAGCCTGTTCATCTGATATCAACTTATTGCTTTCTAAATACCATTGGAGACGGCGATTAACAATTCTCTCCATCAGTTTGCCCAAGCAGCTTGTCAAACTTATTGGTCGGTAGCTTTCGGGTTTATTTTTTGGCTTGCCATCCTTCTTTATTGGTATCATTGTTGCCTGTTTCCATTTGAGCGGAAGTTTACCCAGTTTCCAACTTGCATTGAACAGTTGTTTCATTTTCCTCTTTGTGAGGGTTCCTAGGTGTTTCAACATGTCATTAGTAACATCATCTGGACCTGGTGATTTGTTCGTTTTTAGAGATTTCAAGGCAATTTCTACTTCTTCTTTTTTATCGAACTGAACATGGCATCATCTGTGGATTCTTTGGGTGTATCCTT
This sequence comes from Berghia stephanieae, assembly GCF_034508935.2. Classification (NCBI taxonomy): domain Eukaryota; kingdom Metazoa; phylum Mollusca; class Gastropoda; order Nudibranchia; family Aeolidiidae; genus Berghia; species Berghia stephanieae. The sequence goes on along the minus strand of NC_088372.1, from coordinate 26,119,141 downwards.
GTGTTTTCTCAATTCTTTTTGGACTTCTGGTTTTCGTTCTTTTCTAATCTGTATACTCCCAACACTTGAGTACTGCTTCATAAAACAGTTTGCTGCTTGTTTTTTTTCCTTGAGAATCCTCCCCTGATCATCTTCTACTGATGGTGCAGCATATCTGTTTTCTTGTCCACTTAGAGCTTTGGTTAGGTTCCATAACTTTCTTCCGTCTCTGTCGTAGTCAAGTTATCTGTTTTTTTCATGCCATGCTCCCTGTTTTGATTTTATTGTTTCTTTCCTGAGAGTTGTTTCAGCCTCTTTATAAATTTCCATATTCTCATCATTTTTCTGTGTTCAGTGACTAGGCTGTTGAGACTTCCTTATTTTTCAGTCCATCCTGGACAGTAGTCCTTTCTTGATCCTCTGGGGATTGATTCTTTTGCAGTTTTCATGATTGATTTTGTGAATGCTTTGGCTGTTTTTTTTTCCACATTCCTTGTTTTACAGTTTATCTCTTTTGTATAACTAACTATCAGTCAACTTTGAAAACAGGGTCCAGTCTGCTTTTTTATAATTCCATCTCGGAGGTGGTGCCTTTCTGTCTTTTGCATATTCTTCAGTTATTTCAACCAGAATGGGACGATGATCACTCCCTGCCAGTTGTTCCTTTACCTGTTTACTGACTTTTCCGGTGACATCTTCAGATATGAGAATTAGGTCTGGAGTTGATGTTGTCTTCCATGCTCTTGAGAAGTATGTATCTGGGTCGTCTTCATTTCTGACAATTTGAAGCTTACTATCTGTAAGCCAATTTTCAAGAGTTTCACCTTTTCTGTCTAAGTCATTGTATCCCCGGCTTGGGGAGTGGCTATTGAAGTCTCCCACAACAATGGACTGTTCTTCTCCACTTCTTATGTTTTCAATTGGCAGATTCTCTGATGGTGGGCTGTAACAGTTATATATTGTGTATTGCAATTTGTTTTTGGTAATTTTTACAGCCAATATTTCAACAGATTCATCTGTCGTTATTTCATTTGTCGCTATGTCATTTCTGACGAAGATGATTACTCCACCTTTGTGCCGTTCTTTTCTGTCTTTCCTAAAATGTTGATATCCCCTTATTGAACACCTAATGTTTTCTGTGAGGTGTGTCTCCTGAATGCAGGCAATATCTATCTTCTCATCCTAAAGAAACTTGAAGAGGGCAGTCTTTTTATGTTGTATCCCTTCTGCATTCCATTGTAGCAATTTGATAGTTCCAGTAGTCCGTAACCTTGCATCTCCTAACCTGGTTCCACAGCAGGAGGGCAAGGTACCACCAGATCGCTTGGGTGAACCCTGTTTATCAGTGCTCGACGCTAGGTCTGTCCGGCGGGAATCCCCAGACTTCGCGCCATATCGTCCGGCAGTTTTGTTGTCCATCATTGTGAGGAGGATGCGTGTCACATTAATTTTTGGGTTGGTTTCCCTCTCCAGACTATTTGCGCCTTTCGGCTCCGACTTTAGAGGTTCTTTATTCTCTGGATGTGATTCCATAGCCTTTCATCTTCCCAGATCCACAAGGCAGTGGTGGTTTGAAGTTGGAGTTTTCCTTCTCCTATACAGACTGCTTTCCAAGGCTACGAGCTCTGTCCACCCATTAATGGTGTCTAGGCTGGGAGTCCAGGAGGGTATCTTTGTAGAGTGGCAGTTTCCCTTCACTCCACCAGCGTCATGGGGCTAGCACAGCTTATTGCGTGAACTAGGGCAATCTGGCCACGGCGGTTGATTCCTCCCTTCATCCGTCACCTCAGACACATAGAAACTCGTGTCATCAGCCGGTTAGAAAGTTCCTTTCGGAAGACTCCAATCGTTGCCCAGGAGGCGGGCGGGGAAGAATGCCCCTACGTGGACCCTGACACGAGCTGGAATGGGTTGCGGATCAATACTGATCAAAATAATCCAATCCTGCCCCCCATGATGATGAT
>NC_088372.1:26097198-26102198 GCF_034508935.2 Berghia stephanieae | reverse complement strand
ATAATTATAATATTAAAACGTACACCTTGTACACCCACAGTCACAACCCCCCCCCCCCCCCATGGTTCTAACTTTAACGAAAACTTAACCATATTCATAGAATAATAAAATAACCAATGCTGCATAGGGAAAGACCACGTGCACAGTAGTTAAAGCAGCGAATGACGCTCGGCTAGAGAGCGGGAAAGTGGGTGGCCACCCTTGGACTCCTTAGGGAGCAAGGGAATAGGTTACTAACAAATTAATCAAAAGTTTCCTTTTAAAAGCATAACCACCTTCATCACCAGTCCCAATCTACTCCCATAATTTAGCAATAGCCCAAGAACAACAACAGACCACAACAATTAATAAACCCACAAGACGATCGGCCCGTGTATTCAACATCCCAACAACAGAAGCAATTCAGAAACCCCCCCCCCCCCCCCCTCACCCCCATCCAACCTAAAACCTAAACCTAACCTCATTCTCACAATAACCCCATATCACAGAAGTTCGAATATTCCGATCAGCTGATAGACTGCAGCCTTCCAACTTCTTCTTCTTCTTCTAGGTTCCATGCCTGGTCCAGGCTTCGGATACTGCATGAATTATCTCTCTCCATTCCTCCCTGTCTCTTGCCTTTTCAAACAGCTCTTGGATTGTTAGGCTGGTGAAGCCCTTCAGTTGGTCTATGAGTGTTTTTCTTTGTCTCCCCCGGTGATGTTCGTCAGGTCACACCGAACCGTCAGCCAGTTACTAGGCGAAATAAATTTAACAAATGTGACAAAACCAAAATTGGGACATGGAATGTCAGGACCTGTGCCCAAAAAGGAAAACTAAACAACATTCTGAAAGAAATGAAACGGCTCCAAATAAATATTCTTGGCCTGGCAGAGATGAGATGGAAAGAGCAGGGAACCATGTCAAAACAAGAAAACAACATGACATATAAGATCATATGGAGTGGTGGAACCTCTTTCCAAAAAGGAGTAGGGATGATCTTAGACCAAAAATCAACCAAATTTTACAAAGGGCACGTAGCAATCTCAGACAGAGTTTTGCTGGTTAAGCTAAGAGGACCTGTAGTTGACACCAATATTATTCAAGTTTATGCACCAACAGAAGAGGCGACAGATGCAGATATGACAGAGTTTTACCATTCACTAGACAAAGCAAAACGAATGTGTAAATCACAAGAAGTCCTTATGGTAATGGGGACCTAAATGCTAAGATTGGCAGAGGCAGAGATGGTGACATAATCGGACCACATGGACTCGGAGACAGAAATGAACGAGGAAACATCTGGGCAGATTGGTGTAGAACAAATAAATTAATGATTTCAAACACCTGGTTTCAACAACACCCAAGAAGAACCTGGACATGGCAATCACCAGGGGACAGAGCAAGGAACCAGATAGACTTTATAGCAGTATCATCAAGATTCAGAAATGGCATATTAAATTGCAAAACCTACCCAGGCGCCGATGTAGACAGTGACCATGTCCCAGTTGTTTGTACAATAAGGATAAAGTTTAAAGCTATTCAGAGAACAGCTGGTAGAATAAAGAGGGATTACAGGTTATGCAAAGACAATGGCATACAAACAAAAATGAGAGAAGAATTTGAAAATGCACTCATGATACAAAGCCAAAGTGAACCTGATAATGAAAAATGTGAAAAACAATTTGATATATTCCAAAAGTGTGTCAAAGCAACTGCAGAAAAGCATTTACCAATAGCTCAAATAAACAGCAAAAAGGAATGGATGACAAATGAAATTCTAAACCTATTTGAAGAAAGACGAAAATGCAACAGAGGGTCTGCAGAATACCAAACATTGAACAACCACATTAAATCCAAATGCATCGAGGCACACGAGAACTATCTAGACTGGAAATGCTGCGAAATCGAAAGAGAATACAAACCCAACCCCCAACAAGCTCACCAAAGAATAAAAGAACTATCAGGGAAAAGGAAAAGCAAAGCAGCAGGAAGTTGTATCCAAAACAAACAAGGGGAACTGCTATTTGAAGAACAACATATAGAAAGCCGATGGGTAGAATACATAGGCGAACTGTACAATGATCCAAATAGAAATGAACCATTAAGCCTTCCAACTACCACCAATCAAAACCCTCAGAATCCAACCCCCCCCCCTACTAAACCTCTACCAGTCCCAGACAATTTATCTAAACAACATTACAAACAGCCCTGAATCATCAATAAACCGATTGGTAGAGGATCTCTGTCATCCACCAATCACAACAACACATTTTATCTACTCTCCACATCCAACCATGATCAGCTTTTTGATTGTTAATTTAACCCTATTTCACTCACTGGGGTCGAAAATGACCCCAGCACACCATTTTTTACCTCTAAAATAGTCAAATATTGACCGATTAACCTGAAATTTCGTGACTTTTCCTAACTTTTGGTCATCTATAAACTACCCAAATTTCACGTTTCTATGACGTATGGTTTTCCCGCCAAAAATGGGTACCGTTGGATTTTGAGATTGTATCCATTTGGGGTCAGATTTGACCCCCTAACCAACAAAGAGTAAACGTGTGGAAACTTCCTAAATTGTGCTTTTGGGGTAAAAAAAGACCCCCATACCAACAAATAGAAATAATGTAGAAAATGCTAATGTTGCACCTTGAAGCTGTTCAAATGTAATCCCATGCCTATTTTCAAGGTCATATACCCCATCACTTATCATTTTTATATGACTTTGAATCATTCTAAACATAATAGAGAGGGTTATAACACCATTGTCAATTACCCTCATGGTATAAGATTGACTTTGAACTACACCCTTTTTATGCCACTTAGTTGTTCAATATCATGTATGGATATGTGGTCTAATGGTAGATATTTGGACTGGCATCCAACAGGTGCAAGTTCGAATCTGGCTTAGGTGTAGAATGAGTACATGGTGCCGACTGCTTCGTCTCTACCCCCAAACAAATTGTATGAGCACCCAACAGGTCCTATATGTTAAGCTTTTGATGAGGGTCCCAGTGTAAAGCGCTTTGAGCACTTATGTATATTGCGCTGTGTAAAAGCTCTAGTTTTTTCTATGATTTCAGTTTTATGAATTGAAGGCACACAACTATTTTATTTCATATATCAAAGAACCATTTAAAACCATTTAAATCGATAACTAAAAACTGGTTCAATACAATAAAGAAACGTTTAAAAAAGAAAATAGAAATATGATTGCAGGGGATTGAAACAACCACAAGTTTGTAATTTGCAGCCTTTCTTTTTCCTAGCCACAAACAGTACAGACAGTTTGAGTTGTCATATGTTCCTGACAGACAAAATTGTAACATTTGCCACAGATCCTGATGACTTTATTGTCTTTTTTTCGTGGACACCTGACGCATCTTCCTCAGTCACCGTTCTTCCTCTTCCTGGCGCCATTCGCAGTTGCATTTATATCATGCAGGTTCCACTCCTTTTTCAGAATCTCATACGACAGCCTCGTTCTTGTTGTTGTCTTTGTGGCAGAATCATTCATTCTTCTCTGAAGGTGCTCCAGCACAAGCTCTTTTGCCAGTACCTCATTGAACTTGCCTCTGTCCCCGTGCACACTTTTGTCCCCTGGAAAGACCTCCTTGTAGAGAACATGTGCAGCAATTGCTGAAGTGTCCAACAAATTATAAAATAGCACCATTGGCCATCTCCTTGTTTTTCTATTTGTTGTGTAGCTGTGGCACATATAATCAAATATATCTACACCTCCCTTGGTCTTGTTGTAATAATTTATCATCTCAGGTTTTTGTTTCCTGCCTGAGTCAATGGTCGTGGATGAATGATGCATGGTGCTCAAAACAACAACATGCTTCTTGTCATTTGACTTGTATGCCACCATTCCCATACCTTCTCTGAAGAGGAAACTGCTGTCAAACTTGCCTATTCCGGTACCCTTTTGAAACACAATTGGAAGGAAAGCCTTGTTCTTACGAACCACTCTGCAAGTTCAAGGTCTGTGAAAAAATTGTCGCAGGTTACATTTCTGCCAGTTTTAGCGTAAGGGGCTGCGAGCTCCATAACTGTCTCCCTCCCGAGGTTCCTTTTTCTCTCACCATGCTTACCGAGGTATGGAATGGCCTGTAGAGGGAATGCTGTCTCGCTGTCACAAATTAGAAATAACTTAAGACCATATTTGTCTGGTTTGCTTGGCAAGTACTGCAGGAACTTTGCTCTTCCCCTCCATGGAACAAGCTGTTCATCAACTGTGAGTGAGTTTGATGGTAAGTACACTCTTTGCAAATTCCTGTTGATGTCATCAAAAACTTTTCGAAGTGGAGCAAAGATATCCCTGGCTCTTCTGGCGGACCGTGTAGCCTTGTCATCAAACCTTATGATTGAAGTAAGCTCTGCAAAACGACGAATACTCATTGTACATATTCCAACGTTGTCAGCTGAGGCTCCATACCAAATGTTCTTTATTTTAACTAAGTTCAGCTTTCGGGCTCCGAAATGTATGAACAAACCGATCAAGGCTTTCATTTCAATGAGATCTGTCTGTTTCCAAAAACGACCTTTCACCCTTACACCTTCAAGATTAGTCATTGTAACAATGAAGTTCAAGATTTGCTCTGTGAAGATCAAAAAGAACGCCGAACAAACTGAGAAAATGCTCTTTGGACCTCTCACTCTCGACTTGGGTGGTCTAAAGACATTTCTCGTTGGGGTTCTTCCAACTTGGGGCATTGGTTCTTTGCTCCAAACCATTCCATTTTTCCCCATCACAACATTACTTGAGGAATGAAGTCGAATGGAGCTTTCTGAACTATCATCAACTTCATCTTCAGATTCACGTTCTTGTTCTGGATCAGAATCTGCCAATAACTCAGGAAATTCCTCCCCATCGCTGCTTTCATCTGATGATTGCACTCCCCTTTCATCATCATCAGGTCCATAATCTTCATCTGTAACCCCATAAGGCTGTTGCACAGAGTTTTCTGAATTAAATTGAAGGAAGAAAGAAAAGGGAGAAAGCATTACTA
>NC_088372.1:26057198-26089698 GCF_034508935.2 Berghia stephanieae | reverse complement strand
ATAAAAGGGAATGTGATTTACAAAATACAAAGGTAAAAGCTCTTTTTTCAAAATCAACCGGCAAACGCCATTTTATTCATATCATTATTTTTGACGAATAGATTAAAATTCTCCAAAGAAGTAAAATAGAGCAACGTTCATTATCCTGAATTTGTATTACAAAGTTTGGATAAGATCATGTCAAATGATTGATCAGAAGAATGAGAATATCACACCGACTCTCTCTCTCTCTCTCTCTCTCTCTCTCTCTCTCTTTCTCTCTCTCTCTCTCTTTCTCTCTCTCTCCCTCTTTCTCTCTCTCTATCTCTCTCTCTCTATATTTCTCTCTCTCTCTCTCTATATATATATATATATATCGCTCTCTTTCTCTCTCTCTCTCACACACACACACACACAAACACACACACATACACACACCCACATCACAGCATAGCTTTTAAAGTATTTTGTTTTAGTTTTCTTTTTTTTTTTTAAAGATTCCCACCTCCCAGAAGAAAAAAAACCCCAAGGAAATTAGCAAAAACATCTTTTTGCATAACAACGATTTCACCAACACTCACATGACTAGCCCGACAAAGAAAAAAAAACTTACAAAAAAAAAAAATAAAAAAAAGAAAACAAAAACAAAACGAAATATAACAATAAAAGCAATACAAACAAACAAACCACAATCCCCCCCCCCCCAAAAAAAAAATAATAATAAAAAATTCATTATATTATAACCGCATCTCTATGAACAAATACTTTGTAAGGGCAGCGGGTTAGTGTAACATGATCAAAAGCAATTGAAGAGAAAGAACTCTTTCAAACATTCATTTTATTTAACTTATCTTAAGTTATGTCCCCTAATTTAGTATAATTTTCGTAGGCCACAGAGATTCCCGGATTGCTTGAACAATCAATTATTGATGATTGCATTTTTGATCGTTTTCCACAATAATGTGAGTACATCACGCACACTATTTCAGCCTCAACAATTATTGCACAATGTGACCTCGGTGAAAAATAAAGATTTATAGACCACAGCCGTGCACTCCGGAATCGTGGTATCAACGGACGACAATTCGGATTTTAAAGAAATTGCCATGTATTTATTTATTTTAAAAACTTGAGGTTTTATATGCTATAGCGTAATATCTACTTAACATACTCAACGCGCTTTAGAAAGGGTCTCTGACCAGGAGCAGCACGTATCATGTATGTCATTGATTTTATGATATTGAAATATAAAGATATTTTCAACCACAATCGGACTAATGATATTACAAAATGTCCCCACAAAAGTATAGCTGTAAATTATTAAACGAGTCTCCTGATTTAATTAAATTATAACTTTATTTTAAAAATTAAAGGAAATGTCAAAAATAAAACGAAAGGTTTGACAACCAAAACGTACCATTCAATAACAAGTACAGACAATACAATACATACAAACAAATCTTGTCTTGTTGTCGTCTCGGGTTTGCTCCTCTGTAATCTCGTAAACCGTTGCTCTGTTCCGATCAAGGCGCAACAATAATTGAAAACAGCCGTGCTTATCAAATTTGTTGTACGTAGATGACTTTGCACTATCCTTTTGGATCTAGAGAGAGATTTGACCGACTCAATTGTTAACGGGCACCTTTTTATTATCACCCTCTTTTATGGAGATGTGATATTACGACATACGTCGCTTTTTAATTCGTCACCGGACCGACCAGCTTTTGATTTTTTATAACACAGTATTTGGTCTCCTGTGTTATATTTGGTTTATTCTGAACCGGCCAGTACAACACAGTTTAGGCCTTCTCTGTATTATACTTTATTGGGATATATAGTAACAGATTTGCCTTCTATGTACTATGATATTATTGATCTATTTTATTATATTTTTGATCAGACTGATATAACATAAATTTGCTTTCTTTTGCAATGTTTTTGGTCACCCGTTTACGGACTTACACAGTGCAGTAACCTGCACTATGCCTTGCTATTTTACGGCCCCGAACGTATTTCACACAATCAACCCTGCATTGTGCGAAGAATAGCAAATGACGTTTTGCGGTCTGCCATGGGGTTATATACTATAACCATGCGTTGGAGTAGTATTACAATATATGACGATTTGCGATGAGGCGTTGTATCCAACAACAATAAATAGTAGTCATAGCAACACAAAGCTGTTTTAAAAAATAATTACTCATGGTCGCCGAAAGCTAATATTCCATTGAGACTTAAGCTTGTTCTATAGTAACGTGACAATGTAGAACGAGACATGACGCCTGTTAGGCGACAATGCAACTGAAGAGTGGTTTTCAAAAACTCCCAACTCCGTTTTTCCCATTTTGAGATATTGAGGATTATTTCCCTAAAACTTCTCATTCGGTCTATTATTTTATCATATTTAAACGTAAAATTCACACAAATCTAGGGGAACTCTTGTGGCATTTGATGCTAAAAGATAAAGTTTACGTTTCAATTTTTCTCATGGATGGAAAATCTCAAAAAATAGAAAAATCGACTTAACGAGTTTTGGAAAACCAGCCTTCAATTGTTTTCCGACAAAGACAGCGCTTTTTACGGCCAGATACTCATTTTACACCCGAGTACTGTGAGAGAATGTGAGTAAAGAGCCTTTCCAGGGACTCAACTATGCGCCGAGTAGGCTCGATCCCAGGACTTTCCGGTCCGAACGCGAGTATCATACCACAAGACCACAGAGCCCCTCCTATGATAATTTACTCTATCCAGAAATGCCGGTAGGCCTGTATCGAAAATGAAGTCTACCCCTCCCTGTATGGTTTAACTATCTCCTTACCAACTATAGGAAATTCGTCACATTCAACCAACTTTTTTTTAAAAATTCAAATATCATGAAATTTAAAGAAAATGAACAGTGTGTTGTTGGAGCATGTTTTGCTACAGGAATTAAGTATCGCAAGAATTTTACTGCTATTATGTTAGAGTGGTAAAAAATCTATTTTGTGTTAGTTGAGTGTGAAGTTTTGCGGAAAAGCTCGAAAATGGCTGGTAAGGAGAGGGTTAATTTGTACCTTTAAATAAGGCTGTATCTAGCTAGGTGCACATTTTGATTGGCAAAGGTTTGAAAACCGGACGCAAGAATGGGCGAGCTTGTTTTAACATTGTCGTAAAAGACAATCTTTTGGGTTGGTACAAGAGTATTTCCATGGTAACAATGAACCCATAACAATGTCGGTTATCAGACCTGCCAATAAGTACACGTTGAGCAGCATCAATAATACGCTTTTAGTGCAAAAGGGCGTTTTTTTTTCTTCTGATTTTCAACGCTTTGTTAGAACATCGTTAATTTTTCATCACAATGTAAATTGTTGTATGTTACACCAGAGCTGTATAGATCGAACAAAGAAGACGTCACTCAGGGCTTTGTTATTGTTTTTTGCCATCCACGTTTATGAGTATTTCTCACTAAACTGTAATAACCAAACTATATAGCTAGAATGATGTTGACGTCAATCGGGATTTTGTTCTTGTTTGTTGCCATCTGCGTTTATGAGTAATTTTCACTACACTGCATTAGCCAGACTATAAACGTTTAAGGTTGCACACAGTTTTGAGTGTTGGTCCGTTATACTTCCGGATGGCAATGTTGTGAGCTTCTTAGCCGCAAGTGCATACTGTCTATAGAGATAGAATCGACTAATTCCATTTAAATCTGGTGTTATTCAAAGAACAACATAAAGACAATATTTAATCTTGTTAGTACGATTTTTTAAGTAGTTCACTAGATATTTTACACATAACAGTGAGATCCGTTCGCATTGTTGTTGTCCAAATCTAATTAACCAGTAGATTTTTGACCAATCGAAACATGGAATTTGTGACACAGCTTCACACGTGCTCGGACAAACATAGTTGGTTGTTTATAAACAATAATCTGATTGAAATCGACCTCTCTTTGATTATAGTTATATTGTTTTTCTATCGCCAGATTGGGTGACTAGTTATCACACGATTTTCTCGATCATATTATAAACGTTTAAGTTTACACATCGTTTTCTGTGTTGGTTCTATTGATCAATCAGTAGAACTGTGGGTATTTTATTTACCATCGATAGTAAATCAGGTGTAGTTTTCTATGTTTACCAACCACTGCCATTGTTGACATTATGACGACTGTCCGAGAGGCGTGGTTATCTAGGTGTCTATTACTTCCCTCTATTACAAAAACGACCAAATTCCGTCCTGAATTTCGTGCTCATTGTGTAGTAAATAAAAATATTACAACAGGAATTAACCAGTTCAAAAAATTTGGTAATATGAAATTCAATACCAGACTTTCCATATTCCCTCATCCAAGCATGTTTCCTGAAATAGGGTCTCAGTATTTTTATGATATAGTCAATAACCGTTGGACAATAGCAAACGAGAAAAAGAATGCACAGAAATATCATCATTTTTATGAGTTTCATCTCTTTGGGCGTGGAGTCATTTTTGGTAGTGTTCTTAGATCGTTCTGGAATGTTTCTCGCTTCCTTGTTATCGATAGTTTCGTGCATAACTGTATCGTTGGATTTTTCCTTCGTCAATGAAGGTGCCGCTTTAGATTTCCTGAATCGACGAGACATGTTGACTTTGAGGATGATGATGATGTTAAAAGCCAAGACGGAGAAGACAGATGTGAAACGAAGTACAATATCGTTTACGTTACTTGCCAACAAGAATAGCGACCTACCAATGAGTCTACTTCCGGTAATCATAATACTATCACCAACCCGTACCAACTTTTTGTTAAAGTTTTGAGGGGCGTACATAACAAAACATACAACAAATACACAAGCAATAACGAAATACGACCGTTTAGGTGTGAAAATCAGTTTTACCTTGAATGGAAATGTTACACTGATCATACGTTCAAACGATAGATATGCAGTTATGAAACACGTGATCTGTTTGAACATTGGAACAGGCAGGGCTATGGCGCGGTGTAGACTGTAATATGTCAAGTTTTGAGGTGAAGGAGGGCCCAAAAGTTGCAGTCCTCTGGGTAATTTGAGCAAGGCTTCTCCAAAACTCAATAAGGAACATGAAAAATCAGAGGCTGCCATTCCGACCAGACTAGGCGTGCAGCTATCCGACAGAAGACCTTGACGGTAGAAGATGATAATGTTGATGACGTTGGTGATGACACCAAATCCAGATATTAAAATGGTGAAAGGAACCGAAACCAGGAACACAACTATGATTTGTTCTGTGAGAGAGTCAAATGAAATAGGTGGAGGAGGCGGTGGTGGAGGAGGTGGAGGAGGTAAGAAAGGAAGAACAACTCCTTGTCCATTGCCGGTGAGTGAAATCGTCGTCATCAAGTCGCTTGTGTTGAAAACATCCATTTTGAGTTTTATAAACTCTGTATGAAAGCGACATTGAATATTAGTATTAGATTAATATAATATCGGGAAAAGTTTAGACGTCTGCAGCAGCCAGACTATAAATAATACAAGTATGAAATTTTACCACAATCAGACACATCATGACGTGTGACGTTGAAAGTAGAAAGAATGGCGAAGTGATAAGAATAAGCAGAGGGGTGTCGATAGATTGTGTGAGTGGCTGTGTATGTTTTCACGCATTTAGATACACCTGCAGTGTAGATAGATACACAAGATAAACACTTACGTAACTGCCAATGTCATAGTGGTCAAAATTACAGGGCGTTTAAAAAAACAAAACAAAACAAAACAAAAAACAAAAACAAACCCTTTCGTTAATTTATTTGTTTTTACGTTGGATGAGTGAAATTAGTTTGAGAAAACCGTGTTCGAGAAAAACATTTAGTTCGAGGAAGGAATGGAATGACAATATAGAATAATAAGGAAAAAAATCGGGACATTCGAATGAGTTCGAGAAAACCGTGTGTTCGAGGAAACCGTGTTTGAGGCAACTGTGCTGGAGTTACTTTGGTATAACCGGCATAATTTCTAAACCAATAATCCATTTACAAAATTAAACTTGGCAAGGAAAAACTTAATGTTTCGTTTCAAACATTTTTAATTTCTATTTCGTACAGAAATAGCGTCGTAAAAATGCCCAGTTTTTTTCTCGCACCCTATACTTATCTATCGAGACCATAACATTGCAGAGTGCTAATTTGTCAGAGCGGAATGATCTTTGTTTCGTACTTGAACGGTGTCAAGTTCGACTCCCCGCTGCGCCATGTGACGGTAAGCAAATAGCTTCGCCCTAGCTCGCATTGTAGCGCTTCACTGCGGCTGACGCCTGGATTATTCGCACTATCTTTATAGTGCGGCTATGTGGTCTTGTGGTATGACACTCGCTTTCGGATCGGAAGGTCATGGATTCGAGCCTTGCTCGGCGCGTAAAATGAGTACTTGGCCGTTAACAGCGTTGTCTTTGTCGGGGAAAAAAAATGAAATATCGCCAAACAGACGTCATGTCTCGTTCTACATGTTTCGTGTTGCTGTTGGAAAAGGACCCCTTTTAAAGAGCTTTGAGCACGTTTAGTGGATATTGCCCTATATAAATGCTCTATTTTTAAATGCTCTATCTATTATTCAAATTATCATTTCGAATAGACCCTAAAGGCAAATTTCTCCTTCGGGGTGAATAAAGGAAATTATATATATATATATATATATAAGTATTATTCAAATCTAATGACTGACTCGAGACAAAGTGAAGTGGCTAATCTGGTAAACCCAATAACTATTAGCCTCTCTTGGGGCATAGGCTACGTATGTCAAAGACAATACTTCTCCAACCATAGACATGCACACGATTTCTTTTTTAATCCCCCAAAATTTCAGCTTTTTTTAAAGGGCAATATCCACTCAATGTGCTAAAAGCGCTTTACAAGGAGTCCCGAGCCAACATCAAAACTTAACATGTAGGACCTGTGAGACGATATTATGATTTTTTTTTCGGCAGATGCAAAGCTGTTAACGACCAGGTATATACCTGGGTACGATGAGATAATGCAAATAAAGATTCTTTTCCTATGGCTCAACTATGTGCCGCTCAATCGGGACTCGAACCCGGTACATTTCGATCCGAAGGGGAGTCTTAAACCAAAATAGCATATAGCCACACATGTATGTAAAGCATTGCCATATATTCTATGCTCAATGGGTTACACACTACTTCATTTTATTCCCTATATTTTACATAGAAACAAAGTTCTTATGTATACAATTCAAGTACCTGATAGGCGCCTTCTTGTACGAAAATAAATCAATCATCACTTTCTATAGCTAAGTCCTACATTTCTCACCCAGGTCAAGTGGGAGAATATAAGTAAAAACGTGAAAATGAGATGATATTCACCCATCTGTAAAATGAAATTTTCGGCTTTGAAAAAAGTCGGCGGCTCATAATTAACCAGACAATTTTTGACAAATCAAAACACAGGATTTGTGCCACATCATTCAGCCTGCTTAGACATACGTAGTTGGTTGTTATCAAACAATAAGGTTATTAAATGGGCATGATCTATATTAACTTTCCATGTGCTCGAGGTCATTGGTCACATTGCAAAATGTGCTCAAAGTGACCCACTTAGTGAAAAGTGTTCCCAGCTTTTTTAATATCTAACATCACGATTGGTCACTTGATTCAGCTTGACACATGGGTGTGTTTATAACATTTGTAAACAAAGCAGCGTGTTTACATTTGTTAAAAAGTATCCAATCGTTGGACGGCAACAAATCATGTGATTGATGACCTGCTTTTACGAAAACATGAGTATAGATCGCTCCCATTCAACATCAATCAGCTCTTTGTTATTGTTTAACTCACTAAAGCCTAACACCGACTATATCCGTAGTTTACCAGGATTACTTTTACCCCATACCTATTTATTATTACATTTTCTGAGACAAATTATAGGCGTGGTTTCAAAGTTAAATGTTTTTCGTTTATAATTGTTAGTGGTAGTTGAATAAAACTATCTATGTACATGATCATTTTTAATACACTTTTCCAATTTTGAAAAGTAGCAAAAATGTCTAGGATTGAGTGAGTTAAAAACTTCCAGTTGGATTTTCTCAATCAGTCTAAAAACGCTAAAGTTTAAACATTATCTATATTTCTGTGTAGGTTCTATTGATCAGGTGGTGGAATAGTGGGTATTTTACTTTCATAGATACCGTCAATGGTAATAACTGTGTAGTTTGCTAATGTTCACCAATCACTGCCATTGTTTACATTCAGACGATAATAATAATAATGATGATGATGATGATAATAATAATAATAATAATAATAATAATAACAATAATAATAATATATAATAATAATAATAATAATAATTAATAATATAATAATAATAATAATAATAATAATAATAATAATAATAAAAAATAATAATAATAATAATAATAATAATATGATGATGATGATGATGATGATATATAATAATAATAATAATAATAATAATAATAATAATAATAATAATAATAATAATAATAATAATAATAATAATAATAATAATAATAATAATAATAATAATAATAATAATAATAATAATAATAATAAATAATAATAATAATAATGAAGCATTAATAAAACGTACACTTCCACTCAAAGGTGCTCTGGGCGCTATACAAAAACAAACAAACAACAAAAAAAAAAAAACCCCAAACAAACAAAAAAAAAACAAAACAGTTCCAATTTATAGTTAATTAATGCACAAATTAAATCATACACAACGAACTAAAAGGCACGGGGGAAAAGTTCTGTCTTCAGATTCATTTTAAAAATTTCAAATGAAGGGCTGAATCTAGTTTTAAAACTTCTTCTATTCCATAACCGAGGAGCATTGATACAGAAAGAGTTACTGTTAAATTTATGTGATAAAATTGTCTTACGTTAAGCAATAAAGAGTCGGCAGCTTTCAATGATCGCACTGGTTTATAAGGAGAAGTCATAGAAAAAACAAGATGTCAGTCCCGATAAAACCATATTTGTGACCCTTCGCCTCAAAACGGTACTAAGGCGGGATGGTTAAGTTGTTGAAAATTGAATTTATAGTCAGAAATGTCAGACTTGCGTTGAGTTTATATGATTTATTGAGGAAAATGGATGCCACATTTTAAGTTGCTAATGCCAACAATTTGTATTTGTGACCAGTTTTAACATCAAATTAGGCTTTTAAGCATCTGGTTCGTTCCGACATAATACCGTTTTGAGACGATGGATGACATTTTTGACTAGTCATCTCAATTGTTGGGATAAACGTGATGTTTATAATTTGAATTCCAAGCTTAGCTTTTAGAGTCTGTTTTAGAATACATACATTTATTGAAGTGGGAAATTGATACTTAATCTGTCAAAAAAAAAAAAAATTTTCTTAGTTCTTATCTTATTGCGTTTAAAATGAATTTTCTTCACAAAGTTCATTCCGAGATAAAGACATTGTCGGGAGGTATTAAAATAAAATACTCCCTTTATGCACCCCCATGGGGATATTTGTCTGTAGGGGAACACTGGAATAACCCAGGCGTCAGCCGCAGTGCAGCGCCGCAAAATGAGATAGGGCGAGGTGACTTGCTCAAGGCCACACAGCGCGGCGGCTGATAGAAGTCTGTACCTACTTTCGGGTACGAAGCAAAGACCATATCGCTGAGCCACGCTGTCCCCAGTAATAGAATCTTTAGTATACTAATATGACAACAACAAAGTAAAGATAGGATTTTGGAATTTGGCAGAGGCAAAGAAAGTTAGTGGGTTATGAGAAGAAAAAACAAGTGGAATTGAACTGGGCATGTCTTGAAGACAGGGGGAAAAGAACGATTTTGTATTGGACTCCGGAGCGAAAGAGAGGAAAAGGAAGGCCCCAAAAACAACATGACACGACAATACGTTGGAAAAGGAGTGGGAATGAATTGGAGATGCATGCCACCCCCGGCAGAGGGCCAGGACTTTAGCCAATATTTTTTTTTTTAATTGAGCTTTTATATAGTGCAATATCCACTAAATGTGCTCAAAGCGCTTTACAAGGGGCCCCTGGCCAACAGCAACATTTAACATTTAGGACGGGACATGAAGCCTGTTAGGCGATGATATAATTTGTTCGGACAGAGACTACGCTGTCAACGGCCAGGTACTCATTTTACACCAGAGTGCGGTGAGAGAATGTGAGTAAAGAGCCTTCTCCAAGGACTCAGCTGTGCGCCGAGCGAGGCTCAAACCCAGGACCTTCCGATCCGAAAGCGAGTGTCATACCACTAGACCACATAGCTAAGAGTCGGATGAAATGGAAGATATACATTTTCAGGTGGCTCTGAGAGATTTCTAAGTTTAACCCTCTCCCTGCCAACTATTTTCAGAATTTGACCCTAAACTTCATACTCGCCCAACACAAAAATAGATTTTTTTCAAACGGATTAGCAACGAGTATATTCTATATATATTTGTTTGACAAAAATGAACTCTGCAACACAGTGTCGAGTTTTTTTTATAGCTATAACTAAAACAAATTGAAATCACATTGAGATAATTGTTGGCTGCATCGTAACTAACGTGACGATTTTCCTATGGGTGGTAAGGAGAGGGTTAACCCTTTCCTTACCACCTATAGGAAAATCGTCACATTCGTTACGATACAATCAGCATTTTTCTCATTCTGATTTCTGTTGTTTATTACAATGTTTCAAGGCATTTATTTATTCTAGTCATGAGAACTTAACACTGTGCTGTACAGCTTGTTTAGCTGAACAAGATATAGTCTAGCATGTACTTATTCCTTTTGATTTTCGTTTTTTTTTTTCTCCATAAAATCATTTTTATGGTCGGTAATGAGAGGGTTAAGGTAAGGACGCGGTTGTTGTCAACTATGAGAAGTCAAATTATATTTCATACATATTATGCTACTTTAATTCTCAATTTTTAGCAGAGCAGATAGATGTTGACACTCATAATCTAGCTCCCTCGCTAACAATCTGTCTATCTGTCATTATATTCTTGACATTTTGCACATATTATGAATTATAACAAGTCTCTTGTAACACCAGTTCTAGGATAGTTTATGTAATAGCAGCATAAATAAACGAATCTTAAATTCTATATCACGTAAGCAACAAAGAAAAAAAACCCGCCAATCAGAGAGATAATTTCTTATAATCTCAATTGAAATAAATGAAAAACGATATAAAGATATCCATTTCTTTAGTACGATTAAAACGAGTCGTCTTAACTGTAATTATACTATTGGCGAAATTATACCGTCAATTCCTATAATTGCTGAAGGAATCTATCGTCCCCCCCCCCCCCCCACACACACCCAACACAAACACGCACAATTTCCACATGTTATTATAGATTGGTAACACAATTAAATAAGTTCCCAGGATTAACCAGTTAACTGCCGTACTCTGGAAAAACACGTATTTAAAATTTGGCCAGAAAAAGTCGTTCTTCCAATATATCGATCAATTTAAATGGCACGTGTCTTGTGCGAAATCTCTCAAACCTAGGACCTCGCAGTCTTGAATCCAGTCCCAGGTTTGATAGTTTTTGTTTTTTCTAAGATGAGGGTCATTTAAATCGATCGATATTTGAAGGATGATTTTTCTGGCCAAATTTTTAAATACGATTTTTTTCCCCCGGAGTAGGACAGTTAAATTGCTAAAGAAATACTTACAAACCAATTAATTCAATACCTAAAATGATGGATTCGTGGAAGATTATAAGATGGGTACAATTATTTCTGGAACTTAAGATATAAAAGTCTATGAAAGACAGTTATTGATTTTTTCTAGATGTCAATGTACGATTAATTTGGAATGGTAAGAATTATTTGACATGTGTGGTGTAGATATTATAATAATATTATGCTCAACAAATTGAGTCCCTGCGCATTCATAATGATTTTTAAATAAGATGTATTCGATGTTCCAACGTATGCTTTGTATTTGATCAATATTGTCATTCTCCTCCTCCGCCTCTTCGTTATCATCATCATAATCATCATCATCATCCCCACCACCATTATCATCATCATTACTACCACAATCACAACCACCATCATACCATCGCTACCACCACCACCACCACCACCACCATCACCATCACCATCATCATCATCATCATCATCATCATCATCATCATCATCATTATCATCATCACCATCATCATCATCACCACCAGCACCATCATCATCATCACCTTCACCACCACCACCAGCATCATCATCATCATCATCACCATCACCACTTTCATCATCATCATCATCACCACCACCACCATCATCATTATCACCATCATAATCATCATCATCATCATGATGATCATCATACCGTCACACCAATAATACATATCATGACTACACTATGTTATCGGATCTAAATAGCAAAAAGAGTATTTCAAATAACTGATTGTCAATACTAGAAAATAATCGTTAAAACATACTAACGGTAACGTAACATTATGCAATTAACTACATTGCTTACAATTACATTCAACAACCATGTAATTATGTTCAAAGGATGTAAAATTGATACGAATCTGATTGGATAATCGCTGTTGTTTAATTACATCAAGATTTCAATATCGATAAGTTCAAAAAAGGCCTCAGTGTCTTGTCACGTTATTAAAATCGATGGTTCTTGAATATAATTGGGCAATTTTATCACGTGATCAAACCTTCCTGGTTGATATGCGTTCTAACGTCTTAATCGTGTTGGCAACCTGATAGATAAAATTTTATTAGTATCCATATAATCGCTCTGCAGTAGCATGGGTACTTATAACATTTAACTAGCCTACAGTCGTACCCTTGAAAAACTCGTGTGTGAAAATTTAGCCAGAAAAATCGCCCTTCAAACATCGATGAATTTAAATGATCATAACATCATTCGCTTCTTTATCTAGCATGCTTTCGATGTCCCTGGTATCTCATTACCATGAAGTAGGTACAGAAATTTCCTATTTCTTTGCGGGTATTTGGGCCATTCGGGATGACTTTCTTCCTATTGATGTCTAAATCAGGATACATTTTGGCAAAAAAATCTCAAACCTGGGACATGTTGAATTTAAATCGATCGATATTTGAGGGACGAGTTTTCTGGCCAGATTTTTAAATACGAATGTTTCCAGAGTACGGCAGTTAACTGGTTAATGGCAGGACTGTAGACGGTGGGTAGTATGTGTCCTCCTTCTCCTCCTCCACCTCCTCCTCCTTCTTCCTCCTCTTCCTCCTTCTTCTCCTCCTCCACCTCCTCCTCCTCCTTCTTCTCCACCTCCTCCTCCTCCCCCTCCTCCATCTCCTTCTCCTCCTCCTCCTCCTCCTCCTTCTTCTTCTTCTTCTTCTTCTTCTTCTTCTTCTTCTTCTTCTTCTTCTTCTTCTTCTTCTTCTTCTTCTTCTTCTTCTTCTTCTTCTTCTTCTTCTTCTTCTTCTTCTTCTTCTTCTTCTTCTTCTTCTTCTTCTTCTTCTTCTTCTTCTCTTCTTCTTCTCTTCTTCTTTCTTCTTCTTCTTCTTCTTCTTCTTCTTCTTCTTCTTCTTCTCTCTTCTTCTCTTCTTCTTCTTCTTCTTCTTCTTCTTCTTCTTCTTCTTCTTCTTCTTCTTCTTCTTCTTCTTCGTCTTGTTCTTGTTCTTGTTCTTCTTCTTCTTGTTCTTGTTCTTCTTGTTCTTGTTCTTGTTCTTCTTCTTCTTCTTCTTCTTCTTCTTCTTCTTCTTCTTCTTCTTCTTCTTCTTCTTCTTCTTCTTCTTCTTCTTCTTCTTCTTCTTCTTCTTCATCTTCTCCCTGTTCTTCTTCTTGTTGTCCTCCTTCTCCTCCTCCACCTCCTCCTCCTTCTTCCTCCTCTTCCTCCTTCTTCTCCTCCTCCACCTCCTCCTCCTCCTTCTTCTCCACCTCCTCCTCCTCCTCCTCCTCCTCCTCCTTCTCCTCCTCCTCCTCCTCCTCCTCCTCCTCCTCCATCTCCTCCTCCTCCTCCTCCTCCTCCTCCTCCTCCTCTTCCTCCTCTTCTTCTTTCTTCTTCTTCTTCTTCTTCTTCTTCTTCTTCTTCTTCTTCTTCTTCTTCTTCTTCTTCTTCTTCTTCTTCTTCTTCTTCTTCCTGGTCTTCTTCTTGCTCTTCTACTCATTCTCCTCCTCCTCCTCCTCCCTCTACTCCTCCTCCTTCTTTCCCCTCTTACTCCTCCTTCTGCTCCACCACCTCCTTCTTCTCCTTCTACCTCTTAGCCCCCTATTATCTACTCTTTATTTGTCATTCTTCTTCCTCTTTTCAAACGAAGGACTCTATCAGAATGATAGAATATGGTTATTGTATTAACATCTTTTTTGAAAGTTATAATTTCTAAACATCCTCTAATCATAAAAAATAGTATTTTGTAAAGCGCCTTACATAAAGCGCCGTACATGTTTTTAAAATAACACATTTCCTCTCGATATGATAAAGCAGCATTTCACTCGATCTGCCACGTTTTACATCATTCGCTTCTTTATCTAGCATGCTTTCGATGTCCCCGGTATCTCATTACCGTGAAGTACATAAATTTCCTATAGATAGAATGCGCTTGGCCAAGGAGTTCACAACATTGCCATCCGGAAGTATAACGGACCAACACACAAACTCTGTGTAACCATGAACTTTTATAGTCTGGTTAATACAGTTTAGTGAGAACAACTCACAAACGCGGATGGCAAAAACAATAACAAAGGCCTGAGTGACGTCATCTGCATACTATCTATTTCTCTACGGGTATTTGGGTCATTCGGGGTGACTTTCTTCCTTTTGACGTCTAAATCAGGATAAAGATTTTCGTAAACAGATGCATGCGTAAGCTACTCAGAATAAAATGGATGGAAAGGACTAAGAACGATAAAGTATGGAAAAGAATACAGCAGAAATCGATGGGAGAAGAAATTAATAGGAAGATGACATTGGAGGTGGATTGGACACACTCTTAGAAAGAATGACTCCACTATAACAAGGAGAGTATTGGACTGGAACCCTCAAGGCAGAAAATGAAGGGGAAGGCCGCGGAAAACACGGAGAAGAGTTATAGAAGCTGAGTAGTGATAGGACTTAGAGCGAGGAAAAAGAGGTATCTCAAGATAGAGAGGGATGGAAACTGTTTGTCTGTGGCCTATACCCTGACACATGCTGAAATTGTGTTTGTCTGTAACCTATACCCTGACACTTGCTGAAATTGTGTTTGTCTGTGGCCTATACCCTGACACTTGCTGAAATTGTGTTTGTCTGTGGCCTATATATACCCTGACACATGCTGAAATTGTGTTTGTCTGTGGCCTATACCCTGACACATGCTGAAATTGTGTTTGTCTGTGACCTATACCCTGACACATGCTGAAATGGTGTTTGTCTGTGGCCTATACCCTGACACTTGCTGAAATTGTGTTTGTCTGTGGCCTATACCCTGACACATGCTGAAATTATGTTTGTCTGTGGCCTATACCCTGACACATGCTGAAATTGGCAATGATTATGATGATGATGACTTATAAATTAATTCTTTGAAAATCTAACCATACAGTTACGAAAGGTGAGTGGTATCAAGCAAATCTGTAAAATTTTAATACATGAGTCTTTTTTGCTTTTGGTCATTGATAAAAATTCTCGAAATTTGAGTATTGACGTGTAAATACGATAGAATTTGGAAAGTGAGTAGAAGAGAGGTTACGACATAAGTAAACTTTAACCATTTCAATGCTCATTGCAAAAGATTATATCTATGCCTCTCTAATATTTTGTGACGTTTTTTTTTAACATCTATAGTGTCTGTGTTTGTTTTATCTTTAAAAGAAACACCATCCAGTTGTTCCAATTTTATTGCATGTCTCATCACTAGCTTTGTTAAAGGGGGTACCCGAATCTCTGACAATCATTTGTCATTTATTTTTCATTAAAGCTTAGAAGTTCTTTAAATTCGATTCCACGAGGTCATTAAATACAGATCCCATGCGTATCAAATTATAATTCAATGCTTATTAGAAACGAATCAAAGACGTTTAAAAACGTATCAAAGACGTATCAAATTCTTTATCGAAGACGTACCAAAGATGTATCAAAATCAGATCAGATACCTATCATTTATGCAATCACGTGAATTTAAAAAACGATGTAAAAAGTAAAACTGTACCAGATGATGATGATGATGATGATGATGATGATGATGATGATGACGATGAAGATGATGATGATGATGATGATGATGATGATGATGATGATGGTGACGATGAAGATGATGATGATGATGATGATGATGATGATGATGATGATGATGATGATGATGATGATGATGATGATGATGATGGTGACGATGAAGATGATGATGATGATGATGATGATGATGATGATGACGATGAAGATGATGATGATGATGATGATGATGATGATGATGATGATGATGATGATGATGGTGACGATGAAGATGATGATGATGATGATGATGATGATGATGATGACGGTGACGATGAAGATGATGATGATGATGATGATGATGATGATGATGATGATTATGATGATGATGACGATGATGATGATGATGATGATGATGATGATGATGATGATGACGATGAAGATCTAGACTACGCAGTCTCAGGGACGTTTGCCGTTAATTGTTCGGTTGTCAGCATGCTGACCCTGTGCTTGTTGTATTCATTTTGTTAAATGTCCCCCAACGTATTGAGAGCGAGCAGATCATGTTCCGTCTTTAGTTTTGATGGAATGGATTTGTGTAGCTGTAAAGATACAAATTATCCTGATGCTGATAGGAGCAGACGATAGCATTGTCCAAAATAATGACCGTATCTTGACTTGTTCTCTATATTCGTCTTAAGCACAGAGGGAAAACAACATTACGTTTTTTTCATTTTTAAAAATCGCATCAGGGATACGATCGACTCTGGTTTTAGTCCTGTTGCCATCAAAGACGTAACAAAGATGTATCCATCACGTAAACAACACGTATCAAAGACGTACATACCAAAGATGAATCAATGATGTATCAAAAACGAATCGATGACGTATCTAAATATTATATCAAAGATAAAACGAAGACGTATCAAATACGGACATACCAAAGACGTATCAAACAAGGACATACCAAAGACGTATCAAACAAGGACATACCAAAGACGTATCAAACAAGGACATACCAAAGACGTATCAAATACGGACATACCAAAGACATATCAAACACGGACCTACCAAAGACGTATCAATCACGCACCAAAGACGTACCAAATATGTATCAAAGATGTATCAAATTCGCATTGAAGACGTATCAAAGACGGACCTATCAATGATGTATCAAAGATGTATCAAACACGAATCGGAGACGTATCCAAATATTATATCAAAGATATAACGAAGACGTTCCAAATACGCATCAAAGACGTATCAAATATTTATTAAAGATCTATCAAATACGCATAGAAGACGTATCAAAGACGGACCTATCACAGATGTATTAATGACGAATGAAGACATATCCAATATAACAAAGATATAACGAAGACGTATCAAACAAGGACATACCAAAGACGTATCAAACACGCATATGTATCAAAGATGTATCAAATACGCGTTGAAGACGTATCAAAGACGGACCTATCACTGATGTATCAAAGATGTATCAATTTCGCATTGAAGACGTATCAAAGACGGACCTATCAATGATGTATCAAATATCTATCAAATACGCGTTGAAGACGTATCAAAGACGGACCTATCAATG
Organism: Berghia stephanieae; assembly: GCF_034508935.2. Lineage (NCBI taxonomy): Eukaryota > Metazoa > Mollusca > Gastropoda > Nudibranchia > Aeolidiidae > Berghia > Berghia stephanieae. The sequence goes on along the minus strand of NC_088372.1, from coordinate 26,072,027 downwards.
ATGTATCAAAGATGTATCAAACACGAATCGGAGACGTATCCCAATATTATATCAAAGATATAACGAAGACGTTCCAAATACGCATCAAAGACGTATCAAATATTTATTAAAGATCTATCAAATACGCATTGAAGACGTATCAAAGACGGACCTATCACAGATGTATCAAAGACGAATGAAGACATATCCAATATATCAAAGATATAACGAAGACGTATCAAACACGCATCAAAGACGTACCAAATATGTATCAAAGATGTATCAAATACGCGTTGAAGACGTATCAAAGACGGACCTATCAATGATGTATCAAAGATGTATCAAACACAAATGAAGAAGACGTATCCAATATATCAAAGATATAACGAAGACGTATTAAACACGGGCCTACCAAAGACGTATCGAAGACGTATCAAAGACGTTTAAAGAGATATAAAGGTGAGTATCTAGTATCAAACGAATCTGTAAAATTTTGATACACGAGTCTTTTTTGGTCTTTTGGTCATTGATAAAAAATCTCGAAATTTGAGTATTGACGTGTAAATACGATAGAGTTTGGAAAGTGAGTAGAAGAGAGGTTACGACATAAGTAAACTTTAATCATTTCAATGCTCATTGCTAATATTTTGTGACGTTTTATGAACAAAATCTAGTGTCTGTATTTGTTTTATCTTTAAAAGAAACACCATCCAGTTGTGCGGCTATGCGGTCTTGTGGTATGCCACTCGCTTTCGGATCAGAAGGTCCTGGGTTTAAGCTGGGTACAGACCAAATTTGTACCAAAGACCTACAAAAAGATATAAATGACACAAAGACGTGAATAAAAAACAAACAATCGAGGAACACTGTTAAATCGTACCAGATGACATCGTCTACCCAATGACTGTATCTTTGTTTGTTCCTTACATTGTAAAGCACAATGGAATCCAACATGATAGTTATTTGTCATGCTAGGCTACTAGAAGTTGTGGACTGTAAAAAGTAATAAACAAAAATGAATATAAAGATTTTAAAAAAAGATCAAAATACCATTACGGAATGTTACGTTGTTATAGATAGTATGCGCTTGGCTATGAAGCTCACAACATTGCCATCCGTGCGGCTATGTGGTCTAGTGGTATGACACTCGCTTTCGGATTTTAAGGTCCTGGGTTCGAGCATTGCGCTCGGCGCATAGTTGAGTCCTTGGAAAAGGCTCTTTAGTCACATTCTCTCACAGTACTCAGGTGTAAAATGAGTACCTGGTCGTTAACAGCGTTGTCTTTGCCCGAAAAAATTGTAATATCGCCTAACAGGCGTCATTTCCCGTCCTACATCTTAAATGTTGCTGTTGACCAGGGACCCCTTGTAAAGCGCTTTCAGCACATTTAATGGATATTGCCCTATATAAAGCTTAATTTTTAAGTATAACGGACCAGCACACAAAACTATGTGTAACTATGAACTTTTATAGTCTGGTTCATACAGTTTAGTGAGAATTACTCATAAACGTGGATGGCAAGAACAAAAAAACAATAACAAAGACCCGAGTGACGTCAACTTCGTTCTAGCTACACGGTCAACTGATAACAAGGATGCAATCAACTCTCGTTTTACCTACTATATTATCATATGCAGGATGAAAATCACAACATGCGATATACAAATAAAACGGTAACCGATCAACAAATATTGTCAACATTATGGCATCCCAATTATGACTTGGGGCTATAATTAGTGCGCTCGCAAAGGGGGCGATATAGTAATTTACACAACAATAAATAGGGCTTCCCTCGTAATGATGCATAAAAACTGGTTCTAAACTATCGGAACAATCACCGCCCTCATAAAATACTTCTCCGACGAGCATAAAAGTGAATCCATATGAGAAAACAATCATACATCTGATCATGTTTTGAATTTTATGCATTCTGATCACACGACGAGTGAAAAAGTTCTAGCCAGCATGAAGAATAAAAATTACCGATTTTCTTTGTTTAGAACCAAGCTGCTGGTTGCTGGTCGGACTTGACATCAGACTATTGAATCCTATTCAAATGTACTAACTGGAACTACATAGAGGTCTTGTCAATAGAAATTACATTGCTCACGTCAGAATCAGAGTTTTGATGGTCCATTGAGTTTTTGCCAAATGTATAAGGTTTGGGGATGCCCGTTCAATTTTCCCTCATATAATTGGCTCATCCAGGAAAAAGCTGCCCGTGCACGCGCTTCAATACTGCTACTTTAACTCACTCAATCCTAGAGATTTTTTTAACTTTTCAAAATTTGAAAAAAGAAATTTAAAAAATTAAAAATGAGCATAGGCATCTATATTTTTTTCTACCATTAACATGCAAAAAAAACAAACAACAAAAAAACAACAACAACAAAAAAAAACAACAAAAAACTAAAAACATTAGCTTTGATACTACGCCTATAATTTTGTCTCAGAAAAGTGTAATAAATAGGCATGGGGTAAAAGTACCCAGGGTAAACTACTGATATAGTCGGTGTTAGGGTTGAGTGAGTTAAAATGATATGACATTTTTGTTTTTATTGCAAAACATTCATTTTCACGAGGGAAAAGAGCCGTATCCCAATCGGACCGTATCTATATTTTTTGATTCTCTACTGACTCTCTTTCGCGTTAGTTGGATTAAACTAGAGCTTTTATATAGCGCAATATTCACTAAATTTGCTTAGAGCGCTTTACAAAGTTTCGCTGACCAACAGCAACACGTAACGTGTAGAACGAGACATGACGCCTTATAGGCGATATTACAGTTTTTTTTCCGACAGAGACAACGCTGTTGACATCCGGGTACTCACTTTACACATTAGTACGGTGAGAGAATGTGAGTAAAGGTCCTTTTCCAAGGACTCAACTATGCGCCGAGCGAGACTCGAACTCAGGACCTTCCGATCCGAAAGCGAGTGTCTTACCACTAGATCACATAGCCACACGGGAATACTTATAGAAACCTTATTTGCAGCTAAAATGAGAAAAATTTACCCTTTCAGAAAACGCAATAGACTTTACAATTCCTACGTTGTAGAGAGATTTAATTACTTTTCTCTTGTTCAAGTTTTCACTTTATAATGACATCAATCAACGCCATTGTCGTTAGTTAGAATCGGGAGGTAACTCCTTCTTGGTATGTGGGTTACTTACTCTTGTTTCTACATAAAATTATTTGCTCAAAACAATGGAAAACCGTTTTGTAATCGGTCAAAAAGTTCAGGCGCTATCGACATTGGAAATTGAAGGAAAAATTCTTTTTTTTTTCTGTTGTTGAAACCTGTAATTGATTTTGGTCACAAAGAACGGTGTTGTTTAAATAAAATAAAGTGTAAGTAAATGCATGTCCACAATCTTTAACAATACAAGCTCATATTCAAAGGTGTTTTTCTTTATTTACTTTTCCTCTGTAACTCAATGAATTCATGATCAAGGTCGCAATACTATGGTAAACTAATATCAGAGATACTTAGAAAGACTGTAAGGAAAAAACAAGGTTACGACGCGAATCTTGACTGGTTGGGTAAGAAATCAGATACAAACACAGACATACACACAGACACACACACAGACACACAAACACACACACAGACACAAACACACAAACACACACACGCACACACACAACCTATGCTTTTAAACACAGACATATTATACTGATACACAGAGAAAGATAGATTTATAGAACGATAGATAAGAGAGAAAGAGAGAGAGAGAGAGAGAGATAGATAGAGAGAGAGAGAGAGATAGAGAGAGAGAGAGAGTGTGTGTGTGAGAGAGAGAGAAAGAGATATATAGAGAGAAAGAAAGCAAGAGAATGAGAGATTGAGAGAGAGAGAGAGAGAAAGAGAGAGAAAGAGAGAGCTAGAGAGCGAGGGATAGAGAGAGAGAGAGAGAGAGAAGAGAGAGAGAGAGAGAGAGAGAGAGAGAGAGAGAGAGAGAGAGAGAGAGAGATATTCCTTACTATTAGTAAATTAACTGAGTCTCCACATCAAACATAATCTCTGGATGACTTTTCTGTCAGATTGGCACGTCAGGGAACTATGGCAGTCCTGTCGTACTCTGGAAAAAACTATATATTTGAAAATTTGGCCAGAAAACTCGTCCTTCAAATATCGATTGATTTAAATGACCCTCATCTTGGCAAAAAACCTCAAACCTGGGATTTCGCACCTCGCGAAATCCCAGGTTTGAGAGTTTTTGCCAAGATGAGGATCATTTAAATCGATCAATAATATTTGTTTGACGAGTTTTCTGGCCAAATTTTTAAATATGGGTTTTTTTCCATAGTGCGGCAGAGAAGAGCTTTATCTTTTTTTTCATATAGCGCAATATCCACTAAATGTGCTCAAAGTTCTTTACAAGGGGTCCCTGACCAACAGCAACATTTAACGTGTAGAACGAGACACGACACCTGTCAGGCGAGATTACAATATTTTTTTCCGGACAGAGACAACGCTGTTAATAGCCAGGTACTCATTTTTCACATGAGTACGGTGAGAGAATGTGAGTAAAGAGCCTTTTCCAAGGACTCAACTATGCGCCGAGTGAGGCTCGAACTCAGGACCTTCCGATCCGAAAGCGAGTGTCATACCACTTGACCCCATAGCCGCACTGTAGAGTTCCTGGTAATGTGACAAAACCTGAGCATTTTTAAATAGAGTAATGTCAATTAAACGTACCCGAAACAATAACAACTCTTAACATGAAGGACGAGACATTATGACGCCAGTAAGGCGATTTTACAAAAGGTTTTCGACGAAAACGACACTGTTATTAAAATGGCATGTGCACTCACTTTACACTTGCAGAGCTGGCAACTAGAAATTTTTAAAATGTGACCCAACGTCTCAAAACGGCATTATGTCGGGATGGACCAAATGCTAAAAAGTCAAATTATAGTTAAACTGGTTAAAAATATGAAGCGTTGGTATTTAGCACAGTAAAATATGACATTCTTTCTCCTCTATAAAGCAAACAAACTCAACTTAAGTCTGATATTTCTGACTACAAATTCCATTTTCAGCATCTTAATCATCCCGACTTAATACAGTTTGAGGCGAGAGGTCACAAATTCGTAGTTTCCAAGGGAACAAAATAAAAGTCATTATAAATAGATTTACAAATCAATACTTTGCCATCACCATGATTTACAATTGCACCAAAGTCCTGAATATAAGATCTAAGGAACTAAATTTTCCTTTTCAAAAAGATTTATCTAGTCAAAGAGGCGAATGGCAGTTCTGTAGCTGTAGTAAAAATGCGTAATTCTACGACTTTTTCGTAGTACTAGGCAGGTCTGCACTTGAGTAAGGTCAGAGTAAAAAGCCATTTCCAAGAACTCAACGTTGAGCCATTCAAAGTCAGACTCGAACCCTAGGCCTACTTGTCCGAAGGCGAGTGTCACACCGCAGGACAACAAAGTTTTACTAGATCTTCCTTCGTCGGTTGAGTGTACTTATTTACCCATAATTTATCCTGCATCAATACGCTTCAACAGTCGTGACGTCACGTCCCTCGTAATGACGCATGGTAACAGTAACTGGTTCGAAACTATGGGAACAATGGCGGACGCCCTTATGAAATATTTCTCCGACGAGCATAAAAGCGTATCCAGAGGGAAAAAAACCCATTAAAAATCTGGTCATGTTTTGACTTTGACTAATTCTGATCAAAAGACATATTAACATTTCTAGCCAGCATGAAGAATAAAAAGATTTTCTTTGTTTAGAACCACGCTGGCCACCGTTGCTGGGCGACGTGACATCAGACTACTGAATTCAATACAGATAGATCGTAGTTGACGTCACTCCGGACATTGTTATTGCTTTTTGCCATCCGCATTTATGAGTAATTCTCACTAAACTGTATTAACCAGACTATAAACGTTTAAGGTTACACATAGTTTTGTGTGTTGGTCCGTTATACTTCCGGATGGCAATGTTGTGAGCTTCTAAGCCTGGTTGATACAGTTTAGTGAGAATTACTCACACACGTGGATAGCAAAATACAATAACAAAGGCTTGAGTGACGTGATCATCGTTCTATCTATAAACGTTCAAAGTTACACATAGTTTTGTGTGTTGATACTTTTTATCTGGTAGGTGGATGTTGTGAGCATTTTTGGTTTAACACACAGCATCAACTGTAGAGTGTGTAATATGAGGCCAAGAAAGAATCATGCCCTTATTAGGCAAGGAATGAAAATTTCAAAAAGAGGCTAATAATCCCACTTGATCTGAACAAGAAACAAAACTGAACATTTAATATTACATCCTAGTAGATTTTGTCAAAGGAAGAAAAACATCTGAATCATAGATAGTATGCGCTTGGCCAAGAAACTCAAAACATTGCCATCCGGAAGTATAACGGGCCAACACACAAAACTGTGTGTAACCTTAAACGTTAATACAGCTTAAAGGTTAATACAGCTTAGTGAGAATTACTCATAAAAGCGGATGGCAAAAAATAATAACAAAGACCTGAGTGACGTCAACTTCGAACTATCTATAAAGCAATACCAGACGAAACAGAAAAACAAACAAAAATTTAAAAAAACAAAAAACAAAAAACAACAAACAAACAAAAAAAAAACGAAAAACAAAAACAAAACAAAACAAAACAAAACAAACAAAAAAACAACACAAAAAAAAAACCCCAACAAAACAAACAGAGAAATTTCCCCAGAAAATCAACCAACCTCCACTGGGGATCGAATCTCAGATTTTACTGATTAAAAAGAAACAACAACTTGTTCTTTTATATAGAGCACTATCCACTAAACGTGCTCTAAACGCTTTACCAACAGCACACGTAACGTAATGAACGAGGCATGACATCAGCTGGTAGGCGATAATACCATTTTTTCCCCGACAGAGACAACTCACATTACACCTGAAGACGGTGAGAAGATGTGAATTAAAAAGCCTTTTCCAAGGACTCAACTAACTATGCGCCGAGGAGCTCGACGGACATCCGACTGCAGCAGTTCACCACAGTCCTCCGCACATTACCGGTTAGACGTACTACCAATACACTTTCAGAGATTAAATTTTGTCACGATAAATCACAGAAAACAATATTATGATGCAGAGACCCTTTTCCGTAATAGGGGAAAATATCTGTTTTTGTTTTGTTTTTAAAGGTTTTTACGGAGCTTGCAACACATTTAGGTTATATCAGCGCCAGCAAAAAGGAAGAAAATGGGATAAAAGGTTCTAGAATTACAATTAAAACACCCAAGAGAAAGTAAGACAAAGGGGAACTGAGAACAAATAGGGATCAGATGTAGATTCCAAGAGCATACCATCAATATACTTAGTTTGAGATCACCTATAAGTCTCATCCGGGAACAAGCCCAAAATCCAACAAAGAGGAATACACTCAAATGCTTACATTATACATTTAAAATAACAAATATCTAATTACCCCCCACTCAAGAACAAACCATCATCTTCACTCTTTCTTCCCCTCCACCATCCGACTTTGGAACCAATAATTGTAAACAAGCCCTTTCCACTGATGACTTTAAAAAATCGCTCCCTGCTTCCCTCTAAATACTGGAAAATCCGCGATACAATCTTCAGCCTGAAGCTTTGGCTTTAAACTCTCTCCTTACCAGGCATTTTCAGGATTTAACCCAAAACTTCACACCCAACTAACGACATAAATGAGTTTTTATCACCAAACACAATACAGTAAATTATTTGCGGATAAATAAGTTTCTTTAGCAACAACTACACCACAATGTACATTTTCTTAATTTATAGATATACAAAAACATTTGTATAAAAACATGTTGGTTGTATCAATGGCACATTTTCCTATGTTGTAGGAAGGTTAACTCTCCGATTTCACGCTCATGAAATGGAACAAATAGCATATGAACTCAAGAGAGTTAATGGAAGAAGAAGATTGTTAACGAGTTAGGGATTGATACGTAAGCAAGAGCTGCTGAATGCTGTGGACTGTAAAAAGTGATAATCGAAAATGAATATAACAGCTTTAAAAAAAAAGAACCAAAAAACAATCACGGAACGTTTCGGGCTCAACCCTTCTTCAGTCAATAACAAAAACAGTAAAACAAACATTACATCATTTAAAACGTTTCTATGTTGTCTATCTGGGTTTTAACTCACTCAACCCTAACACCGACTTTATCCATAGTTTATCCGGGTTCGTTACTTTTACCCAATGCCTATTTATTACTTTTCTGAGACAAATTATAAAGGAGGAGACAAATTATATCAAAGCTAATGTTATTAGTTTTTGCATGTTTATGATATTTGAATAAAGCTATCTATGTACATGCTCATTTATAATACATTTTTTTCCAATTTTGAAAAGTAGCAAAAATCTCTCGGATTGATTGAGAGAGTTAAGTGATTCATTTGTGTTTTTAAAAATTGTTTTTGTTGTTGGCCGAAGAAGGGTTATGGGCCCGAAATGTTCCGGCATTGAAAAGTATTACTTTATACAGATAAATGATTATAGCATTGATCATTACACAATGAGAAACGGAATTGGCGAGGGATGAGAAAGACAGGGATTTATCGACTTTGTAAATTACGATTTGATAGAACCCTGTACTTCTCGTCCAGCGACCGATGCTGACATGATACGCACGGAACCGACTTCTGTCAGGATGGGAGCAGGCACGGTGTAAAATAAAAATCATACACACTTTTGCTGTATCTCCATCCGTCAAGTAGGCTTCAAAAGATAAAGAAAGAAGATAAATGACACTTCTATAAAAGGACCCAAAGTAGGCCAAAACGTCTTTTGTTTTGTGTTGTTCATTCATGAGTCAGATTTACTCCCTTTATCTCCATTTATTGACTCATTTAGGCATATCTAGTTATTGGTTTGACACAAAATGACACACCTATTATTACAAATTAAATAAACACCAAAATTTAAAAAAAGATATCTTGATGTTGTTATATTGGATAGGTCGAAATTAACGTTTCAAAATTGTTTATTTTTCATTGAGACGTTTGATTTGGTCCACCCAATGTAGCAGTTTTTTTACAAGACAATAATCAATATTTGGCCCGCTCACTAAAACACAATTGCAAAAGGAGTCGAAGATGCAAGGTTTTTTCTTTTATCTCTTATTTCTGATCGACCAGACAAAAATATTGTTCACAAACATGAAACAGATTCTCAGGCATGATTCTGCGTTAAGCAAATGTTCGAACAGTTCAAATAGTGCCCATTTTTGAGAGTTCTTCTACATATTAAACAAAATGAATATAAGTCTGTCTTAGGGCTAACCCACACCAGAGACTGACTCCGACAACCCGGCACTGCCGTCCCCTGCCGTCGTCCGGATAAAGACGTCGGGCACGGTCAAAATACTAAGAATAAAGAGAAGAGCCTACCCATACCAAGCAACCAACGTCCTCTGCCGTTTTTTTTTTTTTTCTTCAAGCTCAGTCAGTCTCTGGTATGGGTTAGCCCTTATAATTAATTGTATTGCGACACAGAATAAAGGATGTCATGAGCTACAGAATTGTTCATGATCATCATCACCATGATCATCATCATCATCATCATCATCATCATCATCATCAACATCATCATCATCATCATCATCATCATCATCATCATCACCAACACGTTAATATAACCTCAGGTATGAGGGTTATCCAGCAATTACTGTTAGTATCATGTTAATTTAAAAAGAAAGATAGAAAGAGAGATAGAGAGAGGGAGAGAGAGAGAGAGAGAGAGAGAGAGAGAGAGAGAGAGAGAGAGAGAGAGAGAGAGAGAGAGGTTTGGTCTAACCAAAGCGAGAAAGCTGTCTTTCACCAGAGATTCTCACAATTTTATCTGTTTACTGCCTAATTTGGAAGACGTGCATTTAAAACGTTGTCAAATTTCAATCCATTTAAATGACCCTCATCTTGGCGAAAACTCTCAAACCTGGGACCTCGCGAGGTCTTTAATAAAGTCTCATGTTTGAGAGTTTTTTTTTTGCCAAGATGATGGTCATTTCAGAAACTTTTCGAAGGGGTCAACTACGCCACGCCTCCCAGAGCGGGACTCGAACCCTGGACCTTCCGATCCGAAGGCGAGTGTCCCACAACCATATCCCACAGCAACATAGACTATAAAAATATATCTATATATAATTTGTCATTTGTTATAGATAGAATGCGCTTGGCCAAGGAGTTCACAACATTGCCTTCCGGAAGTATAACGGACCAATACACAAACTCTGTGTAACCATGAACTTTTATAGTCTGGTTAATACAGTTTAATGAGAACAACTCACAAACGCGGATGGCAAAAACAATAACAAAGGCCTGAGTGACGTCATCTTCGAACTATCTATATGGACAAGATTTTCTGATTGTACAAATACTATTTTGTGCCTTTGGAGCAATATTTATGTTCAGACCATTATCATAAAAATGTCAATATAATACAATATTTAATAGCTAAACCAGATCCCGTATTGTCAGTGGCGGACAGCTGCAAGGGATGAACGGGCCAGTGCCCCGTGGTCAACAATTAAAACGTACATCATTGGTTGAGATTTACCTCCACGTATTGTCTATTTTTTTTTTAATTCGAAGGAATAATGGCAAACTAACTTTAAGTTCTGTTTTTCTTTCTAAATGTATGCAAAAATGCATTATCTTATGATTTTGGCTTCACTTTTAAACCACCGTTAATCAAATTATATTATTGGCAATATGTTCTTCAATAATTCAGCATTCTCTTCACTGGGTAACAAGAATGTACATTAAATCCCATTCACAATGTATGGTGACAAGGGTTTCAATAGCTTAATGCACAGAATAGTCAACTCACAAAAATATCGAATTTGTGTGGAGTCGGGTTTCTTTTCTGATCCTATTATTCACCTACCAATTATTATTTTGCAACTGAACAGGTTATATCTGACGGGGAGTTCTTGGAGATTGTGTCATCCAAAAACGAAGCAAATAAATCTTACAGTCTTTCATTTAACGTTACAAAATATATTTTTTTTAAATAGCCGAAAGAAAACAATACAAAAAATCAACAAAAATAGCAACAAAAAACAAAACAAACAACAAACAAAATAAAACAAACTGGAACATACTGTAGTTTTCGTTATCCTATAGATAGTATGCAGATGACGTCACTCAGGCCTTTGTTATTGTTTTTGCCATCCGCGTTTGTGAGTTGTTCTCACTAAACTGTATTAACCAGACTATAAAAGTTCAGTTACACAGAGTTTGTGTGTTGGTCCGTTATACTTCCGGATGGCAATGTTGTGAACTCTTGGCCAAGCGCATTCTATCTATAGATAGTATGCACTTGGCTAAGAAGCTCATAACATTGTATAACGGACCAACACACAAAACTGTGTGTATCCATGAACGTTTATAGTCGGGTTAATACAGTTCAGTGAGCATTAGTCATAAACGCGTTGGCAAAAAAAAAAAAAAAAACAATAACAAAGACCTGAGTGACGTCATCTTCGAACTATCTATAGCTTGACGCATTCCGAAAAAAAAACTACGTCAAACTACAATTTGACGATCCCCAATAGAAAGTAAAACATGCTTTGCTTTAGTGGTGGTGCTCAAGGTAACAACTAACTGACCAAATTGATTGAACTATTGAATGTTACTAACTATTCAGCTTCTTTTGGTGATCGTCGCCTCGTAATATGACGTAATGTAATCTTGTTTCACGGACTGTCTGGCTATGATGATACCGGGGCTATGAATGGATAATAGTTGGCTTTATGGGATCTAATGGCTCTGAGGGATTTTACATTTTTAACGCTACAAAAATTTAGAGAATTTCCAGGTCCAAATGTGTCCTCACTGACGATAAAGATTATATTGAAAGATTTTTAAAAAAATTAAATCGTGTTGATATGTGTCACATTTAACATTAACTCTCTCTCTCTCTCTCTCTCTCTCTCTCTCTCTCTCTCTCTCTCTCTCTCTCTCCCCCCCCCCCCCTTCCGTCACCACTCCCTCGTCTATATCATCTTGTTTATTGAGGGAGTGATTTCCTGATACATACGTCTCCATTAAATTAGATTCTAGCGATAAATGTCATAACATAAATATGAAAATGTCAAAGGGTCAAATCAGGTCATAAGCAGTGGCGAACCATCGCATAGGGCATCAGGGACATTGCCCGCCAGGCAAGGAGGAGGAAAAGACTAGGAGAGTGAGAAAGAGAGAGAGAGAGAGAGAGAGAGAGAGAGAGAGAGAGCGAGAGAAATAGAGAAAGACGCATAGAGAGAGAGCGAGAGAGAGAGAGAGAGAGAGAGAGAGAGAGAGTGGGGAAGGTGTGGAAGAGAAAGATTACTTTAGTGCACTTTTGTTACGTTCTTGATAAGTATGCTTTCTTTTATTTAAAATCACGCATCTAAATGTTCTGTGGTGGATTATAAAACCATAATGCAAATATTAACTGACATTCTGTAAGAGCTACTGAATGTGTATCATTGGATAAAATTGTGAATTTAAAAAATCGACTTGCATCATATGCTTACAGGGATCTTTCAGTTTGTTGATCGGTGCTTCAAGGACCACAGATTCAATGTATTCGACCATTCATGAAAGAATCAATGGCAGTATATCAGTCACAAAGAGTCACTTATACCAAGAATTTGCTTTGTTTTTTTTCTAAATAGCTACAACTTGTTCTTGTCTATTTAAACTTTTGTTTCTATGTCATTTCTTGACTCTATTTAGTGACCCATCGTTTCAAAACGGTATTATGTCGGAACGAACCAGATGCCTAAAAGCCGAATTAAATGTTACAACTGGTCAAAATATAAATTGTTTGCATTAGCACCCTGAAATATGGTATCCATTCTCCTCAATAAAACATACAAACTCAACACGAGTCTGATATTTCTAGCTATTAATTCAATTTTCAACATCTTAACCAGCCCGACTTAAAGGCGAAGGGTCACATTTCATGTTTGATTATTTGTATGCGCTAGCTATTGATATAATTAAAACAAAAGTTTAGACAGTTCTTATCATTGAGCTACTACCATTGTTAATACAGAATTAATCAAACAAAGAAAAGCCAGATTATTCAACGCGACAAATTCCAGGATCATGGTCGATTTTAGGGTTATCTGAATTACCAAATAGAGTTTAACCCTGTCCTTACCACCCGTAGGAAAATCGTCACATTCGTTACGATGCAGCCAACATTTTTATAATTCTGATTTCTTTTGTACATCATAATATTTGAACAAAAATGGTTGCTATATAATTAAAGTATATTAACACTGTGTTGAAGAGCTCGTTTAGCAGGAAAAAAAATATGTATAGCAAGAAATAACAGCTTTTGTGTTTGAGTGAAATAAATCTATGTTTGTATAGGTTGGGTGTGAAGTTTTGGGGAAAATCCGGAAAATGGCCGGTACGGAGAGGGTTAAACAACAGGTCTATTAGTGACCCAAAAATAATAGCAAAAATAAACAAACAAAAAGCGGGCATTTGAGTGAAATGAATTGAATGAAGCAACAAAGAAAGGGCGAATTTGATAAGAAAAAAATATACAAATAATATTTGGGTACACGAGCACGCAACCGAAACGGATATTCAACCGGTGGCCAATAATATTTCCATAAAAATTTGCAGACGATAAGAGCAACAAATCAGACTTGCTACCACGTGATTTCCACAAAAGGCGAGATTGATAATAACCACTCGACCATTCATTGACGTCAGTTGTTGCTTTTACAAAAACATCAACACAGTAAATAATATGATTAATAAATAGGATAATTTCTTTAAATTTTATGATGTTGATGGTTGTATCGTAAGGACTGTGACGATTTTCCTATAGTTGGTAAGAGGAGGGTTAAATAGCTTCCTTTAATAACACTACGTGTCACACTGTGTGCGCCATTGTCAGCAACGAGTGCTTGGCTTCTTTCTTGTCCGATATTCCTGAGTATATAGATAGTTCGAAGATGACGTCACTCCGGTCTTTGTTATTGTTTTTTGCCATCCGCGTTTATGAGTAATGCTCACTGAACTGTATTAACCTGACTATAAACGTTCATGGATACACACAGTGTTGTGTGTTGGTCCGTTCTACTTCCGGATGGCAATGTTATGAGCTTCTTAGCCAAGCGCACACTATCTATAGATAGAATGCGCTTGGCCAAGGAGTTCACAACATTGCCATCCTGAAGTATAACGGACCAACACACAAACTCTGTGTAACCATGAACTTTTATAGTCTGGTTAATACAGTTTAGTGAGAACAACTCACAAACGCGGATGGCAAAAACAATAACAAAGGCCTGAGTGACGTCATCTGCATACTATCTATAAAGGGATTGTCTTAAAATGTGCCTTGACGTGAGTAAAACAGTTCTTTCATTGTGAAAAAAAAATACAATCAATGTATGGAAATTGTTGTTTTGGTTTGATCTATTAACAAACTATTTTGAGCTGTAATCTGGAACCAAAAAATGTCTTCTGATGGTAAACGTTAAAGTAAAATACTCACCAATAGAGCCGCCAGACGAATTGTACCGTACAAAAGAAGAATGAGTATAATATTAAATACATGTAGATAAGATATTAGGGAAAAAAAATAATGCGACCAATTACTCAACTGGCGGTCTAAAAACAAAAGCAAAAAGCAACTGACGTCAACATCATTCATTCTTTATTTAGGCTCATAAGCTAATTTCTTTAAAAATTCAGTCCATACCATACAAAGTTGAGAATCTATATACATTGTCGCCATAGATTCCCCACTTTGTGTTTATACATTTTCATGCATGCCACGTCTATAAACGAATTTCCTTTTTTTTTTTGGGGGGGGGGGGGGGG